>NC_092235.1:45756263-46042989 GCF_036320965.1 Panulirus ornatus | reverse complement strand
TCCCCTTTAGTTTCCTTCTACAACACGTGAGGAATGCGTGGGAAGTATTCTTTCTCCCCTATCCCCAGTATATACAGTATAAGAAGTAAAACAGTATTACTGAGCTGCCTTGTCACTTGTCAAAGAAACAGAAATAAACAAGCTAGAGATAATCTAAATGTTTTCCACATGCAAAACTAATGAAATGAAATATATGAACTATATGAAAGGTTAAAGAAACTCAATGTATACAGCCTGGAAAGAAGGTAAAGATACATGATAATAAATGCATGGCAGCAGGTGGAAGACATGAGGAGAAATGTCATGGATCTAAAAGCACATCAAAAAAAAACATTACTCAATTTGGTATTATACCAGTGAACATACCAAACAGGACATCAGATAAATATATATGAGTATCCAGCAAAAAGGTAGAAAGACGATTCAGTGCAATATCAGAACTTAAAAAAAGACATACAGGGAGCAACAAAAGAAACATTTAAAAGAGGACAAGATAAATGACTAAGGTCAATTGTTGTTGAAACTTGGAATGAAAATTATGGAAAAGTGCATGGAAGATGAAAAAAATATCATTTAAATATGGTATTATTCTCTCCACCATCAATTCTGTTGGTGACCACACAACAAAGCAGCAATAAATTTTGCTTCTGATATACATTCTAAACATTTTCATCCATAGGCTTCTAGCTATCATAGTGAAAGTCCACACAATCATCCATGTCTCCATTTGGGTCAATAGCGTTATCTTCTCACAGGACATATCAAGGAAATAACTCTATCCTGTCAAGTGATGGCTGGTGTGATTCTGGGACCTTTCATTACACAAAAGAAAAACCTATTGATGAAAATATCTAATGTCTGTTTCAGAAACAAACTACATTATTGCTGTGTTGTATATTCACCAGCAAAACAAACATATAAACACAAAAATTCAGAACCACTTCGTGAGCAAAATCGAAAGGATGGAATATATGACCTCATACCATGAATGTGTGAAGAACTGTGCCTACAGTTTGTTGCCTTTTGTAGATTATCAAAGAAAATGCATTAAACCTGAAAGCCTCTCAAAAAGGAAGATAAAGAGTTATCAGATCTTCAAGAACACCATGGAATATACTAAATATAATCACCCAAAAATATATGATAGCCTAACCAGGATATTAGAATGACTGTTCAATACAATGCCAGGAGAAATAAGAAATGTGCCTGTAACAACCACACCAAAATTTCAAAGAATACTTTACATACGTTTGAAAGCACACCCAGACGATCCAAGGATAGATAATTATGTAATGCAGATGGCATCCAAGACCACTCATATTAATTAAATACAATGTGTAGTGAGTGCTTCACACCAGCTCTACTAACATGGCAACTTGAAACTTTTCAAATATATATCTTTCTTTTCTTTCATACTATTCGCCATTTCCCGCATTAGCGAGGTAGCGTCGAGAACAGAGGACTGGGCCCCCGAGGGAACATCCCCACCTGGCCCCCTTCTCTATTCCCTCTTTTGGAAAGATATATATATATCTATATATATATATATATATATATATATATTTTTTTTTTTGCTTTGTCGCTGTCTCCTGCGTTTGCAAGGTAGCGCAAGGAAACAGACGAAAGAAATGGCCCAACCCACCCCCATACACATGTATATACATACGTCCACACACGCAAATATACACACCTACACAGCTTTCCATGGTTTACCTCAGACGCCTCACATGCCTTGATTCAATCCACTGACAGCACGTCAACCCCGGTATACCACATCGCTCCAATTCACTCTATTCCTTGCCCTCCTTTCACCCTCCTGCATGTTCAGGCCCTGATCACACAAAATCTTTTTCACTCCATCTTTCCACCTCCAATTTGGTCTCCCTCTTCTCCTCGTTCCCTCCACCTCCGACACATATATTCTCTTGGTCAATCTTTCCTCACTCATTCTCTCCATGTGCCCGAACCATTTCAAAACACCCTCTTCTGCTCTCTCAACCACGCTCTTTTTATTTCCACACATCTCTCTTACCCTTACGTTACTTACTCGATCAAACCACCTCACACCACATATTGTCCTCAAACATCTCATTTCCAGCACATCCATCCTCCTGCGCACAACTCTATCCATAGCCCACATCTCGCAACCATACAACATTGTTGGAACCACTATTCCTTCAAACATACCCATTTTTGCTTTCCGAGATAATGTTCTCGACTTCCACACATTCTTCAAGGCTCCCAGAATTTTCGCCCCCTCCCCCACCCTATGATCCACTTCCGCTTCCATGGTTCCATCCGCTGCCAGATCCACTCCAAGATATCTAAAACACTTCACTTCCTCCAGTTTTTCTCCATTCAAACTCACCTCCCAATTGACTTGACCCTCAACCCTACTGTACCTAATAACCTTGCTCTTATTCACATTTACTCTTAACTTTCTTCTTTCACACACTTTACCAAACTCAGTCACCAGCTTCTGCACTTTCTCACATGAATCAGCCACCAGCGCTGTATCATCAGCGAACAACAACTGACTCACTTCCCAAGCTCTCTCATCCCCAACAGACTTCATACTTGCCCCTCTTTCCAAAACTCTTGCATTCACCTCCCTAACAACCCCATCCATAAACAAATTAAACAACCATGGAGACATCACACACCCCTGCCGCAAACCTACATTCACTGAGAACCAATCACTTTCCTCTCTTCCTACACGTACACATGCCTTACATCCTTGATAAAAACTTATCACTGCTTCTAACAACTTGCCTCCCACACCATATATTCTTAATACCTTCCACAGAGCATCTCTATCAACTCTATCATATGCCTTCTCCAGATCCATAAATGCTACATACAAATCCATTTGCTTTTCTAAGTATTTCTCACATACATTCTTCAAAGCAAACACCTGATCCACACATCCTCTACCACTTCTGAAACCACACTGCTCTTCCCCAATCTGATACTCTGTACATGCCTTCACCCTCTCAATCAATATCCTCCCATATAATTTACCAGGAATACTCAACAAACTTATACCTCTGTAATTTGAGCACTCACTCTTATCCCCTTTGCCTTTGTACAATGGCACTATATATATATATATATATATATATATATATATATATATATATATATATATATATATATATATATATATTTTTTTTTTTTTTTTTTTTCAAACTATTCGCCATTTCCCGCGTTAGCGAGGTAGCGTTAAGAACAGAGGACTGGGCCTTTTTTGGAATATCCTCACCTGGCCCCCTCTGTTCCTTCTTTTGGAAAATTAAAAAAAAAAAAAAACGAGAGGGGAGGATTTCCAGCCTCCCGCTCCCTCCCCTTTTAGTCGCCTTCTACGACACGCAGGGAATACATGGGAAGTATTCTTAATCCCCTATCCCCAGGGATATATATATATATATATATATATATATATATATATATATATATATATATATATATATATATATATATATATTAATGGCTAAATAATTTTTCATATATAAACATCACATACTAAAGTGGATAAACTTAGTTTGGAATGCTTGACAAACTGTTCACTCCACTCCTATCCCAATCCACCACCATCTACCTCCAACACTCATCATCAGCATTCTTAATAAGATTATTCAAATACTGTCTGATTTACCAATGAAATGGCAATAGCTGTTGAATCAGAGTCCACTTTATATAATGATAGAGTGTGGTATATTGATGCTAAGCTGTTTCATGTATAATCCATATATGAGAATTATATAAGTAAAACTTTTGGTCACAAACATAACCTCCTTATAACATGGATTTCAATTTCTTATACAATGATATTCTACAAGCATGGTAGATCTTCAGGAACATAACCTTATCATTCTGCAAGGTCTTCCAGTAAACCCAATAAATAATGCAACCAACAATACAGAGTAAATGAAGAACAAACAGAAAAACACAATAAAATCACACAAACAATGTAAGACATGGAATCTATTCATTCTGAATTCTTCATGAGTATATGAGGGATGATAATACAACAGTTGTCAATCAAATGAAGCATGGATAAATAAGATAATAAAGAATGAAGCAGAAATAAATGGCTATGAGACTTACAGAGCAGACATATATTATATAAATTTAGCAAGGTGTTGTAGCAATATATGTCGAGCAAGTTAGGACAAAAATTAACAAAAATATAAGAAGTTAGTTTGGGGGTGAAGTTTAAGGGTAGATTACATCAAGTTATGTTGGGGTAAGGATTAAACTGGATTGCCTCCTTTAAACATTGGTCTGTGTAGTGAGGCTGAATGTGGATGTATTGTGAGGTTGGGTTCAGTTAGGGCATGGAATAGTCAGGAGTGCTCTCTTTACACAATGACCTGTGTATTGAGGTTCAAAATGAGATTCGGTTGGGTAGGGTGAGTACTGGCCCAGATTGCTCCCTATACACATTGGACTGTGGGATGAGGTTGAAAGTGAAGCTGGGTTAGGTTTGGGTGAACATTGCCCTGGATTGCTCCCTCCCTTTACACACTAAATTTACTGAGGAAGCTGTCAAGACGAGATACATATCAAGTGAGACAACAAGGAGCAGAAATGCTAAACAAGATCTGAGAATCATGAGATGATGACATGAGAGGTTCATCCTAACAATTCAAACATGACCTGAAATATATCAATAGAAGTATATGTTATGAGGCTGAAGGTGAGAATGAAGGCAAGGCTGACTTAAGAAAGGGTGACCTCCCTTCAAACACTGGCTTGTGTGGTGTGGTTGGGTTCAGATGGGGTGAGCACTGTCAAGGACTGATCCCTTAACACTCTCGGCCATGTTCTGAGGTTACAGGTGAGGATGGATTAAGTGAGGGTGAATGTAGGTCTATATTGTTTCTTTTACTGATTATCCTCTGTGGTGAGGTTGGGTTAAGATAAGCAATGACTGGATTGGTCTCTTTATATACTGCTTTTTGATTAGGTTGCAGGTGAGACTGAAAGTGAGGTTGGGTTAGCTATGGGTGAACTTTAGCCTGGAGTATCTCCCTCTACAGACTAGGCTGCATGGTGAGGTTGACAGTGAACTTATGGGTGAGTACTGGCCTGGACTGCTACCTTAATGCAATGTTGTGTAGGGTGAGGCTGAGGTTGAAGGTGACAATCAGTTAGGTTAGGCTGAGCGCTGTCACAGATTACTCCCTCAACACAGTAGCTTGTGTAATGAGTTTGGCTTAGTTAAGGGTAAGGACCAACCTGGATTGATCCCATGACACACTGATGAGGTTGAGAATAAGATTGGGTTAGGTTAGGGTGAGCTTTGCCCAAGATTGTTCCCTTTACACAGTGGCCTTTGTAGTGAGATTGAGAGAAAAGCTCAGTTAGCTTAGCATTAGTACTGCCCTGGATTGCTCCCTTTACACATTGGCATGCATGATGAGGGTGAGGATCTTGAAGGAGTGAGCATTGGCCTGAGTTGTGAGAGTGAGAATAAAGTTGGGTTAGGCAAGATTGAGCACTGGCCTGGACATCTCCTTTTACTCTATGACCTGTGTGATGAGCCTGAGGATGACACTGGGTTAGGTTAAGGTAAGCACTGCCTGGACTGTTCCCCTTACACATATGTTGGCCTGTGTGTTGAGGTTGGTTAGGTCAGTGTGAGCACTGACCTGGAGAACTCTTTTTTACATACTTGCCTGTGTGATGGGGATGAGGGTGAAGTTGAGTTATGTTAGGGTGTGCAATGACAAGGGCTGCTCCCTTTAGACACTGGGTTTCTGTGGTGAGGTTGACTTAAGCTAAGGTAAGCAATGGCTTGGATTGATTGGACTGATCCCTTTACACATTGGTCTGTGTAGTGAGGTTGAGGATAATGTTGAGAGTGAGGTTCAAGGTGAAGCACAGTCAAGGTAGGGTGACCAATGACCTGGACTACTCCCTTTATACACTAACCTGTGTAATGAAGTTGAAGGTAAGGCTAAAGGTGAGACTGAGTTAGTTTGGGGTGAGGTTTACACACTGTCCTCTGTATGATAAGGTTGAGGACGGGATTGAAGGTAAACTTTGGATAGGATAAAGTGAGCCTTGGCCTGGATTGCTCCCTTTACACATTGTTCTGTATGGTTAGGATAAAGATGAGGTTAGGTTAGGTGAGCATTTGCCTGGATTGTTCCTTTTACACAATGGTCAGTGAAGTGAGGTTCAAGATGAGGTTGGGTTAGGTTTGGGTGAGCATTGGCTTTCATTATTTCCTTTACACATTGGCCTGTGTGGTGAGGCTGAATATAAGTTTAGGTTAGGTTCGGGTTATCATTGGCATGGATGGCTCCCATAACAAACTGGCCTGTGTGATGAGGCTAAGAATGTGGTTGGGTTAGGTAATGGTGAGCATTCGCCAAGTCAGTATTTCCCTTTACTCATTAGCCTATATGAAGAGAATGAAGGTGAAGCTGAAGAAGAGGTTGGGTTGAGTTAGGGTGAACACTGGCCCTGGATTGCTCCCTGTGCAGACTGCCTCTGGAGTGAAATTAAATCATCTTAGGGTGGGCAGTGACCTGGATTACTCCTTTTACACATTGCCTGTGTGATGAGGTTGAAGGTGATGTTACAGATATAGCTGGATTAGGTCAGGGTAAACATTATCCCAAATTGCTCCCTTTACAAGCTGGCCTGTGAGACGAGGTTCAGGATAACGTAATGTAAAGGTGAGCATTGGCCTGGGCTGCTACCTTTACACATAAGCCTTTATGTTCAGATTAAGGGAAACATTGAGGATAAGGTTAAAGATAATTTGGGTTATGCTATGGTATGCACTGACCTAAACTGCTCCTTTTAAACAGTGGCCTATGTGATAAGGTTAAGGGTAAGCATTAACCTGTATTGTTTCCTTTACAAATTTGCCTGTGTGGTGAGGTTAAGGATATTGCCGAGTGTGAGGCTGAAATTAAGTCTCTAAGAGTGAGCACTGGCCTGGAATCCTCCCTTTACACATTGGCCTGTGCAGTGAGGTTGAGGACACAGGTGAGGGTAAAAATGATGTTGGGTTCAGTTTAGAGTGAGCACTGGCCTGAGTGGTGAGGTTTAGGGTGAAGGTGAGATTGGCTTAGGTTTGGGGTAACCTTGGTTTAAATTGTTCCCTGTGCACAATGGCCTGTGTGGTTAGGCTGAGAGAAAGCTTTGGTTAAGTTAGGTTGAACATTGGCCTGAAATGTTCCCTTTACATATGAGCCAGTTTGATGAGGTTAGAAGTAAGGTTGGTTTAGTGTGAGCACTGGCATGGATTGTTCCTTTTGCAAACTGGCCCGTGTGGTGAGGTGAGGGATAGGTTAGGGTGATTACTGGTAAGGATTACTGCATTTATATACCGATTTGTGTGATAAGGCTTTGGGCAAAGTTGTAAGTCAGGATAGGTTATGCAAGAGTTAACAATGGATTGACATGCCCTCTTCACACACTTGCCTCTGTAATGTGGTTGAGGGTGAAGTTGAAAATGATGTTTTGATAAGATAGGTTAAGCATTGATTGGATTGCTCCCATTGTGGTGAGGTTGAAATAGGTTAGGGTGAGCCTGGAATGCTCCCTTTACACACAGGCCTGGGTGGTGAAGTTGAGAAGGGGCACTGGCCTGGATTCCTTCCTTCGCACACTGATAAGTGTGACGAAGCTGGGTTAGGTTAGGGTGAGCATTAGCCTGGATTGCTCCCTTTACACACTGGCCTGTGATGAGGGTTGAGGGTGACAATGAATGTGAGGATGGTTAGGTCAGTGTGAACATGGGCCTGGATTGCTCCCTTCACATACTGGTCTGTGTGTTGAGGTTGGATAAAGTTAGAGCAAGCACTGGCTGCCTCTGATGAGGTTGAAGGTACGGATGAGCTAGGATTGTGATAGCATTGGCCTGGATTTATCCCTTTACACACTGGCATGTATGATGAGATAAAATTAGAGTAGTGTTATGTTAGTGGGAGCATTGGCCTGATATGCTCCCATTAGGCATCGTCCTGTATGGAGAAGCTGAGGGTAAGGCTGTTAGATTGGTGAGCATTGGCCTGGATTTCTCTCTTTACACATGGCCTGTGTGATTTTGTGGTTGAGGTTGATGATTAAGTTAGAATGAGCAATGGCCTAGATTGCTCATTTACTTACTGGCATGTGCAGTGACTTTTCCTGACCGGTGACTGTCCTTGGTTCCTTATAAGGTGTCTTTAATTTTCAATAAGTTGTAAAAGTCCATTTTCATACGAGTATAAATATTTGTAAGTCTCAAACACCTTTTCTCCTTCTTTAGCAGGATATGTCGATTCACCAAAAAATTAACTGTACCACAGGAAGTAAATAATTATCACCCAGATTGGCTGTCAAGCATCATGGACTATGAAACAATAAACTCGTCATAACGGTAGTAAATCACAGAGCTTAGCCTTCTCTCAAGCCCATTTAAATTCACTACCAAACTTACCTGAAATTCACATTCTAATATCTCGTTGTCATCTAGAAGGCGTATTGTACACTTATAGTCTATACCGTGGTCCTTCTTGTTCCCTAACTTAAGCATATTTATAAAAATAATTGGAGTGACACCATACAACAGGCGCACGTCATGACAACTGACAGCTACAGAGTGCAGCAGACGACGTAAACTTAGACGACGCGTTCCATTAATATGTAGTAATAGTTATGTCATAAATATAGGCATCCAAAAGAAATAATTCATGCCCCAATTTTCAAGGAATGTATACCATAAAAATTGTAATGTTCCCTTTTTGTTCAAGATGATTCGCAAAACTTTATTTATGTGTAATTTAAAAGTTTTTAGTGTTTAACATCAATTCACGGTTAAACAATAACAATATACAATGCACAGGAATTTACATCCTGCGGTCTGTTGGATCTTTTTACATGTAATTAATCAACTAAGTGACTTTATTTCTTTTTTATTTTCAGTCGATAATTAGATGCCAGATTCAACTTTCAGCAGTTGCTTGACATTCGAGTAATATTTTTCTTAGCCAAAAACAAAGGACGAACGTTCGATCAGCTGAGACCATCCAGCCGGAAACGCGAGAGCCGAAATATTGGGCTCTGATAATAAGCAAGAAAAGAACGAACATATTACAGTACCACCATCAAAACTTGTCCAAAAGGGTAATATGAACAAGGTTTTAAAGATTGCATGGTAAGCATTTGCCAGTTGTAAAGTGTCACAAGATACTTTGCAGTTTGTCTTTACGTTACCTTAAATAGGTTGACTTGTACAATGTTAATGCTCGTCTTCGGCTACTTGTCAGAATTCCAGGTTAGGGCTGTTATTGTATTCACTTGGTTCGCAAGAAATGTGTGACAGTGAATTAACCAGCAAATAATTCATATTGCCGCTGAAAGGGGTCGAAATGCTGCTGGCGTAACGGGGGACAGGCTCCCGTTAGGGGAGTGTATAAAAACAGCATTATAAATCAAAAAGAAAAAAGACAACCTTTGGACTTATGCACAGCCTCGCTTGTAACCTCATCCACAACATTTAACATCACACAAACCCTCAGCCTCATCAATTTTCCACACACCGGAGTTATGCGAAGCAAACTGTCTGCTGGCAAATATAAGAAATGCATTACTGTTGATGGATGAGGACGTGTATGGTAAATTATTTTCTCATACAATATCATAACTGGACTGTGCTTCACAAATCTGGTCACTACATCTAAAGAGGCACAATATCTGATGAAGAGGTTTGAATTATAATGAGATACAAAGTCGTCTACCATAAAGGCAAGAAGAGAGAAGGGAACTTGATATTAGCTGTAAGTTTCTAAGTCAGCTGGATGATACTAAGAGTGGACAGGTCTTTAAGAGATGCAGCACTAGAGGTCATGATAAAAGGCCGGACATAAAGCTGCTTAGAAAAGATATTTTACAACTCATGATTTAGTGTTATGGTGGTGGATGGGTGGAATAAACTAACCAGAGACAGTGAAATATGGCAATTTACAAAGGTTTGAAATGCCATCTGGTTGCATAGAAAGTACATGGGATGAGGATCATGAATGTAAAACTGCCACCACCTGTACAAATAGGTAATTATATGGGATAAGGTGAAAAGTGCAGTCCAGGGCATTGGTCAGCCTAACATAACCCTCATCCTTGTGCACAACCTCATCCTTAATCTCGCCCTTAACCTTACCAAGTGTGCTTTGGATCAATGTGCTAATTGCCACTCAAAATAGAGTCTCCCCTCAGGACAGTGTAAGAAAACAGCAATTTTGGCCAATATTCAACAAGAGACTGCAATGAAAATTCAACTCACACAGAATAGGGGAGGGAGGCACTGTGTACATAAATTAGTAACTAGCTCACTAGCATAAAGTAACGTATGATTTTGAATGGCAGAACCTTTGTCTAGCGAAACATAACAAGTGGGGTGCCATTAGGTTGGTCTTTGGCCTTCTTTTCGTAATATATATATGAATTATCTTGAATTGAGTCTGGGATGTAAGATCTCCAAATTTGCTGATGATACAAAATTAGGAGGCAGAGCTTTAAATGAGCAACACTAATTCAGAGAGATCTTAACACACTAGCAGAGTGCTCACACAAATGACATGAAATTAATCAAAGACAAGTTATGCTATTTGGAGATGAAAATACTAAAGATAACTATCAAATACTGTACAGTATTCAGAAATTTAGTGCTTAAAGCAAATGTAGATTAGGATTTTGGGAGTCATAATGAATAATTATTTAAAGTATACTAGATAGTCTTTGTACAATGACACTATGCATGCATTCTACCAATCCTCAGGCACTTCACCATGAACCATACATACATTGAATATCCTTACCAACCAGTCAACAACACAGACACTCCCTTTTTTAATAAATTCCACTTCAGTGCCATCCAAACTTGCTGCCTTGCCGGCTTTCATCTTCCGCAAAGCTTTCACTACCTCTTCTTTGTTTACCAAACCATTTTCTTTGACCCTTTCACTTTGCACACCACCTCGACCAAAACACCCTATATCTGCCACTCTATCATCAAATACATTCAACAAACCTTCAAAATACTCACTCCATCTCCTTCTCACTGCACCACTACATGTTATTACCTCCCCATTAGCCCCCTTCACCGATGTTCCCATTTGTTCTCTTGTCTTACGTACTTTGTTTACCTCCTTCCAAAACATAATTTTATTCTCCCTAAAATTTGTTATTACTCTTTCACCCCAACTCTTTTGCCCTCTTTTTCACCTCTTGCACCTTTCTCTTGACCTCCTGCCACTTTCTTTTATACTTCTCCCAGTCATTCACACTACTTCCCTGCAAAAATCATCCAACGCCTCTCTCTTTCACTAACTGAGGTGATAAAGGTGAGTGTTCAAATTACATAGGCATTAGTTTGTTGAGTGTTCCTGGGAAATTATGTGGGAGGGTATTGATTGAGAGGGTAAATGCATGTACAGAGCATCAGACTGGGGAAGAGCAGTATGGTTTCAGAAGTGGTAGAGGATGTATGGATCAGGTGTTTGCTCCGAAGAATGTATGGGAGAAAGACTTAGAAAAAACAGATGGATTTGTATGTAGCATTTATGGATCTGGAGAAGGCATATGATAGAGTTGATAGAGATGCTTTGTGGAAGGTATTAAGAGTATATGGTGTGGGAGGTAAGTTGCTAGAAGCAGTGAAAAGTTTTTATCAAGGAAAGTGATTGGTTCCCATTGAATGTCGTCTTGCACCAGGGATGCGTGATGACTCCATAGCTGTTTAATTTGTTTATGGATGGGGTTGTTAGGGAGGTGAATGCAAGAGTTTTGGAGAGAGGGGCAAGTATGCAATCTGGTGTGGATGAGAGGGCTTGGGAAGTGAGTCAGTTGTTGTTCGCTGGTGGATGATTCAGGTAAGAAACTGCAGAAGTTGGGCGTGTGTGGACATCTATGTAGATACATGTGTATGAGGGTGGGTTGGGCCATTCTTTCATTTGTTTCCTTGTGCTGCCTCGCTGTGGCGGGAGACAGCAACTAAGTACAGTAAATATAGATAACTGAACTGTATACAGTGTAACAGCAAAGTAGCAAAGGAAACAAAATGCTTAGTTACATAGCTTGAAATATTGACAACAACACACTAGAAAGAATTTTGATTTTTTTTTTTTTTTTTTTGCTTTAAGAAGACCACACCTTGAATATGCAGCCCACTTCTGGTTCCCATACCATTGAAAGGATGTGGCAAAAGTAGAACAAATACAAAGATGGGCAGCAAGATTGATTGTTGCTTAGAGAAATCTGACATATGAAAGGTGGTTAAGAAGATTTAATATCTTTTTTCTTAAGAAGCATAGACTTCAGGGAGACAACATGTTTTCAAAATTTTGTTTAATTCAGTAAGGTTAATCTTGAGAATCCTTTTGAAATACAATAGAATTCGAGGACTGGGACAAAGGGAATAAAATCTAAAGATGTATTACTGATGTGGGGAAAAAAAGTTTGCAAACAGTTGTATGAAACCACAATTAGTTACCACCAGATGTTTTCAATGATGAAGCCAGTTCAACAAATTTATTGATAGTTTGAGTATCTACTACATGAAAACAAGAAAGAAAAAATGTACATATGAATTGATCCTTTTAATTTCATTCCAGACCCTAAGAAGGTAATGTAGTGCAACAGAGGTTGGAATACTGTAGTAAGGTTTTATAGTAGGATTTTTCCTTCTGTTCTAACTTGGTAAATTCCATGTAGGCTCACTTCATAAGTGCATGGTTTTTCTTCCATCCTTTTTTCTGCCAGCTGTTGTTAGAGGGAGTAGAGGTTTAAGAGAAAATCCTCTTATTGTTCTCTCTTTTAATTTCTTAGAAATATGAATTTAGTATACAACTTTTGAACAAGGATCCTAAAATGGGCATAGATGCCATCTGTTTTTCCCATATATTCCCTAATTGCTGCTCCCCCATCATATCCATCCATTGCTTCCCATCCTTTCCATTCATCAATCCCCTTCCTCCCCAGCCATTGCTCCTCCTTTCTTTGTACTCATTCCTCTACTGTTCCTCCCACTCACAGCTCAACAATCCCTCCCAATCTCTGCTCCAGCCTTCTCACATAGTGCTTCACCTTCACCCTCCCCTCTCACTGCTCCTCAACCCTTCCCAGCTGCTGCTTCTCCACTCACAGATCCCTTACCACCTCTACCTCTGTTTCCTCACCTTACCTACTTACTCTTTTCTAGCCCTCCCTGTTCACTGCTCTTCCACCGGATCCATTAGGTACTTTCTCATTCTCCTCACTGTTCCTTCACCCTCCCCACTTCCTGACCCCACCCACCCCTCTCACTGCTTCCCCACCCTGCTTACTGCTCCCCCACCCTCCCTACTGACTGCTTCCCCATTTTCCCTACTCAGTCCTCTTCCACCCTCCCAACCCACTGTTCCCCAACTCACTGCTTTCCCATCAATCCCTCTTCCCCACTGACACAATTTTTTTTCTTATGTGCTGATTCTTAAGCAAACCTTTGTATAATGTGTCAGATTTTATGAAGTGATCATTAGGCATTAGGCTTACTACTGGGTTCAACATGGCAACTTGTTATGGGTGTGAGGATTTTTGTGCCAGCAATTTTGGATTCAATTCTTCTGTTGGCATGACTTATAGATTTATGTAGGATCCCCTTTATTGGGCAACATAGATCTTCTAGAGGTCTGGTTAAATATTACTTTTGGACAAACTCAGACATTTCTAAGTATTGCTTCAATTGACAAGTTTTCTTTCATTTCTAATTATTTTTCTTGTATTTCAGGTTTGCCACAAAGGTTGGCATTGGTGGTGGTGTTGTTTATGTGACCGTGGATCAAGGCATATGGGGTAATAGTCGCCAGACTGTAGCCACATATGACAGACTTTATGACATCATGCCAGGAACAAAGAGTGTATCTGAAAAGGTATTTTTTTCTTTTAGTTATAGAAGATGACTCTATGATAGTTACCCATGTATGCTTTACAGTGAAGTATTGTTGAATTATCAATTAAATATAATTACAGTACATTAGGTGCATATCTGTTAGGGATAATGGATGGCGTTTTTCATATAAATTGGCTTTTTAGCAATTATGAAGCCACAGTAGGTTTTGATTATATGCATTTCAGTTATCCTTAGTTGAATGATTTATAAAGATTAGAAGAGGCTTTAGCCACAATTCTTGGATGACCACAAAAATACAATTAAAATTTTCAGCAAAGGAGCCAGCACAATTAAAAAGAAGACATGTCCCTGTATACTTTACAGACTACAAAATTTTAAGTTACCAGTGCTTGGTACTTGTCTGCGTGATGTCATTGTTTTTGACTGAACTACAAACCAGTTCGTTTGTTTTTATTTTTGCCCATCTAGTTGTGTATGTGGTGTCAGCATTTCTGTCTCTGATTTTGTGTTCCCAGAATCCTTGTATGGAGATCCCTCTGCATTCGGGTATTATGATTGTCTTCTGGGTGGTTTCTTAGATCTCATAAGAAAGGGAGAATGAAGTTCTTTGATGGGATGGCATTAGCTTAAGTAGAAAGGTTCTTGTATAGAGTCTCCTCTGTGTTTTGATGCTTGCAGTGATGGATGGTAGCCACATTTGAGGTGTGATAGTGCCACACGTTTTTATATTTTTGTTGATTTGGAAGGGTTTATCTTGGGATGGAGTGTGCTCAAAGTAGTTAGGAAGGTAACTGAAAAGTGTTTAGTAGATGATGTGCATATGAATATTTAGTTTAAAATATGAAAAAATATGAAAAATATGAAAATTTAGTTTAACTGGTATTGGTGGGTAGAGAGAAGGTATGGTTGTGTAGGCCATTAAAGTGTAAGGCTGGGGTGCATTTCTTGTTTCTAGGTGAGGATGGGTGATTGTCAGGGATGGATAGGTCATGTGCAGCTACATTATATTGTGTACCTGTCATGTCTAAATATGTCTGCAGTGGTAGGATTTGGGTTTCTGCACATAGGTAAGAAGTAAAACTCCTTTCTTACAGACTTAATTGTATTAGAATTTGACGATGTGGCTCTTTTGGACCACGTCAGACTAAGTTTGGGTTGCAATAGAAAAGTCTTTTAACTTCCATTAAACTGCATTTGTACTTCTATAATGTTGGACCCATCAGACTATGTTTGGGATGTAATAGAATGGCCCATTAGCTCCTGACTTCAGTCCAGGATTCTGGGTGTTATGAGCACATGTGACAGCCTATGGTACAATATCCTATTGTATGCAGGTCAGTAAAAAGACAATCCATCTTTGATATATTTTGACATTTTTTCATATCATTATTATACTCTATTGCCATTTCCTGTGTCACTGAGGTAGCATCAGGAAACAGACGAAGGTTTTACTTTAACAAAGGAAGGAACAGAGAAGGGGGCCAAGTGAAGATTTTCCCACTTAGGCTCAGTCCTCTGTTCCTAACACTACCATGCTAATGCGGGGAATGATGAATATGTATGAAAAAAATGTATCTGTACATATCCACTCATGTACACGCGTACATTTCCTGTGTCACTGAGGTAGCATCAGGAAACAGACGAAGGTTTTACTTTAACAAAGGAAGGAACAGAGAAGGGGGCCAAGTGAAGATTTTCCCACTTAGGCTCAGTCCTCTGTTCTTAACACTACCATGCTAATGTGGGGAATGATGAATATGTATGAAAAAAATATATATGTACATATCCACTCATGTACACGCGTATGCATGGGTGCCCATGTGCAAACATGCGCATGCATATACATGTCAACATGTACATGTATGCACATATATGTGATCGTGCTTGCTTGCCTGTGTCCATTCCTGTTGCTGCCCCGCCACACAAGAAACAGCATTGCTACCCCCCCCACCCCTTGCTTCAGTAAGGTGGTGCTGGGAAAACAGACGGAAGGGGGCCACATTCGTTCACACTCAGTCTCTGTCTGTCATGTGTAATGCACCGAAACCACTGCTCCCTATCCCCATCCAGGCCCCACAGACCCTTCCATGGTTTATCCCAGATGCTTCACATGCCCTGTGGTTTCGGTGCATTATACATGACAGCTAGAGACTGTGTAAATGAATGTGGCCTTTGTTGTCTTTTCCTAGCACTACCTCGCGCACATGTGGGGGAAAGTGATTGTTATTTCATGTGTGGCGGGGTGGTGATGGGAATGAATAAAGGCAGACGGTATGAATTATGTACATGTGTATATATGTATATGTCTGTGTGTGTATATATATGTATACGTTGAGATGTATAGGTATGTATATTTGCATCATCATCATGCAGGGTTCCCACGCCTCCGGGAAAACGGGAAAAACCCGGGAATTTTATTTGAGGTGCTCCTGGCCAGGAAAAGGCCTGGAAAATGCGTAAAATTGAAAATATCCTAGAAAAACCCTTGAAAAGGAAGTTAGGAAAAGGTTACTTCCCTCGGGCCTCATTCGTCCCTTGCTTTCGTACCCTGAATATACTTTATTGCTACGTTGCGGCTTTTTTGTGGGGCGAGTTGTATGCCGTGTCTGACTATGCAAACCTTTGGCCATATGTATGAACTCTTTTACTCTTTTATCATGGATAAGCTAGTGTTGAACATGGCTTTTTTATTAACAAGGAAGTAATGGTACAGAATCTGTCTGAAGACTCTCTTAGAGCAAAGCGTATGATAAAGGATCATATCAGAGGTAATGGTAGTATAAAGTCTGTATGCATAACAAAAGAGCTAATACAATCCTTGGTAGCATGCCAAAGATATCTATCCTACTTAGAAGGGAAAAAAAACTGTCAAGAGAATGAAAGAAAGGGTGAGAAGAGAAAACAGGTTGAGGAAGAGCTAAAAGTTTTGAGAATGAAGGCCAAGGTTTTAGAATCTACAATGTCAATGCTTGTCTCAGATGCTGACAAAACAGCAGAGAGAGCAGAACAACTGCAGTCAGTTTCTCTTATAGCTAAGTCAAATTGTTTGCACCAGAAAGCAAGAGAAAAAGATGAAGAGCTTCAAGAAGTGCGAAAAGTAATAGATGAAAAATCTCAAATTCTTTCAGATTTGTAGGATATAATGTACAATTTAATGACATGCCAGCTAATGTTATGTTCGATCTGCTCTTTTTGTGTGAGCTCATTTTGATACCTCATGTAACAACTTGATTGATTTATGAAGACCTACGGTGATGTTTCATAAAACTGTTTGCTCTCTTTTTTAAGGATCATTGAATTGTGCTGGAGTCTATGGAATGGCTGTAATATTTTTTGAAAATTTCCAATAATAACCAAGATCTAAGTGGCCAACTACATGTACATGCATTGTTTGCTTAAAATTTGAGGCATTTTTTCTCCTTTCATTGCTGTACTTTTTTCAAGAATAGTGGTGTGAAAATACTATTCTCATTTGTGAAGTTGTTCTTGCATAGTTGATAGGTGAGAACTCATTTTTTACCTTCTTTCTTTGCTCATGTATTTGTGAAAAAAACATTCATATTATTTACCTACACAAGTATTATGATTTTACATTTTGCATTGCTAATAACAGTTTAAGAATATTCTAGATAAGAATTATTTCAAAAACTGTTCATATTTTTGCAGTTGTTTTTGTTTTACAGTTTACGTTTTTGTTGTTGATTAGTTTTATTTTTTGTTATGAGTTAGTTGCACTCAAGATTTATGATTAAAAAATAAATTGTATGATTTTTAAAGTGTTTAATTCTTTAACAATGAAAGACAAAAGTTGAACAACCAAATTTTTATGTACGTCAAAAAAAAGAGAGAAAAACATTGGCTTCTGAATACATGATGTGCATCTGCAATAAGCATGCTCAAAGTACATGTAGGAAACTTTGTCTTTGTGGTTATGAATTATGTTTGCCCACTAAGTAGGTACAAATACAATTGTGTTTGTCCTATCTGTCCATCACAAAAGAACCGAATCATGAAACTTGGTATGCAGATTGGAATACTATAAATTAAGTTGTGCATATTGCCAAGAATTTTTTTAATCCATAACGCCAATTCAGTCTATTCAGCAATACTGATTCAAAATCCTTCTCTAGATTTTTAACACATTTGGTTTGAGCTGTACATGGTCCAAGTAATAATTTATAAAGAATATAGAATATACATGTACAGTAGGAAGACACTAACCATTGAAAACTAGTTGAAGTTCTGAGTCATAAGTTTGTGATTATCCAAGAAGTACCATCATGTACTTATTAACATCAAGAATTGAGAGTATGGTTGATGAAAATGAATTTTTACCAAACTTAGAATAATGATCTTTATGGAAATCCTTTGAACGCTATAGATTTCCAATATTTTAGGTAAATGGCCTTAGTCACAGTGCTGAGTCAGAAAATTTCTGTATTATGCAAATTGGTCATCTTGTGGCTTATAAAGCATAGAAAGCCAGCCTCATACAGAAAGTTCTTGATAGTCCTGTCAATACAAGTCCAATCCTAAATCATTAGAACTAACATGGTAACTAAGTTATGTGTTCCATAGAACAAACACAAACCAATGATCAGTGTTATCCAGATGGTTTGTCCATTGAAGTCCATTTAAGATTAAGTGGGCTGAAAACCCTGTAGAAAATATCCTGGAAAACATTTACAGATCCTGTAAATATCCTGGAAAAAGCCTTGAATTTTATGTCTGTATAAGAGTGTTGTTGTTCGCTGATGATACAGCGCTGGTGGCTGATTCATGTGAGAAACTGCAGAAGCTGGTGACTGAGTTTGGTAAAGTGTGTGGAAGAAGACAGTTAAGAGTAAATTTGAATAAGAGCAAGGTTATTAGGTACAGTAGGGTTGAGGGTCAAGTCAATTGGGAGGTGAGTTTGATTAGAGAAAAACTGGAGGAAGTGAAGTGTTTTAGATACCTGGGAGTGGATCTGTCAGCGGATGGAACCATGGAAGCGGAAGTGGATCATAGGGTGGGGGAGGGGGCGAAAATTCTGGGAGCCTTGAAGAATGTGTGGAAGTCGAGAACATTATCTCGGAAAGCAAAAATGGGTATGTTTGAAGGAATAGTGGTTCCAACAATGTTGTATGGTTGCGAGGCGTGGGCTATGGATAGAGTTGTGCGCAGGAGGATGGATGTGCTGGAAATGAGATGTTTGAGGACAATGTGTGGTGTGAGGTGGTTTGATCGAGTAAGTAACGTAAGGGTAAGAGAGATGTGTGGAAATAAAAAGAGCGTGGTTGAGAGAGCAGAAGAGAGTGTTTTGAAATGGTTTGGGCACATGGAGAGAATGAGTGAGGAAAGATTGACCAAGAGGGTATATGTGTCGGAGGTGGAGGGAACGAGGAGAAGAGGGAGACCAAATTGGAGGTGGAAAGATGGAGTGAAAAAGATTTTGTGTGATCGGGGCCTGAACATGCAGGAGGGTGAAAGGAGGGCAAGGAATAGAGTGAATTGGAGCGATGTGGTATACCGGGGTTGATGTGCTGTCAGTGGATTGAATCAAGGCATGTGAAGCGTCCGGGGTAAACCATGGAAAGCTGTGTAGGTATGTATATTTGTGTGTGTGGACGTGTGTATGTACATGTGTATGGGGGGAGTTGGGCCATTTCTTTCGTCTGTTTCCTTGCGCTACCTCGCAATACGCGGGAGACAGCGACAAAGTATAAAAAAAAAAAAAAAAAAATATATATATATATATATATATATATATATATATATTTTTTTTTTTTTTTTCCTGTCGCTGTCTCCTCTATCTCCTGGGGATAGAGGAGAAAAAATACATCCCATGTATTCCCTGCATTTCATAGAAGGTCACTAAAAGGGGAGGGAGCGGGCGGCTGGAAATCCTCCCCTCTCATTTTTAATTTTCCAAAAGAAGGAACAGAGAAGGGGGTCAAGTGAGGATTTCCTTCAGAGGCTCAGTCCTCTGTTCTTAACGCTACCTCACTAACACATATATATATGGTTTCAGAAGTGGTAGAGGATGTGTGGATCAGGTGTTTGCTTTGAAGAATGTATGTGAGAAATACTTAGAAAAGCAAATGGATTTGTATGCAGCATTTATGGATCTGGAGAAGGCATATGACAGAGTTGATAGAGATGCTCTGTGGAAGGTATTAAGAATATATGGTGTGGGAGGCAAGTTGTTAGAAGCAGTGAAAAGTTTTTATTGAGGATGTAAGGCATGTGTACGTGTAGGAAGAGAGGAAAGTGATTGGTTCTCGGTGAATTTAGGTTTGCGGCAGGGGTGTGTGATGTCTCCATGGTTGTTTAATTTGTTTATGGATGGGGTTGTTAGGGATGAGAGAGCTTGGGAAGTGAGTCAGTTGTTGTTCGCTGATGATACAGCGCTGGTGGCTGATTCATGTGAGAAACTGCAGAAGCTGGTGACTGAGTTTGGTAAAGTGTGTGAAAGAAGAAAGTTAAGAGTAAATGTGAATAAGAGCAAGGTTATTAGGCACAGTAGGGTTGAGGGTCAAGTCAATTGGGAGGTAAGTTTGAATGGAGAAAAACCGGAGGAAGTAGAGTATTTTAGATATCTGGGAGTGGATCTGGCAGTGGATGGAACCATGGAAGCAGAAGTAAATCATAGGGTGGGGGAGGGGGTGAAAATCCTGGGAGCCTTGAAGAATGTGTGGAAGTCGAGAACATTATTTCCGAAAGCAAAAATGGCTATGTTTGAAGGAATAGTGGTTCCAGCAATGTTGTATGGTTGCGAGGCGTGGGCTATGGATAGAGTTGTGCCAGCAGGAGGGTGGATGTGCTGGAAATGAGATGTTTGAGGACAATATATGGTGTGAGGTGGTTTGATCGAGTAAGTAATGTAAGGGTAAGAGAGATGTGTGGAAATAAAAAGAGTGTGGTTGAGAGAGCAGAAGAGGGTGTTTTGAAATGGTTTGGGCACATGGAGAGAATGAGTGAGGAAAGATTGACCAAGAGGATATATGTGTCGGAGGTGGAGGGAACGAGGAGAAGTGGGAGACCAAATTGGAGGTGGAAAGATGGAGTGAAACAGATTTTGAGTGATCAGGGCCTGAACATGCAGGAGGGTGAAAGGCGGGCAAGGAATAGAGTGAATTGGATCGATGTGGTATACTGGGGTCGACGTGCTGTCAATGGATTGAATCGGCATGTGAAGCGTCTGGGGTAAACCATGGAAAGTTCTGTGGGGCCTGGATGTGGAAAGGGAGCTGTGGTTTTGGTGCATTATTACATGACAGCTAGAGACTGAGTGTGAACAAATGGGGCCTTTGTTGTCTTTTCCTAGCGCTACCTCGCACACATGAGGGGGGAGGGGGATGTTATTCCATGTGTGGCGAGGTGGCGATGGGAATAAATAAAGGCAGACTATGAATTATGTACATGTGTATATATGTATATGTCTGTGTGTGTATATATATGTGTACATTGAGATGTATAGGTATGTATATTTGCGTGTGTGGACGTGTATGTATATACATGTGTATGTGGGTGGGTTGGGCCATTCTTTCATCTGTTTCCTTGCGCTACCTCGCTAACGCGGGAGACAACGACAAAGCAAAATAAATAAATAAAATAAATATATATATATATATATATATATATATATATATATATATATATATATATATATATATATATATATATATAGCCCTGAGGATAGGGGAGAAAGAATACTTCCCACGTATTCCCTGCGTGTCGTAGAAGGCGACTAAAAGGGGTGGGAGCGGGTGGCTGGAAATCCTCCCCTCTCGTTTTTTTCAATTTTCCAAAAGAAGGAACAGAAAAGGGGGCCAGGTGAGGATATTCCCTCAAAGGCCCAGTCCTCTGTTCTTAACGCTACCTTGCTAATGTGGGAAATGGCGAATAGTACGAAAGAAAAGAATATATATATATATATATATATATATATATATATATATATATATATATATATATATATATATATAATATATATATATATATATATATATATATATATATATATATGCTGTGTATATGCCTTGACCCTCTCGATCAATACCCTCCCTTATAATTTCCCAGGAATACTAAAAAAAAACCTATACCTTTGTAATTTGAACACTTACATTTATCCCCTTTGCCTTTGTACAATGGTGCTATACATGCATTCTGCCACTCCTCAGGCACCTCACCATGAACCATACATACATTGAATTTCCTCACCAACCAGTCATCAACACAGTCACCCCCATTTTTTATAAATTCCACAGCAACACCATCCAAACCCGCCGGCTTTCATCTTCTGCAAAGCTTTCACTACCTCTTCTCTGATTACCAAATCATTCTCTCTGACCCTCTCACTTTGCACACCACTTCGACCAAAATACCCTATATCTGCCACTCTGTCATCTCACACATTTAACAAACCTTCAAAATACTCACTCCATCTCCCTCTCACTTCACTACTACTTGTCATTTGCCCCTTCACCGATGTTCCCATTTGTTCTCTTGTCTTATGTACTTTATTTACCTCCTTCCAAAACATCTTTTTATTTTCCCTAAAATTTAATGATACTCTCTCACCCCAACTCTCATTTGCCCTCTTTTTCACCTCTTGCACCTTTCTCTTGACCTCTCGCCTCTTTCTTTCATACATCTCCTGGTCATTTGCACTATTTCTTTGCAAAAATCATCCAAATGCCTCTCTCTTCTCTTCCATTAACAATCTTACTTCATCCCACCACTCACTACCCTTTCTAATCTGCCCACCTCCCACCTTTCTCATGCCACAGGCATCTTTTGCGCAGGCCATCAATGCTTCCCTAAACACATCCTATTCCTCCCCCACTCCCCTTTTTGCTCTCACCTTTTTCCATTCTGCACTCAATCTCTCCTGGTACTTCCTCACACAAGTCTCCTTTCCAAGCTCACTTACTCTCACCACTCTCTTCACCCCAATATTCTCTCTTCTTTTCTGAAATCCTCTACGTATCTTCACCTTCACCTCCACAAGATAATCCCCCTAGATGCCCCTCTCAGTGTTACCATGACATTCTTATATGCAAATGACCGTTTGACCGTGGTAAAGTGATGCATACACACACACACAGCTCACAAGAGCAGTGGTTGAAACAATATGTTTGAACAAAGTGGGGGGAGAGAGAGAGAGAGAAATTGTTGCAGAGAAGCGATAGCTGTATAACGGTAAATATTTCAATTCCATTTGGAGGAATAGTGGTTCCAACAATGTATGGTTGGAACCACTATTCCTTCAAACATACCCATTTTTGCTTTCCAAGATAACGTTCTTGACTTCCACACATTTTCCAACGCTCCCAGAACTTTCACCCCCCCCCTCCCCCACCCTATGATTCACTTCCGCTTCCATGGTTCCATCCGCTGCCAGATCCACTCCCAGATATCCAAGACACTTCTTCCTCCTCTTTTCCTCCATTCAAACTTAGCTCCCAATTGACTTGTCCCTCAACCCTATACTGTACCTAATAACCTTGCTCTTATTCATATTTACTTTCAGCTTTCTTTTTTCACACACTTTACCAAACTGAGTCACCAGCTTCTGCAGTTTCTCACACGAATCAGCCACCAGCACTGTATCGTCAGCAAACAACAACTGACTCACTTCCCAAGCTCTCCCATCCACAACAGACTGCACACTTGCCCTCTTTCCAAAACTTTTGCATTCACCTCCCTACATCACGCACCCCTACCGCAAACCAATATTCACTGAGAACCAATCACTTTCCTCTCTTCCTACATGTACACATGCCTTACATCCTTGATAAAAACTTTTCATTGCTTCTAACAACTTGCCTCCCACACCATATATTCTTAATACCTTCCACAGAGCATCTCTATCAACTCTTTCATATGCCTTCTCCAGATCCATAAATGCTACATACAAATCCATTTGCTTTTCTAAGTATTTCTCACATACATTCTTCAGAGCAAATACCTGATCCACACATCCTCTACCACTTCTGAAACCACACTGTTCTTCCCCAATCTGATGCTCTGTACATGCCTTCACCCTCTCAATCAATACCCTCCCATATAATTTCCTAGGAATACTCAACAAACTTATACCTCTGTAATTTGAGCACTCACTTTTATCCCCTTTGCCTTTGTACAGTGGCACTGTGCAAGCATTCGCCAATCCTCAGGCACCTCAACACGAGTCATACATACATTAAATAACCTTACCAACCAGTCAACAATACAGTCACCCCCTTTTTTAATAAATTCCACTGCCATACCATCCAAACCCGCTCCCTTGCCTGCTTTCATCTTCCACAAAGCTTTTACTACCTCTTTTCTGTTTACCAAATCATTCTCCCTAAACCTCTCACTTTGCACACCACCTCAACCAAAACACCCTATATCTGCCACTCTATCATCAAATACATTCAACAAACCTTCAAAATACCCACTCCATCTTCTCACATCACCACTACTTGTTATCACCTCCCCATTAGCCCCCTTCACTGATGTTCCCATTTGTTCCCTTGTCTTATGCACTTTATTTACCTCCTTCCAAAACATCTTTTTATTCTCCCTAAAATTTAATGACACTCACAATTTTTGCAGGGAAATAATGCAAATGACTGGGAGATGTATAAAAGAAAGAGGCAGGAGGGCAAGAGAAAGGTGGAAGAGGTGAAAAGGGGGGATAGGGGAGAAAGAATACTTCCCACGCATGCCTCACATGTCGTAGAATGCGACTAAACGGAATGGGATCAGAGGGCTGGAAACCCTATCCTCCTTGTATTTTAACTTTCTAAAAGGGGAAACAGAAGAAGGAGTCACGCGGGGAGTGCTCATCCTCCTCGAAGGCTCAGATTGGGGTGTCTAAATGTGTGTGGATGTAACCAAGATGAGAAAAAAGGAGAGATATGTAGTATGTTTGAGGAAAGGAACCAGGATGTTTTGGCTCTGAGTGAAATGAAGATCAAGGGAAAAGGGGAAGAGTGGTTTGGGAATGTCTTGGGAGTAAAGTCAGGGGTTAGTGAGAGGACAAGAGCAAGGGAAGGAGTAGCACTACTCCTGAAATAGGAATGGTGGGAGTATGTGATAGAGTGTAAGAAAGTAAACTTTAGATTGATATGGGTAAAACTGAAAGTGGATGGAGAGAGATGGGTGATTATTGGTGCATATGCACTTGGGCATGAGAGGAAAGATCATGAGAGGCAAGTGTTTTGGGAGCAACTGAGTGAGTGTGTTAGTAGGTTTTGATGCACGAGACTGGGTTATAGTGATGGGTGATTTGAATGCAAAGGTGAGTAATGTGGCAGTTGAGGGAATAATTGGTGTACATGGGGTGTTCAGTGTTGTAAATGGAAATGGTGAAGAGCTTGTAGATTTATGTGTTGAAAAAGGACTGGTGATTGGGAATACCTGGTTTAAAAAGAGAGATATACATAAGTATACGTATTTTAGTAGGAGAGATGGCCAGAGAGCGTTATTGGATTACATATTAATTGATAGGCGCGCGAAAGAGAGACTTTTGGATGTTAATGTGCTGAGGGGTGCAACTGGAGGGATGTCTGATCATTACCTTGTGGAGGTGAAGGTGAAAATTTGTTGAGGTTTTCAGAAAAGAAGAGAGAATGTTGGGGTGAAGAGAGTGGTAAGAGTAAGTGAGCTTGAGAAGGAGACTTGTTTGGGGAAGTACTAGGAGAGACTGAGTACAGAATGGAAAAAGGTGAGAACAAAGTACGTAAGGGGAGTGTGGGAGGAACGGGATATATTTAGGGAAGCAGTGATGGCTTGCGCAAAAGATGCTTGTGGCATGAGAAGTGTGGGAGGTGGGCAGATTAGAAAGGGTAGTGAGTGGTGGGATGAAGAAGTGAGATTATTAGTGAAAGAGAAGAGAGAGGCATTTGGACGATTTTTGCAGAGAAATAATGTAAATGAGTGGGAGATGTAAAAAAAAAAGAGGCAGGAGGTCAAGAGAATGGTGCAAGAGGTGGAAAACAGGGCAAATGAGAGTTGGGGTGATAGAGTATCATTAAATTTTAGGGAGAATTAAAAGATGTTTTGGAAGGAGGTAAATAAAGTGCATAAGACAAGGGAACAAATGGGAACTTCAGTGAAAGGGGCTAATGGGGAGGTGATAACAAGTAGTGGTGATGTGAGATGATGGAGTGAGGATTTTGAAGGTTTGTTGAATGTGTTTGATAATAGAGTGGCAGATATAAGGTGTTTTGGTTGAGGTGGTGTGCAAATTGAGAGGGTTAGGGAAAATGATTTTGGTAAACAAAGAAGAGGTAGTAAAAGCTATAGCGGAAGATGAAAGCGGGCAAGGGAGCGGGTTTGGATGGTATTGCGGTGGAATTTATAAAAAAAATGGGGTGACTGTATAGTTGACTGGATGGTAAGGTTATTTAATGTATGTATGACTCATGGTGAGGTGCCTGAGGATTGGCGGAATGCTTGCATAGTGCCATTGTACAAAGGCAAAGGGGATAAAAGTGAGTGTTTCAAATTACAGAGATATAAGTTTGTTGAGTATTCCTGGGAAATTATATGGGAGGATATTGATTGAGAGGGTGAAGGCATGTACAGAGCATCAGATTGGGGAAGAGCAGTGTGGTTTCAGAAGTGGTAGAGGATGTGTGGATCAGGTGTTTGCTTTGAAGAATATATGAGAAATACTTAGAAAAGCAAATGGATTTGTATGGAGCATTTATGGATCTGGAGAAGGCATATGATAGAGTTGATAGAGATGCTCTGTGGAAGGTATTAAGAATATATGGTGTGGGAGGCAAGTTGTTAGAAGCAATGAAAAGTTTTTATCAAGGATGTAAGGCATATGTACGTGTAGGAAGAGAGGAAAGTGATTGGTTCTCAGTGAATGTAGGTTTGCAGCAGGGGTGCGTGATGTCTCCATGGTTGTTTAATTTGTTTATGGATGAGGTTGTTAGGGAGGTGAATACAAGAGTTTTGGAAAGAGGAGCAAGTATGTAATCTGTTGTGGATGAGAGAGCTTGGGAAGTGAGTCAGCTGTTGTTGGCTGATGATACAGCGCTGGTGGCTGATTCATGTGAGAAACTGCAGAAGCTGGTGACTGAGTTTGATAAAGTGTGTGAAAGAAGAAAGCTGAGAGTAAATGTGAATAAGAGCAAGGTTATTAGGTACAGTAGGGTTGAGGGACAAGTCAATTGGGAGGTATGTTTGAATGGAGAAAAACTGGAGGAAGTGAAGTGTTTTGAAGTGTTTTAGATATCTAGGAGTGGATTGGCAGCGGATGGAACCATGGATGCAGTAGTGAATCATAGGATGGGAGAGGGGGTGAAAGTTCTGGGAGCGTTGAAGAATGTGTGGAAGTCGAGAACATTATCTTGGAAAGGAAAAGTGGCTATGTTTGAAGGAATAGTGGTTCCAACAATGTTATGTGGTTGCGAGGCGTGGGCTATGGATAGAGTTGTGCGCAGGAGGGTGGATGTTCTGGAAATGAGATGTTTGAGCACAATATGTGGTGTGAGGTGGTTTGATCGAGTAAGTAATAATAGGGTAAGAGAGATGTGTGGTAATAAAAAGAGTGTGGTTGAGAGAGCAGAAGAGGGTGTTTTGAAATGGTTTGGTCACATGGAGAGGATGAGTGAGGAAAGATTGACCAAGAGGATATGTGTCAGAGGTGGAGGGAACGAGGAGAAGGGGGAGACCAAATTGGAGGTGGAAAGGTGTGCAAGAAGTAGAGTGAATTGGAATGATGTGGTATACCAGGGTTGACGTGCTGTAAATGGGTTGATCCAAGGCATGTGAAGCGTCTGGGGTAAACCATGGAAAGTTCTGTGGGGCCTGGATGTGGAAAGGGAGCCTTGGTTTCAGTGCATTATTACATGACAGCTAGAGACTGAGTGTGAACGAATGTGGCCTTTGTTGTCTTTTCCTAGTGCTACCTCGTGCACATTTGGGGGGAGGGGGTTGTTATTTCATGTGTGGTGAGGTGGCGATGGGAATGAATAAAGGCAGACAGTATGAATTATGTACATGTGTATATATGTATATGTCTGTGTGTGTATATGTTATACGTTGAGATGTATAGGTATGTATATTTTCGTGTGTGGACGTGTATGTATATACATGTGTATGTGGGTGGGTTGGGCCATTTTTTCGTCTGTTTCCTTGCGCTACTTCGCTAATGCGGGAGACAGTGATAAAGGAAAATAAATATAAATAAATATATATACACACACATATACGTACACATACATAGACTTGTCCATATGTACGCATGTACATATTCATACTTTCCTTCATCCATCCTTGGTGCCACCCAGCCCCTCAGGAAACAGCATTGCCACCCCTTGCGTCAGTTAGGTAGTGTCAGAAAAAGCCAAATTTGTTCACTCTCTGTCTCAGGCTCCCTATCCACACCCAGGCCCCACAGACCTTTCCATGGTTTACTCCAGACGTTTCACATGCCCTGGTTCAGTCCATTGACGGCATATTGACCACAATATACCTCATTGTTCCAATTCACTCATTTCTTTACATGCCTCTCACCATCCTGCATGTTCAGGCCCAATCACTCAAAATCTTTTTCACCTCCAACTTCGTCTCCTGCTTTTCCTTGTTTCCTCCACCTCTGACACATATATCCTCTTTGTCAGCCTTTCCTCACTCATTCCCTCCATATGTCCAAACATTTCAACACACCTGCTCTTTCAACCACACTTTATTACCACACATCTGTCTTACCCTTTCATTACTTACTTGATCAAACCACGTCACAACCACGTGCAATAGGCCCAGGTTTGAATCCTTGCTGTTGGAGGTTATTATGTCTTCTATGGAAAGTGCACATTCCTGTGCATTATATTCATGTTCATATACCCCCATGTTTGACAGTAAGTTGTGTAAAATTGATTACTGGTAATGTAAGCCTGATGGGATTTGAACAGTCTAGGCCCCGTTGCTCATGGATGTGAGACTAAGGGTATTCAGTACTAGTAATCAAATATTGATGAAAGATTGACTAGAGGATATGTGTTGAAGGGACAAGAGAGACTAAATTGGAGATGGAAGGATTGAGTGAAAAAGATGAACATGCAAGAGGGTGAAAGGCATGCATGGGATAGAGTGAGTTGGAGCAATGTATTATACTGGGGTCAATTGCTGTCAGTGGACTGAACTAGGGCATATGAAGCATCCAGGGTAAGCCATGGAAAGGTCTGTTGGGCCTAGTCATGCATAAGGAGCTGTGGTTTCGGTTCAATACACATGACAGCTAGAGAGAGAATGGATGTGAGCAGATGCAGCTTTTTTTCATCTGTTTCTCTCACCAACACTATTTCCTCTTTTTCAAAAACCTCTACAAATCTTCTCCCTCACCTCCACAAGATAGTGATCATACATTCCACCAGTCGCCCCCCTCAACTTATTTAAATCTAAAAGTTTCTTTTACATGCATGTCAATTTCTCCTACTCACATTTCTATACTTGTGTATATCCCTTTTTTTTTAACCAGGTATTCCCAATCACCGGCCCCTTTTCAGTACACTACTTCATAAGCTTTTCACTGTTAAAATTCATAATACCCAATATCCCTTGCACCCCAATTATACCATCTGCCACATAAGTCACCTTCACATTTAAATCACCCATTACTAGTATCTGGTCTCTGACATCAAAACTGCTGACACTCACTCAGCCGCTCCAAAACACTTGTCTAATGATCCTTCTTCTCATGGTCATGTGCATAAGCACTACGAATCAACCATGCCTCACCACCTACTTTCAGTTTGACCCACATCAGTCCAGAATTCACTTCCTTAAACTTTGTCATACACTCCCACAACAACTGCTTCTGTCCTGCCTCAGGACTCTTGTCCTCTCTAACAAACCCCTGACTTTACTCCTAAGACATTTCCAAACCATTCTTCCCCTTTACCATCAAGCTTTGTTTCGCTCAGAGCCAGAACATCTAGGTTTCTTTCCTCACACATACTACTTAACTCTCCTCTCTTCTTGTCTTGGTTACATCCACACTCATTTAGACACTCCAGCCTGAGCCTTTAGGGAGGATGATCACTACCTCTGTTCCCTCTTTTAGAAACTGAAATACAAGAGGGGTGGAGGGGTTCCAGCCCACTGCTCCTGCCCACTTTAGTCATCTTCTAAGACACACTGGGAATATGGAGGTAGAATTCTTTCTCCCCTAGCTCAGGGATAATATAATGGCCATGGGCCTGTTTGCGTATATACATTGGCAGGCATTGTATGTATTTATTTATTCATTTATTTATGTATTTACACACACACACACACTGCCCGTCAGTGATGTACACACGAGTGGGCCTATGGCAATTATATTTACACAAATCACCTTCCACCAAAAACAGTGTTGATGTGCACCAATGAAGTTAGCGCCCTCTAGTGAGCAGTGGCAGCTACGACATGCTAACATACATGAATCTGCCTCAGTAGCAGTTTAGCTGGGGGCAGGAATGCCTTGTTGTGCTCCTCACTTTTGCTCTGGATTTTTGATAGAGAATGGATGTGAGCAAGTGTAGCTTTTTTTTCTGGTGCTACCTTACTAATGCAAGAAACAGCAATCAGAAATGAAAAAGTACAGTACATATATCTTATTTATTTATTTATTCATTTATTTTGTTTTGTTGCTGTCTCCCATGTTAGCAAGGTAGCACAAGGAAACAGACGAAAGAATGGTCCAACCCACCCACATACACATGTATATACATACACTTCCACACACGCAAATATACATACCTATACATCTCAATGTATACATATAAATATACACACAAAGACATATGCATATATACACATGTACATAATTCATACTGCTTTTATTCATTCCCATCGCCACCTTGCCACACATGAAATAACAACCCCCTCCCCCCTCATGTGTGCAAGGTAGCACTAGGAAAAGACAACAAAGGCCCCATTCATTCACACTCAGTCTCTAGCTGTCATATAATAATGCACCGAAACCACAGCTCCCTTTCCACATCCAGGCCCAACAGAACTTTCCATGGTTTACCCCAGACACTTCACATGCCCTGGTTCAATCCATTGACAGCACGTTGACCCCGGTATACCACATCATTCCAATTCACTCTATTCCTTGCACGCCTTTCACCCTCCTGCATGTTCAGGCCCCGATCACTCAAAATCTTTTTCACCCCATCTTTCCACCTCCAATTTGGTCTCCCACTTCTCCTCGTTCCCTCCACCTCTGACACATATATCCTCTTTGTCAATCTTACCTCACTCATTCTCTCCATGTGCCCAAACCATTTCAAAACACCCTCTTCTGCTCTCTGAACCACACTCTTTTTATTACCACACATCTCTCTTACCCTATTATTATTTACTCGGTCAAACCACCTCACACCACATATTGTCCTCAAACATCTCATTTCCAGCACATCCACCCTTGTTGGAACCACCATTCCTTCAAACATACCCATTTTTGCTTTCCGAGATAATGTTCTCGACTTCCACACATTCTTCAAGGCTCCCAGAATTTTCACCCCCTCCCCCATCCAATGATTCACTTCCACTTCCATGGTTCCATCCGCTGCCAAATCCACTTCCAGATATCTAAAACACTTCACAGGGGAAACAGAAGAAGGAGTTACACAGGGAGTGCTCATCCTCCTCGAAGGCTCAGATTGGGGTGTCTAAATGTGTGTGGATGTAACCAAGATGAGAAAAAAGGGGAGATAGGTAGTATGTTTGAGGAAAGGAACCTGGATGTTTTGGCTTTGAGTGAAATGAAGCTCAAGGGTAAAGGGGAAGTGTGGTTTGGGAATGTCTTGGGAGTAAAGTCAGGGGTTAGTGTGAGGACAAGAGCAAGGGAAGGAGTAGCACTACTCCTGAAACAGGAGTGGTGGGAGTATGTGATAGAGTATAAGAAAGTAAACTCTAGATTGATATGGGTAAAACTGAAAGTTGATGGAGAGAGATGGGTGATTATTGGTGCATATGCACCTGGGCATGAGAAGAAAGATCATGAGAGGCAAGTGTTTTGGGAGCAGCTGAATGAGTGTGTCATTGGTTTTGATGCACGAGACCAGGTTATAGTGAGGGGTGATTTGAATGCAAAGGTGAGTAATGTGGCAGTTGAGGGAATAATTGGTATACATGGGGTGTTCAGTGCTGTAAATGGAAATGGTGAAGAGCTTGTAGATTTATGTGCTGAAAAAGGACTGGTGATTGGGAATGCCTGGTTTAAAAAGAGATATACATAAGTATATGTATGTAAGTAGGAGAGATGGCCAGAGAGCATTATTGGATTACGTGTTAATTGATAAGCGTGCGAAAGAGAGCCTTTTGGATGTTAATGTGGTGAGAGGTGCAACTGGTGGGATGTCTGATCATTATCTTGTGGAGGCGAAAGTGAAGATTTGTAGAGGTTTTCAGAAAAGCAGAGAGAATGTTGGGGTGAAGAGAGTGGTGAGAGTAAGTGAGTTTGGGAAGGAGACTTGTGTGAGGAAGTACCAAGGGAGACCGAGTACATATATCTAGAATATATATTTCTTTATTTTGGTAGACGTTTTCCTACAAGGTAGCATCAGGTACAGATAAAGTCAGCATCCACTCATCCATTCTTTAGCAGTCATGTGTAATGCACTGAAACTACAGCTCCCTATCCACAACCAGGCCACACAGACCTTTGCATGGTTTACCCTGAATGCTTCACATGCCCTGGGTCAGTCGATTGACAGCATGTTGACCCCTGTATATCACATCCTTCCAGTTCATTATATCCCATGCGCACCTTTTACCCACCTGCATGTTCAAGCCCCAATTGCTCAAAATCTTTTTCACTCAACCCTTGCATTTCCAGTCTGGTTTCCCTGTTCTTGTAACTTTCAATTTAGACACTCACCTATTTCATCATTCTCTCCATATGTCTAGCCATTTGAGCACACCCTCTTCAGCTCTTTCAAATATACACTTTTTATTACCACACCTTTCTCATATCCTTTCACCACTTACTTGATCAAACCACCTCTCACAACATATTATCATCAAACATTTCATTTCCAACACATCCACCCTCCTCTGCACAGCCTTATCTGCAGCCCATGCCACACAACCAGACTTGATCAAACCACCTCTCACAACATATTGTCATCAAACATTTCATTTCCAACACATCCACCCTCCTCTGCACAGCCTTATCTGCAGCCCATGCCTCACAACCAGGTAATATTGTTGGGACTACTATATCTTCAAACAAACAAACCCATTTTTGCCCTACCAGACAACAAAGTCTCTTTCCACGTGTTCTGTAGCGCTCCCAGAACCTTTGCCCCCTCGCTCACCCTATGACTCACTTTTGCTGCCATGGTTTCATTGGTTGCCACATCTACTCCCAAGTATCTAAGACATTTCACTTCCTCCAATTTTTCTCCATTCACACTCTTAAGTAACCTGTCTCTCAACCCAGCTAAACCCAATGACCTTGCATTTATTGATATTTACTCTCAACTTCCTCCTTTCCCACATTCTTCCAAACTGTCACCAACTTGTGCAGTTTCTCACCCAAATATGCCACTAATGCTCTATCATCAGCAAACAACAACAGACTCACTTCCCAGGCCCTCTCATCCCCCAATGACCACCCAGGGCTAATTTCTATGAGAGTCTTGGTGTCACCTAGGTCCTTGCCGAAGGCTTCTGTAACCCAGAGATGAGCTACTTCCAGTTGCAGGGAAATGTAGACTCCTTTGGAGTGAGAAAGTCTCTAACAACTACTTTTAAGTGCTACAACTTAACAAAGATGACTTTTTGCTTGTGGTGTAACCTTGAACAGGTAGAGCTTGCAACATTTACTTCCAGTCCCAGGAGCCTCTTCTATCCCTATGAGGCTCCTGCATCCCCAAAGGACCTCTTGCAGCTCTAAGGCTACATTGCATACAGTAACAGTAGAAGAAAAATGGAATCCTATGGAGTGTGAAGTTTTCTAGTGAGATTGTATTCTTCTCATACAACCTCACCAAAGGTGACTTTTTATTTGCAGAGTAACCATGGGCAGATAGAGTCCAGTGATGTCTATATATAGTACTACCTCTACCTGCCTTATTGCATCAGGAGCCCCTTCTGTGGGGCTCACATAGCACTCAAAAAGCTGGCCGCATGCAGTGGGCAGGACCACTGATCATGAACTGTAGTGATGCTATGTGTATGTCTATGTAATGCAATTGAAGTTTAAGTGTTCAGAGCATTCGGTGAGGTAGCTTCTTTTTAAGTGTAAAGGGTCTTGAGATATGTTGAATTAGTTTTGCAGGGATGGGCAATGTCCAGAATGTAGACAAGAAATTGTATTTCATACACATCTAGAAGGTGTGGTTTCATATGGGTGTATGACAGATGTGTTGGTGTTTAAGACTAGTTGGGGAGAATGGCTGCTTAGTGCATGCTGAATCAATTCTTTGTAAGTATTGTCCAAATGCCTCTCTTTTCTCTTTCACTAACAACTTTACTTCTTCATCCCACCACTCACTACCCTTTCTAATCTGCCCACCTCCTGCCTTTCTCATGCCACATACATCTTTTGCACATGCCATCACTGCTTCCCTAAATACATCCCAATCTTCTCCCACTCCCCCCTCATCATTTGCTCTCACCTTTTACCATTCTACACTCAATCTCTCCTGGTACTTCATCACACAAGTGTCCTATCCAAGGTCACACTGTCACCACTCTTCCCAACATTCTCTCTTCTTTTTTGAAAACCTCTACAAATCTTCATCTTTACCTCCACAAGGTAGTGATCAAACATCCCTCCAGCTGCCCCTTTCAGCACATTAACATCCAAAAGTCTCTCTTTTACACACCTATCAATTAACACGTTATCCAATAATGCCCTTTCTCTCCTACTCACATATGTATACTTATGTATGTATATCTCTCTCTTTAAACCAGGTGTTCCCAATCACCAGTCTTTTTTCAGCACACAGATCCACAAGCTCTTCACCATTTCCATTCACAACACTGAATACCCTATGTACACCAATTATACCCTCAATTGCCACATTACTCACTGTCTCATCTAAATCACCATCACTAATACCCAGTCTTGTGCATCAAAGCTGCTGACACAGTCACTCATCTGCTCCCAAAACACTTGCCTCTCATGATCTTTCTTCTCATGATCAGGTACATAAGCACCATTAATCACCCATCTCTCTCCGTCCACTTTCAGTTTTACCCACATCAATCTAGAATTTACTCTCGTACATATATATAAAGGCTGATTCAATGGAGAAACTGCAGAAGTTGTTGACTGAGTTTGGAGAGTAAATGTGAAGAAGAGCAAGGTCATTAGGTTCACTAGGGTTGAGGGACAAGTTAATTGGGTTGTAAGTTTGAATGGAGAAAAATTGGAGTAAGTGAAATGTTTAGATACCTGGGAGTGGATTTACCAGCAGTTGGAACCATGGAAGCAGAAGTGAGTCACAGGGTGAGGGAGAGGACAAAGGTTCTGGAAGTGATGAAGAATGTGTGGAAGGAGAGAATGTTATCTCAGAGAGCAAAAATGGGTATGTTTAACAGAATAGTAGTTCCAACAACATTGTATGGTTGCGAGGCATGGGCTACAAATAGGGTTATATGGAGGAGGGTGAATGTGTTGGAAATGAAATGTTGTTGGTATGTTGCTTTTGTGTTGATGTTTGTGGCATGGGAAGTGAAAGTTATGTCATGTAGGATGCCCAGAATAGTTAGTAATTTGTTGAGTAAGAGTGATTGGCCATAAAAAGATGGCGCAGGTTGGAGTCATGACTAGGATAAAAAAGGTGACTGAGGACTTCTATAGAGATGCAAACATTCTGTTCTTAGTGAGCTAATGTTCCAGTTTTGCAATGTAGTGTTGCATGGTTGTTCTTTCCTCTCTGGGGTTAGGGTGCTGTGATACAATTGTGAGGTTGTCTCCATTCAAGAGGCCCTTCATTCTGTGGTCTGCAAGAGGAAGTGGGAGGTCATGTAAGAATAGATTCTTTGCATGTGTCAGGAATAAATGGTGGGTGAGCGGTTCTCTCTGGGGGGATTTTGTGTTCGTTTTTAATGACTTTCATGTATGGTTGTTTTGTGGATTATTTCTGAGTATAATTATGTTCTTTGGGAGGAGGGATGTCATTGTACTGGATCATAAGTGCCTCTTTTGTGGGAGCTGGTTTGATGGAGAAAGTGTTGATCTTTAATGTCCACCAGAGATAATTGCTGTGTGTGTTGTGTTTCATTGTGTGAAGGAAGGAATGCCACTTTACAATTAGCTTTTCAGTGATGATGATGTTTAGGGCTTATATTTGTTGTGTGATATCTTTTGATGGTGAGTGGTTTTGCCTGGGCAGGTTTGTTTTGTTTATAAGGTCAGCAACTTGAAGAAAATTTTCCATTTTTTTTCTGTCTTTGTGGTATGTGCTTTTTACTACAGACAAAACTTTTTTCTAAAAAAGGAATTTTTCATCCTATATGTACTCATGAGAAATTATATTTTGCTGCATAAAATTCTAACTGAAAATTTTCAAACATTTTGCATTGTTTTTGCCAATCATTGTACAACTTACTTTTTTCTTTGTTCACAGTACTTACAGTTACCAAAGAAAGAAGTTGTTAATGTTAACTTTCGAAGCTACTGGAATAGTGGGGTCTTTACTACATTTGACTTTATTGCCAACCTACCAGAAAATGTTGTTGGCATTAAGGATTCCATCATAGAGTTTGTAACTTCTCCATCCATCCCTGCTAAACAAAATGAAGAACTTCAAAAGTTAGAGGAAAAAGAATCAGAAGACATCCATCAAGAAGCAAGTATACCAGTGGAGGATGTAACACTTGCTCCACAAAATATAGCAGACTCTGCACAGGTCAGAAAGCATTTCACAGACAGATGATAAATCAGAATAGTCAGTTATCAGCAGTAATACATTTGATTTATTATTTGATACATTCATTTATATCTCCCAATTTCCATTCTTATGTATATATTGATCAATAAATCAGTTAGCCTTCTAATTTATTTCAGTATGCCTTTTACTTGAAGCCAATGTGCATAAGGCTTGCCATTACTCAAGATTATATGATTTTCATGATTAAAGTTACTTTAGAAATTAATGATATAAATATTCTGGATGAAATGAAGGGAGAAGATCAGAAGAAGGGAGAGACTGGTGCTACACTTGATTCGAAGATCCTGGATGTTCTGGCTCTGAGAGAAATTGATATGAAGATGAGTAAAAAAGGTCTGAGAATGTTCAAGGGGTAAAGTTTGGGATTATTGTGTAGACAAGAGCAAGGAGGATTGAGGCATTCTGATGGAGGTATGGTGGTACTGTATTAGAGTATAAGGAAGTGAATACAAGACTAATGTGGGTTAGAATAAAAATAACTGAGAAGTGGGTGACTGTCAGTGCTTATCCACATGGTAGTAAGAAGAGTGAAGAAAAGAAAGATTTCTTGAGGGAGCTGAGCAAGTGCTCCAGTAATTTTGATGAAAAGGGTCTAGTCCTTGTGGTGGGTGATTTGAATGCTGAAGTGGGTGATGAATCAGTTGTGAATATCATTCATAGGCATGAGGAACCTGATGTAAATGAAAATGGGAAACTGGCTGTTGAAATGTGTGCAAATAACGATTGGTGACTGGATTACTTTGATTAAAAAAAATATATACATAAAATATACATGGACGAGAGGACCTGGGGTAAATGGGCGTAATTGGTCAGTGCATCAACTGAAAGGCATGAATAAGCAAAGATGATGGATATTACAATGCTGAGAGGGGCAGCAGGAGGGATGTTTGATAATTTCTTGGTGGAGGAAGGTGTGACAGTTTGTAGGGATTTTAGGAAAAGACAAAATGACAGAGCTGGAAGGAACTGGTGAAAGCTACAGAGTTTGGAAAAAGAGGCCTGTTTGCAGCAAAAGAAACTGATAAAGAGTGGTGTAAAGATAGTAAATGAAATGGGTGAGTAATGGATGATATTTAGGGATTCATTGCTTACACATATGGGTGTGGTATGCAGAACATGGGTAGTAAGTGGTGGAATGATGAAGTTAAATTGCTGAGGAAAGATAAAAGGTGTATGGATGGTCACTGCAAGGATGGAGTGCAAATAATTGGGAGTTCTATCTATTTGCCTATATATCTGACACCTGTTCCTGGCCAGAAGTCCCTCAAGGAGGTGCCATGGCAATAAAGTCTCCATAACTAGTGAACTCCAGTGATGTTTCTTAGCCTTTAGTGCCTTGCCCTTAACAGGCCACTGGCAGAGGGCATATCTAGCACAGTGTTTGCTGAAGTTACTACCTAACTTTCCTACTGACTACTTCTACCTAATGTTCCTTCCTTATGTTCATACATACTACTACCCAATATTTATACCTAATGCTCCTTCCTAAATGTTCCTACCTACTATTTCTATCTATTGCTCCTAACATTTTGCCAAAAAGCAGGGGTAGTGCAAAATGCTCACCACATAAAAATCTGGTGTTGCAAAAAAATGAACTATGTGAGTTTCTGGAAAGAATGCCAGTAGTCCACATGTGGGTGAAGTAGAGAGAAAAGACAGCTACCTGGGTCAGAGGAGGGCAACTTGACAACCACTAAAGTGCTGGCTCACTACACAGGTGTCACTAACCCTCCCAATAACCAGACAGGAAGTACTGGTAATACACCTCCTGAGTCATTGGCTGCCTACACACATATATTTATGCAAAAACCTTCACTGTGAAGTGTTGATTGTGCACATACATATATATATATATATATATATATATATATATATATATATATATATATATGTTTTGGAAGGAGGTAAATAACGCCTGTATGACGACAGATCAAATGGGAACATTGGTGAAGTGGGCAAGTGGGGAAGTAATACCAGTGAGTATTTTGAAGGTTTGTTGAATGTGTTTGATAATAGAGTAGCAGATATAGGGTGTTTTGGTTGGGGTGGTGTGCAAAGTGAGAGGATCATGGAGAATGGTTTGGTTAAGTGAAAGCTCTGCGGAAGAAGAAATCCGGGAAGGTGGCAAGTTTGGATGGTATTACAGTGCAATTTATTAAAAAGGGGGGAGACTATGTTATTCACTGGTTGGTAAGGATATTCAATGTATATGTATGGACCATGGTGAAGTGCCTGAGGATTGGCAGAATACATGCATAGTGCCACTGTACAAATGCAAAAGGAATAAAGGTGAGTATTCCTGTACAAATGCAAAGAGAATAAAGGTGAGTTTTCAAACTGCAGAGATATAAGTTTGTTAGTATTCCTGGGAAATTATATGATTTGGTAAACAGAGAAGAGGTAGTAAAAGCTTTGCAAAAGATGAAAGCTGGCAAGGCAGCGGGCTTGGATGGTATTGCAGTGGAATTTATTAAAAAGGGGGGTGACTGTGTTGGTAAGGATATTTAATGTATGCATGACTCATGGTGAGGTGCCTGAGGATTGGCGGAATGCATGTATAGTGACACTGTACAAAGGCAAAGGGGATAAAGGCGAGTGCTCAAATTACAGAGGTATAAGTTTGCTGAGTATTCCTAGGAAATTATATGGGAGGGTATTGATTAAGAGGGTGAAAGCATGTACAGAGCATCAGATTGGGAAAAAGCAGTGTGGTTTCAGAAGTGGTAGAGGATGTGTAGATGAAGTGTTTGCTTTGAAGAATGTATGTGAGAAATACTTAGAAAAGCAAATGGATTTGTATGTTGCATTTATGGATCTGGAGAAGGCATATGATAAGAGTTGATAGAGATGCTCTGTGGAAGGTATTAAGAATATATGGTGTGGGAGGCAAGTTGCTAGAAGCAGTGAAAAGTTTTTATCGAGGATGTAAGGCATGTGTACGAGTAGGAAGAGAGGAAAGTGATTGGTTCTCAGTGAATGTTCGTTTGCGGCAGGGGTCCATGATGTCTCCATGGTTGTTTAATTTGCTTATGGATGGGGTTGTTATGGAGGTGAATGCAAGAGTTTTGAAGAGAGGGACAAGTATGCTGTCTGTTGTGGATGAGAGACCTTGGGAAGTGAGCCAGTTGTTGTTCGCTGATGATACAGCGCTGGTGGCTGATTCGGGTGAGAAACTGCAGAAGCTGGTGACTGAGTTTGGTAAAGTATATGAAAGAAGAAAGCTGAGAGTAAATGTGAATAAGAGCAAGGATATTAGGTACAGTAGGATTGAGGGACAAGTCAATTGAGAGGTAAGTTTGAATTGAGAAAAACTGGAGGAAGTGAAGTGTTTTAGATATCAGGAAGTGGACTTAGCAGCGGATGGGAGCGGAAGTGAGTTACAGGGTGGGGTAGGGGGTGAAGGTTCTGGGAGTGATGAAGAATGTGTGGAAGGAGAGAATGTTATCTCAGAGAGCAAAAATAGGTATGTTTGAAGGAATAGTAGTTACAACAATGTTGCATGCTTGTGAGGCATGGGCTATAGAGAGGGTTGTATGAAGGAGAGTGGATATGGTGGAAATGAAATGTTTGAGGACAATATGTGGTGCGAGGTGGTTTGATCGAGTAAGTAATGTAAGGGTAAGAGAGATGTATGGAACAAAATAGAGTATGGTTAAGAGAGCAGAAGAGGGTGTGTTGAAAAGGTTTGGATATATGGAGAGAATGAATGAGGAAAGATTGACAAAGAGGACATACATGTCAGAGGTGGAGGGAACAGGCAGAAGCAAGAAACCAAATTGGAGGTGGAAGGATGGAGTGAAAAAGATTTTGAGTGATCGGGACCTGAACATACAGGAGGGTGAGAGGCATGCAAGGAATAGAGTGAATTGGAATGATGTGGTATACCGGGGTTGACATGCTGTCATTGGTCTGAACCAGGCATGTGAAGCATCTGGGACAAACCGTGGAAAGGTCTGTGGATAGGGAGCTGTAGTTTAGGTGCATTACACATGACAGCAAGAGACTGATTGTGAACGAATGGGGCCTTTTTGTCTGTGTTTCTGTTTCTGACATTACCTTGCTGAAGCAGGGGATAGCAATGCTGTTTTCATGTTGGTCAGGGTAGTGACAGGAAAGGATGGAGGCAAACAAGTATGAATATGTACATGTATATGTATGGAATGTCTGTGTATGTGTATGTATGTATAAGTTGATTTGTATATGTGTGTGTATGGGCATTCGTTTGTGGTTTCAGAAGTGGTAGAGGATGTGTGGATCAGGTGTTTGCTTTGAAGAATGTATGTGAGAAGTATTTAGAAAAACATATGGATTTGTATATAGCATTTAAGGATCTGGAGAAGGCATATCATAGAGTTGATAGAGATGCTTTGTGGAAGGTATTAAGAGTATGTTGTGTGGAAGGTAAGTTGCTAAAAGTAGTAAAAAGTTTTTACCAAAAATGTAAGGCATGTGTAAGAGTTAGAAGAGAGGAAAGTGACTGGTTCCCAGTGAATGTCAGTTTGCAGCAGGGGTGCGTGATGTCTCCATGGCTGTTTAATTTGTTTATGGATGTGGTTGTTAGGGAGGTGAATGAAAGAGTTTTGGAGAGAGGGGCAAGTATGCAGTCTGTTGTGGATGAAAGGGCTTGGGAAGCGAGTCAGTTGTAGTTCGCTGACGGTACAGCGCTGGTGGCTGGTTCGGGTGAGACAGCAGAAGTTGGTGAGCTGAGTTTGGTAAAGTGTTTGAAAGAAGAAAGCTGTGAGTAAATGTGAATAAGAGCATGGTTACTACATTCAGTAGGGTTGAGGGACAAGTTAACTGAGAGGTAACTTTGAATGGAGAAAAACTGGAGGAAGAGAAGTGTTTCAGATATCTAGGAGTGGATTAAGCAGTGGATGGAACCATGAAAGTGGAAGCGAGTCACAGGGTGGGGCAGGGGGCAAAGGGTCTGGGAGCGTTAAAGAATGTATGGAAGGCGAGAACGTTATCCAGGCCCCACAGACCATTCCATGGTTTACCCCAGATGCTTCACATACCTTAGTTCAATCCCCTGAAGGCATATCAACCCCGGTATACCTCATCATTCCAATTCACTCTATTCCTTGCATGCCTTTCACCCTCCTGTATGTTCAGGCCCTGATCGCTCAAAATCTTTTTCAATCCATCCTTCCACCTTCAATTTGGTCCTCCACTTCTTGTTTCCTCTACATCTGACACACATATCCTCTTTGTCAATCTTTCCTCACTTATTCTCTCCATGTGACCAAACCATTTCAACACCCAGTCTCCTGCTCTCTCAATCACATTCTTATTACTACCACACATCTCTCTTACCCTATTATTACTTACTCGATCAAACCACCACATATTGTCCTCAAACATTTCATTTTCAACACATCCACCCTCCTCTGCATACCCCTATCTACAGCCCAAGCCTTGCAGCCATATACCATTGTTGGAACCACTATTTCTTCAAACTAACCATTTTTGTTCTCCAAGATAATGTTCTCGCCTTCCACACATTCTTCAACACTCCCAGAAACTTCTCCCCCTCCCCCACCCTGTAACTCACTTCAGCTTTCAATGTTCTATCCGTTGCTAAGTCCAGCCCCGGATTACTAATACACATAGGAGGTATTCTTTCAGAAATGCCTCTAGCTTTCCCTTGTAGCACATTAACATTCATAAGTCTCTCTTTTACACGCCTATCAATTAACACATAATCCAATACTGCCCTCTGGCCATCCCTCCTATTCACATACGTATACTTATGTATATCTCTCTTTTTAACACATACATATACTTATGTATATCTCTCTTTTTAACACATACATATACTTATGTATATCTCTTTTTAAACAAGGTATTCCCAATCACCAGTCCTTTTTTAGCACACAGATTCACAAGCTGTTCACCATTTCCATTTACGACACTGAACACCCCATGTACACCAATTATACCCTCAACTGCCACATCATTCACCTTTGCATTCACATCACCCATCACTACAACCCAGTCTCGTGCATCAAAGCTACCAACACATTCACTCAGCTGCTCCCAAAACGCTTGCCTCTCAGGATCTTTCTTCTCATCACCAGGTGCATAGGCACCAATAATCATCCATCACTTTCCATCCACTTTTAGTTTTACCCATATCAATCTAGAGTTTACTATCTTTCACTCCATCACATACTCCCACAACTCAGGCTTCAGGAGAAGTGCTACTCCTTCTTTAGCTCTTGTCCTGTCATCAACCCGTGACTTTACACCTAAGACATTCCCAAACCACCCTTCCCCTTTACCCTTGAGCTTCATTTCACTCAGAGCCAAAACATCCAGGTTTCTTTCTCAAACATACTACATATCTCTTCTTTTTTCTCATCTTGATTACATCTACACACATTTAGACACCCCAATCTGAGCTTTCGAGGAGGATGAGCACTCCCCGCATAACTCCTTCCACTGTTTCCCCTTTTAGAAATTTATGTTTGTGGAGGTGAAGGTGAAGATATGTAGAGGTTTTCAGAAAAGAAGAGAGAATGTTGGGAAGAAGAGAGTGGTGAAAGTAGGTGAGCTTGGAAAGGAGACTTGTGTGAGGAAGTACCAGGAGAGATTGAATACAGAATGGCAAAAGGTGAGAGCAAATGATGTAAGGGGAGTGGGGGAGGCATGTGATGTATTTAGGGAAGCAGTGATGGCTTGCGCAAAAGATTCTTGTGGCATAAGAAAGGTGGGAAGTGGGCAGATTAGAAAGGGTAGTGAGTGGTGGGATGGAGAAGTAAGATTGTTAGTGAAAGAGAGAGGCATTTGGACAATTTTTGCAGGGAAGATGTATAAAAGAAAGTAGCAGGAGGTCAAGAGAAAGATGCAAGAGGTGAAAAAAAGGGCAAATGAGGGTTGGGGTGAGAGAGTATTATTTAAATTTTAGGGAGAATAAAAAATGTTTTGGAAGGAGGTGAACAAAGTGTGTAAGACAAGAGAACAAATGGGAGCATCAGTGAAGGGGGCAAATTAGGAAGTTATAACAAGTAGTGATGAAGTGAGGAGATGGAGTGAGTATCTTGAATGTTTGTTCAATGTATTTGATGATAGAGTGGCAGATATAGGGTGTTTTGGTTGGGGTTTGAACATCCAGGAGGGTATAAGGCATAGAACGAATAGAGTGAGTTGGAACGATGTGGTATACTGGGGTCAACGTGCTGTCAATGGATTGAACCCCAGGGCATGTGAAGCATCTAGCATAAACCATGGAAAGGTCTATCGGGCTTGGATGTGGAAAGGGAGGTGTGGTTTTGGTGCATTACACATGACAGCTAGAGACTAAAGGTCTGTCGGGCTTGGATGTGGAAAGGGAGGTGTGGTTTTGGTGCATTACACATGACAGCTAGAGACTGAGTGTGAATGAATGTGGCCTTTTTTTTGTCTTTTCTTGGTGCTACCTCGTGTAACGACGGAAATGGATGAAGGCAGCTAGTATGAATATGTACATGTATATGTATGTATGAATGAATATGTACATGTATATGTATGAATATGTATATGTATGTGTATGTACATGTAAGTATAAGTTGAAATGTATATGTACCTATAAGTGCATGCATGGGTGGTTATGTATATATATATATTTTTTTTTTTTTTTTTTGTCGCTGTCTCCCGCGTTTGCGAGGTAGCGCAAGGAAACAGACGAAAGAAATGGCCCAACCCACCCCCATACACATGTATATACATACGTCCACACACGCAAATATACATACCTACACAGCTTTCCATGGTTTACCCCAGATGCTTCACATGCCCTGATTCAATCCACTGACAGCACGTCAACCCCGTTATACCTCCCAACTGACTTGACCCTCACCTCTACTGTATCTAATAACCTTGCTCTTATTCACATTTACTCTTAACTTTCTTCTTTCACACACTTTACCAAACTCAGTCACCAGCTTCTGCAGTTTCTCACATGAATCAGCCACCAGCGCTGTATCATCAGCGAACAACAACTGACTCACTTCCTAAGCTCTCTCATTCACACAACAGACTGCATACTTGCCCCTCTTTCCAAACCTCTTGCATTTACCTCCCTAACAACCCCATCCATATACAAATTAAACAACCATGGAGACATCACACATCCCTGCCGCAAACCTACATTCACTGAGAACCAATCACTTTCCTCTCTTCCTACACGTAAACATGCCTTACATCCTCGATAAAAACTTTTCACTGCTTCTAACAACTTGCCTCCCACACCATATATTCTTAATACCTTCCACAGAGCATCTCTATCAACTCTATCATATGCCTTCTCCAGATCCATAAATGCAACATACAAATCCATTTGCTTTTCTAAGTATTTCTCACAAACATTCTTCAAAGCAAACACCTGATCCACACATCCTCTACCACTTCTGAAACCACACTGCTCTTCCCCAATCTGATGCTCTGTACATGCCTTCACCCTCTCCATCAATACCCTCCCATATAATTTACCAGGAATACTCAACAAACTTATACCTCTGTAATTTGAGCACTCACTTATCCCCTTTACCTTTGTACAATGGCACTATGCATGCATTCCGCCAATCCTCAGGCACCTCAACATGAGTCATACATACATTAAATAACCTTACCAACCAGTCAACAATACAGTCACCCCCTTTTTTAATAAATTCCACTGCAATACCATCCAAACCTGCTGCCTTGCCGGCTTTCATCTTCCGCAAAGCTTTTACTACCTCTTCTCTGTTTACCAAATCATTTTCCCTAACCCTCTCACTTTGCACACCACCTCAACCAACACACCCTATATCTACCACTCTATCATCAAACACATTCAACAAACCTTCAAAATACTCACTCCATCACCTCACATCACCACTACTTGGTATCACCTCCCCGTTTGCGCCCTTCACTGAAGTTCCCATTTGCTCCCTTGTCTTACGCACTTTATTTACCTCCTTCCAGAACATCTTTTTATTCTCCCTAAAATTTAATGATACTCTCACCCCAACTCTCATTTGCCCTCTTTTTCACCTCTTGCACCTTTCTCTTGACCTCCGTTCTCTTTCTTTTATACATCTCCCACTCAATTTCATTTTTTCCCTGCAAAAATCGTCCAAATGCCTCTCTCTTCTCTTTCACTAATAATCTTACTTCTTCATCCCACCACTCACTACCCTTTCTAATCAACCCACCTCCCACTCTTCTCATGCCTCAAGCATCTTTTGCACAATCCATCACTGATTCCCTAAATACATCCCATTCCTCCCCCACTCCCCTTACTTCCATTGTTCTCACCTTTTTCTATTCTGTACTCAGTCTCTCCTGGTACTTCCTCACACAAGTCTTCTTCCCAAGCTCACTTACTCTCACCACCCTCTTCACCCCAACATTCACTCTTCTTTTCTGAAAACCCATACAAATCTTCACCTTAGCCTCCACAAGATAATGATCAGACATCCCTCCAGTTGCACCTCTCAGGACATTAACATCCACAAGTCTCTCTTTCACACGCCTGTCAATTAACACATAATAAAATAACGCTCTCTGGCCATCTCTCCTACTTACATACGTATACTTATGTATATCTCGCTTTTTAAACCTGGTATTCCCAATCACCAGTCCTTTCTCAGCACATAAATCTACAAGCTCTTCACCATTTCCATTTACAACACTGAACACCCCATGTATACCAATTATTCCCTCAACTGCCACATTACTCACCTTTGCATTCAAATCACCCATCTATAGTACTATAACCCGGTCTCGTGCATCAAAACCACTAACACACTCATTCACCTGCTCCCAAAGCACTTGGCCTCTCATGAACTTTCTTCTCATGCCCAGGTGCATATGCACCAATAATCACCCATCTCTCTCATCAACTTTCAGTTTTACCCATATTAATCGAGAATTTACTTTCTTACATTCTATCACATACTCCCACAACTCCTGTTTCAGGAGTACTGCTACTCCTTCCCTTGCTCTTGTCCTCTCACTAACCCCTGACTTTACTCCCAAGACATTCCCAAACCACTCTTCCCCTTTAACCTTGAGCTTCGTTTCACTCAGAGCCAAAACATACAGGTTCCTTTCCTCAAACATACTACCTATCTCTCCTTTTTCACATCTTGGTTACATCCACACACATTTAGACACCCCAGTCTGAGCCTTCGAGGAGGATAAGCACTCCCCACTTGACTCCCTCTTCTGTTTCCCATTTTAGAAAGTTAAAAATACAAGGAGGGGAGGATTTCTGGCCCCCCGCTCCCATCCCCTCTTGTCGCCTTCTACGACGCAAGGAATATATATATGTGCATATATATATATATATATATATATATATATATATATATATATATATATATATATATATTATATATATATATATATATATATATATATAATATATATATATATATATATATATATATATATATATATATATATATATATATATATATATATATATATATATATATTTTTGTCGGACTCCCGCGTTTGCGAGGTAGCGTAAGGAAACAGATGAAAGAAATGGCCCAACCCACCCCCATACACATGTATATACATACACGTCCACACACGCAAATATACATACCTACACAGCTTTCCATGGTTTACCCCAGACGCTTCACATGCCCTGATTCAATCCACTGACAGCACGTCAACCCCGTTATACCACATCGATCCAATTCACTCTATTCCTTGCCCTCCTTTCACCCTCCTGCTTGTTCAGGCCCCGATCACACAAAATCTTTTTCACTCCATCTTTCCACCTCCAATTTGGTCTCCTGCTTCTCCTCGTTCCCTCCACCTCCGACACATATATCCTCTTGGTCAATCTTTCCTTACTCATTCTCTCCATGTGCCCAAACCATTTCAAAACACCCTCTTCTGCTCTCTCAACCACGCTCTTTTTATTTCCACACATCTCTCTTACCCTTACGTTACTTACTCAATCAAACCACCTCACACCACACATTGTCCTCAAACATCTCATTTCCAGCACATCCATCCTCCTGCGCACAACTCTATCCATAGCCCACGCCTCGCAACCATACAACATTGTTGGAACCACTATTCCTTCAAACATAGCCATTTTTGCTTTCCGAGATAATGTTCTCGACTTCCACACATTCTTCAAGCCTCCCAGGATTTTCGCCCCCTCCCCCACCCTATGATTCACTTCCGCTTCCATGGTTCCATCCGCTGCCAGATCCACTCCCAGATATCTAAAACACTTTACTTTCTCCAGTTTTTCTCCATTCAAACTTACCTCCCAATTGACTTGACCCTCAACCCTACTGTACCTAATAACCTTGCTCTTATTCACATTTACTCTTAACTTTCTTCTTTCACACACTTTACCAAACTCAGTCACCAGCTTCTGCAGTTTCTCACATGAATCAGCCACCAGCGCTGTATCATCAGCGAACAACAACTGACTCACTTCCTAAGCTCTCTCACCCACAACAGACTTCATTCTTTCCCCTCTTTCTAAAACTCTTGCATTCACGTCCCTAACAACCCCATCCATATACAAATTAAACAACCATGGAGACATCACACACCCCTGCCGCAAACCTACATTCACTGAGAACCAATCACTTTCCTCTCTTCCTACACGTACACATGCCTTACATCCTCGATAAAAACTTTTCACTGCTTCTAACAACTTGCCACCCACACCATATATTCTTAATACCTTCCACAGAGCATCTCTATCAACTCTATCATATGCCTTCTCCAGATCCATAAATGCTACATACAAATCAATTTGCTTTTCTAAGTATTTCTCACATACATTCTTCAAAGCAAACACCTGATCCACACATCCTCTACCACTTCTGAAACCACACTGCTCTTCCCCAATCTGATGCTCTGTACATGCCTTCACCCTCTCAATCAATACCCTCCCATATAATTTACCAGGAATACTCAACAAACTTATACCTCTGTAATTTGAGCACTCACTCTTATCCCTTTTGCCCTTGTACAATGGCACTATGCACGCATTCCGCCAATCCTCAGGCACCTCACCATGAGTCATACATACATTAAATAACCTTACCAACCAGTCAACAATACAGTCACCCCCTTTTTTAATAAATTCCACTGCAATACCACCCAAACCTGCTGCCTTGCCGGCTTTCATCTTCCGCAAAGCATTTACTACCTCTTCTCTGTTTACCAAATCATTTTCCCCAACCCTCTCACTTTGCACACCACCTCGACCAAGACACCCTATATCTGCCACTCTATCATCAAACACATTCAACAAACCTTCAAAATACTCACTCCATCTCCTTCTCACATCACCACTACTTGTTATCACCTCCCCATTAGCACCCTTCACTGAAGTTCCCATTTGCTCCCTTGTCTTACGCACTTTATTTACCTCCTTCCAGAACATCTTTTTATTCTCCCTAAAATTTAATGATACTCTCTCACCCCAACTCTCATTTGCCCTCTTTTTCACCTCTTGCACCTTTCTCTTGACCTCCTGTCTCTTTCTTTTATACATCTCCCACTCAATTGCATTTTTTCCCTGCAAAAATCGTCCAAATGCCTCTCTCTTCTCTTTCACTAATAATCTTACTTCTTCATCCCACCACTCACTACCCTTTCTAATCAACCCACCTCCCACGCTTCTCATGCCACAAGCATCTTTTGCACAATCCATCACTGATTCCCTAAATACATCCCATTCCTCCCCCACTCCCCTTACTTCCATTGTTCTCACCTTTTTCCATTCTGTACTCAGTCTCTCCTGGTACTTCCTCACACAAGTCTCCTTCCCAAGCTCACTTACTCTCACCACCCTCTTCATCCCAACATTCACTCTTCTTTTCTGAAAACCCATACAAATCTCCACCTTAACCTCCACAAGATAATGATCAGACATCCCTCCAGTTGCACCTCTCAGCACATTTACATCCAAAAGTCTCTCTTTCGCGCGCCTGTCAATTAACACATAATCCAATAATGCTCTCTGGCCATCTCTCCTATTTACATACGTATACTTATGTATATCTGGCTTTTTAAACCAGGTATTCCCAATCACCAGTCCTTTTTCAGCACATAAATCCACAAGCTCTTCACCATTTTCATTTACAACACTGAGCACCCCATGTATACCAATCATTCCCTCGACTGCCACATTACTCACCTTTGCATTCAAATCACCCATCACTATAACCCGGTTGCGTGCATCAAAACCACTAACACACTCATTCAGCTGCTCCTAAAACACTTGCCTCTCATGATCTTTCTTCTCATGCCCAGGTGCATATGCACCAATAATCACCCATTTCTCTCCATCAACTTTCAGTTTTACCCATATTAATCGAGAATTTACTTCCTTACATTCTATCACATACTCCCACAACTCTTGTTTCAGGAGTATTGCTACTCCTTCCCTTGCTCTTGTCCTCTCACTAACCCCTGACTTTACTCCCAAGACATTCCCAAACCACTCTTCCCCTTTACCCTTGAGCTTCGTTTCACTCAGAGCCAAAACATCCAGGTTCCTTTCCTCAAACATACTACCTATCTCTCCTTTTTCACATCTTGGTTACATCCACACACATTTAGACACCCCAACCTGAGTCTACGAAGAGGATGAGCACTCCCCGCGTGACTCCTTCTGTTTCCCATTTTTTAGAAAGTTAAAAATACAAGGAGGGGAGGATTTCTGGCCCCCCGCTCCCGTCCCCTCTAGTCACCTTCCACGACACCTGAGGAATGCGTGGGAAGTCTAGATAAACTTTTGGACAGTCAAGGCTTTACTATGGCGGATGACCAACTACCTACCCTCATGTATCCAAGATATGGTTGTACTTTGTGTAATGAAGACAATTGAGAAAAATCATAAGCCAATATTCCAGTTTCATGATAAGAGAAGTGGTCCAGGCAGTATGATACAGTGGTTAAATTGATGAAAACTACTAATTGGCGTTTGTGTAAATAAATTATACATTTCCCTTTTCCATAGCCAGAGGTTGAACCATAATGTGACATTCTTTTTTTAATTTCATTTCAAGATAGAAGTTTCAGTTTTCCAAATTATTTCTTACATTTTTCATATGTATATATATATATATATATATATATATATGTGTGTGTGTGTGTATATGTGTGTATGTGTGTATATATGTGTGTGTGTGTGTATGTATGTATATATTTTTTTTTTTTTTCATACTATTTGACATTTCCCGCGTTAGCGAGGTAGCGTTAAGAACAGAGAACTGGGCCTTAGAGGGAAATATCCTCACCTGACCCCTTATCTGTTCCTTCTTTTGGAAAATTAAAAAAAACAAGAGAGGGGAGGATTTCCAGCCACCCGCTCCCTCCCCTTTTAGTCGCCTTCTACGACACGCAGGGAATACGTGGGAAGTATTCCTTATCCCCTATCCCCAGGGATGTATATATGTTTTTTTTTTTTTCTTTTTTTGCTTTGTCGCTGTCTCCCGCGTTTGCGAGGTAGCGCAAGGAAACAGACGAAAGAAATGGCCCAACCCACCCCCATACACATGTATATACATACGTCCACACACGCAAATATACATACCTACACAGCTTTCCATGGTTTACCCCAGACGCCTCACACGCCCCGATCCAACCCACCGACAGCACGTCAACCCCGGTATACCACATCGCTCCAATTCACTCTATTCCTTGCCCTCCTTTCACCCTCCTGCATGTTCAGGCCCCGATCACACAAAATCTTTTTCACTCCATCTTTCCACCTCCAATTTGGTCTCCCTCTTCTCCTCGTTCCCTCCACCTCCGACACATATATCCTCTTGGTCAATCTTTCCTCACTCATTCTCTCCATGTGCCCAAACCATTTCAAAACACCCTCTTCTGCTCTCTCAACCACACTCTTTTTATTTCCACACATCTCTCTTACCCTTACGTTACTTACTCGATCAAACCACCTCACACCACACATTGTCCTCAAACATCTCATTTCCAGCACATCCATCCTCCTGCGCACAACTCTATCCATAGCCCACGCCTCGCAACCATACAACATTGTTGGAACCACTATTCCTTCAAACATACCCATTTTTGCTTTCCGAGATAATGTTCTTGACTTCCACACATTCTTCAAGGCTCCCAGAATTTTCGCCCCCTCCCCCACCCTATGATCCACTTCCGCTTCCATGGTTCCATCCGCTGCCAGATCCACTCCCAGATATCTAAAACACTTTACTTCCTCCAGTTTTTCTCCATTCAAACTTACCTCCCAATTGACTTGACCTTCACCCCTACTGTACCTAATTACCTTGCTCTTATTCACATTTACTCTTAACTTTCTTCTTTCACACACTTTACCAAACTCAGTCATCAGCTTCTGCAGTTTCTCACATGAATCAGCCACCAGCGCTGTATCATCAGCGAACAACAACTGACTCACTTCCCAAGCTCTCTCATCCCCAACAGACTTCATACTTGCCCCTCTTTCCAAATCTCTTGCATTCACCTCCCTAACAACTCCATCCATAAACAAATTAAACAACCATGGAGACATCACACACCCCTGCCGCAATATATATATATATATATATATATATATATATATATATATATATATATATATATATATATATTTTTTTTGCTTTGTCGCTGTCTCCCGCGTTTGCGAGGTAGCACAAGGAAACAGACGAAAGAAATGGCTGAACCCACCCCCATACACATGTATATACATACGTCCACACACGCAAATATACATACCTACACAGCTTTCCATGGTTTACCCCAGACGCTTCACATGCCTTGATTCAATCCACTGACAGCACGTCAACCCCGGTATACCACATCGCTCCAATTCACTCTATTCCTTGCCCTCCTTTCACCCTCCTGCATGTTCAGGCCCCGATCACACAAAATCTTTTTCACTCAATCTTTCCACCTCCAATTTGGTCTCCCTCTTCTCCTTGTTCCCTCCACCTCCGACACATATATCCTCTTGGTCAATCTTTCCTCACTCATTCTCTCCATGTGCCGAAACCACTTCAAAACACCCTCTTCTGCTCTCTCAACCACGCTCTTTTTATTTCCACACATCTCTCTTACCCTTACGTTACTTACTTGATCAAACCACCTCACACCACACATTGTCCTCAAACATCTCATTTCCAGCACATCCATCCTCCTGCGCACAACTCTATCCATAGCCCACGCCTCGCAACAATACAACATTGTTGGAACCACTATTCCTTCAAACATACTTATTTTTGCTTTCCGAGATAATGTTCTCGACTTCCACACATTCTTCAAGGCTCCCAGAATTTTTGCCCCCTCCCCCACCCTATGATCCACTTCTGCTTCCATGGTTCCATCCGCTGCCAGATCCACTCCCAGATATCTAAAACACTTCACTTCCTCCAGTTTTTCTCCATTCAAACTCACCTCCCAATTGACTTGACCCTCAACCGTACTGTACCTAATAACCTTGCTCTTATTCACATTTACTCTTAACTTTCTTCTTTCACACTTTACCAAACTCAGTCACCAGCTTCTGCAGTTTCTCACAAGAATCAGCCACCAGCGCTGTATCATCAGCGAACAACAACTGACTCACTTCCCAAGCTCTCTCATCCCCAACAGACTTCATACTTGCCCCTGTTTCCAAAACTCTTGCATTCACCTCCCTAACAACCCAATCCATAAACAAATTAAACAACCATGGAGACATCACACACCCCTGCCGCAAACCTACATTCACTGAGAACCAATCACTTTCCTCTCTTCCTACACGTACACATGCCTTACATCCTCGATAAAAACTTTTCACTGCTTCTAACAACTTGCCTCCCACACCATATATTCTTAATACCTTCCACAGAGCATCTCTATCAACTCTATCATATGCCTTCTCCAGATCCATAAATGCTACATACAAATCCATTTGCTTTTCTAAGTATTTCTCACATACATTCTTCAAAGCAAACACCTGATCCACACATCCTCTACCACTTCTGAAACCACACTGCTCTTCCCCAATCTGATGCTCTGTACATGCCTTCACCCTCTCAATCAATACCCTCCCATATAATTTACCAGGAATACTCAACAAACTTATACCTCTGTAATTTGAGCACTCACTCTTATCCCCTTTGCCTTTGTACAATGGCACTATGCACGCATTCCGCCAATCCTCAGGCACCTCACCATGAGTCATACATACATTAAATAACCTTACCAACCAGTCAACAATACAGTCACCCCCTTTTTTAATAAATTCCACTGCAATACCACCCAAACCTGCTGCCTTGCCGGCTTTCATCTTCCGCAAATCTTTTACTACCTCTTCTCTGTTTACCAAATCATTTTCCCTAACCCTCTCACTTTGTACACCACCTCGACCAAAACACCCTATATCTGCCACTCTATCATCAAACACATTCAACAAACCTTCAAAATACTCACACCATCTCCTTCTGACATCACCACTACTTGTTATCACCTCCCCATTTGCGCCCTTCACTGAAGTTCCCATTTGCTCCCTTGTCTTACGCACTTTATTTACCTCCTTCCAGAACATCTTTTTATTCTCCCTAAAATTTAATGATACTCTCTCACCCCAACTCTCATTTGCCCTTTTTTTCACCTCTTGCACCTTTCTCTTGACCTCCTGTCTCTTTCTTTTATACATCTCCCACTCAATTGCATTTTTTCCCTGCAAAAATCGTCCAAATGCCTCTCTCTTCTCTTTCACTAATACTCTTACTTCTTCATCCCACCACTCACTACCCTTTCTAATCAACCCACCTCCCACTCTTCTCATGCCACAAGCATCTTTTGCGCAATCCATCACTGATTCCCTAAATACATCCCATTCCTCCCCCACTCCCCTTACTTCCATTGTTCTCACCTTTTTCCATTCTGTACTCAGTCTCTCCTGGTACTTCCTCACACAAGTCTCCTTCCCAAGCTCACTTACTCTCACCACCCTCTTCACCCCAACATTCACTCTTCTTTTCTGAAAACCCATACAAATCTTCACCTTAGCCTCCACAAGATAATGATCAGACATCCCTCCAGTTGCACCTCTCAGCACATTAACATCCAAAAGTCTCTCTTTCATGCGCCTGTCAATTAACACGTAATCCAATAACGCTCTCTGGCCATCTCTCCTAGTTACATAAGTATACTTATGTATATCTCACTTTTTAAACCAGGTATTCCCAATCATCAGTCCTTTTTCAGCACATAAATCTACAAGCTCTTCACCATTTCCATTTACAACACTGAACACCCCATGTATACCAATTATTCCCTCAACTGCCACATTACTCACCTTTGCATTCAAATCACCCATCACTATAACCCGGTCTCGTGCATCAAAACCACTAACACACTCATTCAGCTGCTCCCAAAACACTTGCCTCTCATGATCTTTCTTCTCATGCCCAGGTGCATATGCACCAATAATCACCCATCTCTCTCCATCAACTTTCAGTTTTACCCATATTAATCGAGAATTTACTTTCTTACATTCTATCACATACTCCCACAACTCCTGTTTCAGGAGTACTGCTACTCCTTCCCTTGCTCTTGTCCTCTCACTAACCCCTGACTTTACTCCCAAGGCATTCCCAAACCACTCTTCCCCTTTACCCTTGAGCTTCGTTTCACTCAGAGCCAAAACATCCAGTTTCCTTTCCTCAAACATACTACCTATCTCTCCTTTTTTCACCTCTTGGTTACATCCACACACATTTAGGCACCCCAATCTGAGCCTTCGAGGAGGATGAGCACTCCCCGCGTGACTCTTTCTTCTGTTTCCCATTTTAGAAAGTTAATAAAATACAAGGAGGGGAGGATTTCTGGCCCCCCACTCAATATATATATATATATATATATATATATATATATATATATATATATATATATATATATATTATCCCTGGGGATAGGGGATTAAGAATACTTCCCACGTATTCCCTGCGTGTCGTAGAAGGCGACTAAAAGGGGAGGGAGCGGGGGGCTGGAAATCCTCCCCTCTCGTTTTTTTCAAATTTTCCAAAAGAAGGAACAGAGGGGGCCAGGTGAGGATATTCCAAAAAAGGCCCAGTCCTCTGTTCTTAACGCTATCTCGCTAACGCGGGAAATGGCAAATAGCTTAAAAGAAAGAAAATATATATATATATATCTTTCTTTCTTTCTTTCTTCCATACTATTCGCCATTTCCTGCAAATGGATTTGTATGTAGCATTTATGGATCTGGAGAAGGCATATGATAGAGTTGATAGAGATGCTCTGTGGAAGGTACTAAGAATATATGGTGTCGGAGGCAAGTTGTTAGAAGCAGTGAAAAGTTTTTATCAAGAATGTAAGGCCTGTGTACGTGTAGGAAGAGAGGAAAGTGAGTGGTTCTCAGTGAATGTAGGCTTGCGGCAGGGGTGTGTGATGTCTCCATGCTTGTTTAATTTGTATATGGATGGGGTTGTTAGGGAGGTAAATGCAAGAGGTTTGGAAAGAGGGGCAAGTATGCAGTCTGTTGTGGATGAGAGAGCTTTGGAAGTGAGTCAGTTGTTTTTTGCTGATGATACAGCACTGGTGGCTCATTCATGTGAGAAACTGCAGAAGCTGGTGAATGAGTTTGGTAAAGTGTGTGAAATAAGAAAGTTGAGAGTAAATGTGAATAAGAGCAAGGTTATTGGGTACAGTAGGGTTGAGGGTCAAGTCAATTGGGAGGTAAGTTTGAATGGAAAAAACTGAAGTTAAGTGCTTTAGATATCTGGGAGTGGATTTGGCAGCAGATGGAACCATGGAAGCAGAAGTGAATCATAGGGTGGGAGAGGGGGCGAAAATTCTGGGAGCCTTGAAGAATGTGTGGAAGTTGAGAACATTATCTTGGAAAGCAAAAATGGGCATGTTTGAAGGAATAGTGGTTCCAATAATGTTGTATGGTTGCGAGGCGTGGGCTATGGATAGAGTTGTGCGCAGGAGGATGGATGTGCTGGAAATGAGATGTTTGAGGACAGTATGTGGTGTGAGGTGGTTTGATCGAGTAAGTAATAATAGGGTAAGAGAGATGTGTGGTAATAAAAAGTGTTGATGAGAGAGCAGAAGTGGGTGTTTTGAAATGGTTTGGTCACATGGAGAGAATGAGTGAAGAAAGATTGACAAAGAGGATATATGTGTCAGAGATGGAGGGAACGAGGAAAAGTGGGAGACCAAATTGGAGGTGGAAAGATGGAGTGAAAAAGATTTTGAGTGATTGGGGCCTGAACATGGAGGAAGGTGAAAAGCTCCCAAAGAATAGAGTGAATTGGAACAATGTGGTATACCGGGGTCAACGTGCTGTCAATGGATTGAACCTCGTTCCCGCAACCTCTGACACATATATCCTCTTGGTCAATCTTTCCTCACTCATTCACTCCATATGACCATACCATTTCAAAACACCCTCTTCTGCTCTCTCAACCACACTATTTATTACCACACATCTCTCTTACCCTATTATTATTTACTCGATCAAACCACCTCACATCACATATGGTCCTCAAACATCTCATTTCCAGTACATCCACCCTCCTGCGCACAACTCTATCCATAGCACACGCCTCGTAACCATACAACATTGTTGGAACCTCTATTCCTTCGAACATACCCATTTTTGCTTTCCGAGATAATGTTCTCGACTTCCACACATTCTTCAAGGCTCCCAGAATTTTTGCCCCCTCCCCCACCCTATGATTCACTTCCGCTTCCATGGTTCCATTCACTGTCAAATCCACTCCCAGATATCTAAAACACGTCACTTCCTCCAGTTTTCCTCCATCAAACTTACCTCCCAATTGACTTGACCCTCAACCCTACTACATCTAATAACCTTGCCCTTATTCACATTTACTCTCAACTTTCTTCTTTCGCACACTTTACCAAACTCAGTCACCAACTTCTGCAGTTTCTCACATGAATCAGCCACCAGCGCTGTACCATCAGCGAACAACAACTGACTAGCTTAAGGTCTCTCAGCCACAACAGACTGAATACTTGCCCTTCTTTCCAAAACTCTTCCATTCACCTCCCTAACAACCCCATCCATATACAAATTAAACAACCATGGAGACATCACGCACCCCTGCCGTAAACCTACATTCACTGAGAACCAATCACTTTCCTCTCTTCCCACACGTACACATGACTTAAGTCCTCGATAAAAACTTTTCACTGCTTCTAACAACTTGCCTCCCACACCATATATTCTTAATATCTTCCACAGAGCATCTCTATCAACTCTGTCATATGTCTTCTGCAGATCCATAAATGCTACATACAAATCCACTTGCTTTTCTAAATATTTCTCACATACATTCTTCAGGGAAACACCTGATCCACACATCCTCTACCACTTCTGAAACCACACTGCTCTTCCCCAATCTGATGCTCTGTACATGCCTTCACCCTCTCAATCAATACCCTCCCATATAATTTCCCAGGAATACTCAACAAACTTATACCTCTGTAATTTGAGCACTCACCTTTGTCCCCTTTGCCTTTGTACAATGGCACTATGCAAGCATTCCGCCAATCCTCAGGCACCTCACCATGAATCACACATACATTAAATAACCTTACCAACCAGTCAACAATACAGTCACCCCCTTTTGTAATAAATTCCACAGCAATACCATCCAAAACCGCCGCCTTGCCAGCTTTCATCTTCCGCAAAGCTTTCACTACCTCTTCTCTGTTTACCAATTCATTTTCCCTAACCCTCTCACTTTGTACACCACCTCGACCAAAACACCCTATATCTGCCTCTTTATCACCTAACACATTCAACAAACCTTCAAAATACTCACTGCATCTTCTTCTCACATCACCACTACTTGTTATCACCTCCCCATTAGCCCCCTTCACTGAAGTTCCCATTTGTTCCCTTGCCTTACGTACTTTATTTACCTCCTTCCAGAACATCTTTTTATTCTCCCTAAAATTTAATGATACTTTCTCACCCCAACTCTCATTTGCCCTCTTTTCACCTCTTGCACCTTTCTCTTGACCTCCTGCCTCTTTCTTTTATACATCTCCCAGTCATTTGCATTATTTCCCTGCAAAAATCGTCCAAATGCCTCTCTCATCTCTTTCACTAATAATCTTACTTCTTCATCCTACCGCTCACTATCCTCTCTAATCTGCCCATCTCACACGCTTCTCATGCCACAAGCATCTTTTGCACGAGCCATCACTGTTTCCCTAAATACATCCCATTCATCCCCCACTCCCCTTACGTCTCCTTCCCAAGCTCACTTACTCTCACCACTTTCTTCACCTCAACATTCTCTCTTCTTTTCTGAAAACCTCTAGAAATCTTCACCTTTGCCTCCACAAGATAATGATCAGACATCCCTCCAGTTGCACCTCTCAGCACATTAACATCCAAAAGTCTCTCTTTCATGTGCCTATCAATTAACACATAATTCAATAATGCTCTTTGGCCATCTCTCCTACTTACATACATATACTTATGTATATCTCTCTTTTTAAACCAGGAATTCCCAATCACCAGTCCTTTTTCAGCACATAAATCCACAAGCTTTTCACCATTTCCATTTACAACACTGAACACCCCATGTATACCAATTATTCCTTCAACTGCCACATTACTCACCTTTGCATTCAAATCACCCATCACTACAACCCAGTCTCGTGCATCAAAACCACTAACACACTCATTCAGCTGCTCCCAAAACACTTGCCTCTCATGATCTTTCTTCTCATGCCCAGGTGCATATGCACCAATAATCACCCATCTCTCTCCATCAACTTTCAGTTTTACCCATATCAATCTAGAGTTTACTTTCTTACACTCTATCACATACTCCCACCACTCCTGTTTCAGGAGTAGTGCTACTCCTTCCCTTGCTCTTGTCCTCTCACCAACCCCTAACTTTACTCCCAAGACATTCCCAAACCACTCTTTCCCTTTACCCTTGAGCTTTGTTTCACTCAGACCCAAAACATCCAGGTTCCTTTCCTCAAACATACTACCTATCTCTCCTTTTTTCTCATCTTGGTTACATCCACACACATTTAGACACCCCAATCTGAGCCTTCGAGGAGGATGAGCACTCCCCGTGTGACTCCTGTTTCCCCTTTTAGAAAGTTAAAATACAAGGAGGGGAGGGTTTCTAACCCCCCGCTCCCGTCCCCTTTAGTCGCCTTCTATGACACGTGAGGTATGCGTGGGAAGTATTCTTTCTCCCCTATCCTCATATGTATATATATATATATATATATATATATATATATATATATATATATTTTTTATTTTTTTTTTTATTATACTTTGTCGCTGTCTCCCGCGTTTGCGAGGTAGCGCAAGGAAACAGGAGAAAGAAATGGCCCAACCCCCCCCCATACACATGTATATACATACGTCCACACACGCAAATATACATACCTACACAGCTTTCCATGGTTTACCCCAGACGCTTCACATGCCCTGATTCAATCCACTGACAGCACGTCAACCCCGGTATACCACATCGCTCCAATTCACTCTATTCCTTCCCCTCCTTTCACCCTCCTGCATGTTGAGGCCCCGATCACACAAAATCTTTTTCACTCCATCTTTCCACCTCCAATTTGGTCTCCCTCTTCTCCTCGTTCCCTCCACCTCCGACACATATATCCTCTTGGTCAATCTTTCCTCACTCATTCTCTCCATGTGCCCAAACCACTTCAAAACACCCTCTTCTGCTCTCTCAACCACGCTCTTTTTATTTCCACACATCTCTCTTACCCTTACGTTACTCACTCGATCAAACCACCTCACACCACACATTGTCCTCAAACATCTCATTTCCAGCACATCCATCCTCCTGCGCACAACTCTATCCATAGCCCACGCCTCGCAACCATACAACATTGTTGGAACCACTATTCCTTCAAACATACCCATTTTTGCTTTCCGAGATAATGTTCTCGACTTCCACACATTCTTCAAGGCCCCCAGAATTTTTGCCCCCTCCCCCACCCTATGATCCACTTCCGCTTCCATGGTTCCATCCGCTGCCAGATCCACTCCCAGATATCTAAAACACTTCACTTCCTCCAGTTTTTCTCCATTCAAACTCACCTCCCAATTGACTTGACCCTCAACCCTACTGTACCTAATAACCTTGCTCTTATTCACATTTACTCTTAACTTTCTTCTTCCACACACTTTACCAAACTCAGTCACCAGCTTCTGCAGTTTCTCACATGAATCAGCCACCAGCGCTGTATCATCAGCGAACAACAACTGACTCACTTCCCAAGCTCTCTCATCCCCAACAGACTTCATACTTGCCCCTCTTTCCAAAACTCTTGCATTTACCTCCCTAACAACCCCATCCATAAACAAATTAAACAACCATGGAGACATCACACACCCCTGCCGCAAACCTACATTCACTGAGAACCAATCACTTTCCTCTCTTCCTACACGTACACATGCCTTACATCCTCAATAAAAACTTTTCACTGCTTCTATATATATCTATCTATATATATATATATATATATATATATATATATATATATATATATATATATATATATATATATATATTCCGATGAGTCCACGGGGAAAATGAAACACGAAAAGGTCCCAAGTGCACTTTCGTGTAATAATCACATCATCAGGGGAGACACTGGAGAGGAATATAACAGTCAGTTGATATACATCGAAGAAATGAAGCTAGGACGCCATTTGGTAAACATGTGATTGTTTTTGGACAACCACAAGTAGTGGTGATGTGAGAAGGAGATGGAGTGAGTATTTTGAAGGTTTGTTGAATGAGTTTGATGATAGAGTGGCAGATACAGGGTGTTGTGGTCGAGGTGGTGTGGAAAGTGAAAGGGTCAAAGAAAATGATTTGGTAAACAGAGAAGAGGTAGTAAAAGCTTTGCGGAAGATGAAAGCCGGCAAGGCAGCACGTTTGGATGGTATTGCAGTGGAATTCATTAAAAAAGGGGGTGACTGTATTATTGATTGGTTGGTAAGGTTATTTAATGTATGTATGACTCATGGTGAGGTGCCTGAGGATTGGCAGAATGTGTGCATAGTGCCATTGTACAAAGGCAAAGGGGATAAGAGTGAGTGCTCAAATTACAGAGGTATAAGTTTGTTGAGTATTCCTGGTAAATTATATGGGAGGGTATTGATTGAGAGGGTGAAGGCATGTACAGAGCATCAGATTGGGGAAGAGCAGTGTGGTTTCAGAAGTGGTAGAGGATGTGTGGATCAGGTGTTTGCTTTGAAGAATGTATGTGAGAAATACTTAGAAAAGCAAATGGATTTGTATGTAGCATTTATGGATCTGGAGAAGGCATATGATGGAGTTGATAAAGATGCTCTGTGGAAGGTATTAAGAATATATGGTGTGGGAGGCAAGTTGTTAGAGGCAGTGAAAAGTTTTTATCGAGGATGTAAGGCATGTGTACGTGTAGGAAGAGAGGAAAGTGATTGGTTCTCAGTGAATGTAGGTTTGCGGCAGGGGTGTGTGATGTCTCCATGGTTGTTTAATTTGTTTATGGATGGGGTTAGGGAGGTAAATGCAACAGTTTTGGAAAGAGGGGCAAGTATGAAGTCTGTTGGGGATGAGACAGCTTGGGAAGTGAGTCAGTTGTTGTTCGCTGATGATACAGTGCTGGTGGCTGATTCATGTGAGAAACTGCAGAAGCTGGTGACTGAGTTTGGTAAAGTGTGTGAAAGAAGAAAGTTAAGAGTAAATGTGAATAAGAGCAAGGTTATTAGGTACAGTAGGGTTGAGGGTCAAGTCAATTGGGAGGTAATTTTGAATGGAGCAAAACTGGAGGAAGTAAAGTGTTTTAGATATCTGGGAGTGGATCTGGCAGCGGATGGAACCATGGAAGCGGAAGTGGATCATAGGGTGGGGGAGGGGGCGAAAATTCTGGGAGCCTTGAAGAATGTGTGGAAGTCGAGAACATTATCTCGGAAAGCAAAAATGGGTATGTTTGAAGGAATAATGGTTCCAACAATGTTGTATGGTTGCGAGGCGTGGGCTATGGATAGACTTGTGCGCAGGAGGATGGATGTGCTGGAAATGAGATATTTGAGGACAATGTGTGGTGTGAGGTGGTTTGATCAAGTAAGTAACGTAAGGGTAAGAGAGATGTGTGGAAATAAAGTGTGGTTGAGAGAGCAGAAGAGGGTGTTTTGAAATGGTTTGGGCACATGGAGAGAATGAGTGAGGAAAGATTGACCAAGAGGATATATGTGTCGGAGGTGGAGGGAACGAGGAGAAGTGGGAGACCAAATTGTAGGTGGAAAGATGGAGTGAAAAAGATTTTGTGTGATCGGGGCCTGAACATGCAGGAGGGTGAAAGGAAGGCAAGGAATAGAGTGAATTGGATCGATGTAGTATACCGGGGTTGACGTGGTGTCAGTGGATTGGATCAGGGCATGTGAAGCGTCTGGGGTAAACCATTGAAAGCTGTGTAGGTATGTATAATTGCGTGTGTGGACGTATGTATATACATGTGTATGGGGGTGGGTTGGGCCATTTCTTTCGTCTGTTTCCTTGCGCTACCTCGCAAACGAGGGAGACAGCGACAAAGCAAAAAAAAAAAAAAATATATATATATATATATATATATATATATATATATATATATATATATATATATATATATATTGCTTTGTCGCTGTCCCCCGCGTTTGCGAGGTAGCGCAAGGAAACAGACGAAAGAAATGGCCTAACCCACCCCCATACACATGTATATACATACAAGTCCACACACGCAAATATGCATACCTATACATCTCAACATATACATACATATAAGCACACAGACCTATACATATATACACATGTACATAATTCATACTGTCTGCCTTTATTGATTCCCATCGCTACCTCGCAACACATGAAATAACAACCCCCTCCCCCCTGATTTGTGCGAGGTAGCGCTAGGAAAGGACAACAAAGGCACCATTCATTCACATTCAGTCTCTAGCTGTCATGTAATAATGCACCGAAACCACAGCTTCCTTTCCACATCCAGGCCCCACACAACTTTCCATGGTTTACCCCGGACGCTTCACATGCCCTGGTTCAATGCATTGGCAGCACGTCGACTCCAGTATACCACATCGTTCCAATTCACTCTATTCTTTGCACGCCTTTCACCCTCCTGCATGTTCAGGCCCCGATCACTCAAAATCTTTTTCAAACCATCTTTCCACCTTCAATTTGGTCTCCCACTTCTCCTCTTTCCCTCCACCTCTGACACATATATCCTCTTGGTCAATCTTTCCTCACTCATTCTCTCCATGTAACCAAACCCTTTCAAAACACCCTCTTCTGCTCTCTCAATCACACTCTTTTTATTACCACACATCCTCTTACCCTATTATTACTTACTCGATCAAACCACCTCACATCACATATTGTCCTCAAACATCTCATTTCCAGCACATCCACCCACCTCCACACAACTCTATCCATAGCCCATGCCTCACAACCATATAACATTGTTGGAACCTCTATTCCTTCAAACATACCCATTTTTGCTTTCCGAGATAATGTTTTCGACTTCCACACATTCTTCAATGGTCCCAGAATTTTCGCCCCCTCCCCCACCCTATGATTCACTTCCACTTCCGTGGATCCATCTGCTGCCAAATTCACTCCCAGATATCTAAAACACTTCACTTCCTCCAGTTTTTCTCCATTCAAACTTACCTCCCAATTGACCTGCCCCTCAACCCTACTGTAACTAATAATCTTGCTCTTATTCACATTAACTCAAAACTTTCTTCTATCACACACTTTACCAAACTCAGTCACCAACTTCTGCAGTTTCTCACATGAATCAGCCACCAGCGCTGTATCATCAGCGAATAACAACTGACTCACTTCCCTAGCTCTCTCATCCAAAAAAGACTGCATACTTGCCCCTCTTTCCAAAACTCTTGCATTCACCTCCCTAACAACCCCATCCATATACAAATTACAACCATGGAGACATCACGCACCCCTGCCGCAAACCAACATTCACTGAGAACCAATCACTTTCCTCTCTTCCTACACGTACACATGCCTTACATCCTCGATAAAAACTTTTCACTGCTTCTAACAACTTGCCTCCCACACCATATATTCTTAATACCTTCCACAAAGCATCTCTATCAACTCTTTCATATGCCTTCTCCAGATCCATAAATGCTACATACAAATCCATTTGCTTTTCTAAGTATTTCTCATATACATTCTTCAAAGCAAACACCTGATCCACACATCCTCTACCACTTCTGAAACCACACTGCTCTTCCCCAATCAGATGCTCTGTACATGTCTTCACCCTCTCAATCAATACCCTCCCCTATAATTTCCCAGGAATACTTAACAAAATTATACCTCTGTAATTTGAATACTCACTTTTATCCCTTTTACCTTTGTACAATGGCACTATGCAAGCATTCCACCAATCCTCAGGCACCTCACCATGAGTCATACATACATTAAATAACCTTACCAACCAGTCAACAATACAGTCACCCCCTTTTTTAATAAATTCCACTGCAGTACCATCCAAACCTGCTGCCTTGCTGGTTTTCATCTTCCGCAAAGCTTTTACTACTTCTTCTCTGTTTACCAAGACATTCTCCCTAACCCTCTTACTTTGCACACCATCTCAACCAAAACACACTATATCTGCCATTCTATCATCAAACACATTCAACAAACCTTCAAAATACTCACTCCATCTCCTTCTCACATCACCACTACTTGTCATCACCTCCCCATTAGCCCCCTTCACTGATGTTCCCATTTGTTCCCTTGTCTTATGCACTTTATGTACCTCCTTCCAAAACATCTTTTTATTCTCCCTAAAATTTAATGATACTCTCTCACCCCAACTCTCATTTGCACTATTTTTCACCTCTTACACTTTTCTCTTGACCTCCTGCCTCTTTCATTTGTACAACTCCCACTCATTTCCATTATTTCCCTGCAAAAATTGTCCAAATGCCTCTCTCTTCTCTTTCACTAATAATCTTACTTCTTCATCCCACCACTCACTACCCTTTCTAATCTGCACACCTCCCACGCTCTGATGCCACAAGTATCTTTTGCACAAGCCATCACTGCTTCTCTAAATACATCCCATTCCTCCCCCACTCCCCTTACATCCTTTGTTCTCACCTTTTTCCATTCTGTACTCAGTCTCTCCTGGTACTTCCTTACACAAGTCTCCTTCTGAAGCTCACTTACCCTCACCACTCTCTTCACCCCAACATTCTCTCTTCTTTTCTGAAAACCTCTACAAATCTTCACTTTCGCCTCCATAAGATAATGATCAGATATCCCTCCAGTTGCACCTCTCAGCACATTAACATCCAAAAGTCTCTCTTTCGCACACCTATCAATTAACAAGAAATCCACTCTCTGGCCATCTTTCCTACTTACATACATATACTTACGTATATTCTTATATTCATTTTGCTTTGTCACTGTCTCCCGTGTTAGCGAGGTAGCCCAAGGAAACAGACAAAAGAATGGCCCAACACACCCACATACACATGTATATACATACACGTCCACACATGCAAATATACATACCTATACATCTCAACGTATATATATATATATATATATATATATATATATATATATATATATATATATTTTTTTTGCTTTGTCGCTGTCTCCCGCGTTTGCGAGGTAGCGCAAGGAAACGGACGAAAGAAATGGCCCAACCCACCCCCATACACATGTAAATACATATGTCCACACACGCAAATATACATACCTACACAGCTTTCCATGGTTTACCCTAGACGCTTCACATGCCCTGATTCAATCCACTGACGCCACGTCAACCCCGGTATACCACATCGATCCAATTCACTCTATTCTTTGCCCTCCTTTCACCCTCCTGCATGTTCAGGCCCCGATCACACAAAATCTTTTTCACTCCATCTTTCCACCTCCAATTTGGTCTCCCACTTCTCCTCGTTCCCTCCACCTCCGACACATATATCCTCTTGGTCAATCTTTCCTCACTCATTCTCTCCATGTGCCCAAACCATTTCAAAACACCCTCTTCTGCTCTCTCAACCACGCTCTTTTTATTTCCACACATCTCTCTTACCCTTACGTTACTTACTCGATCAAACCACCTTACACCACACATTGTCCTCAAACATCTCATTTCCAGCACATCCATCCTCCTGCGCACAACTCTATCCATAGCCCATGCCTCGCAACCATACAACATTGTTGGAACCACTATTCCTTCAAACATACCCATTTTTGCTTTCCGAGATAATGTTCTCGACTTCCACACATTCTTCAAGGCTCCCAGGATTTTCGCCCCCTCCCCCACCCTATGATCTACTTCCGCTTCCATGGTTCCATCCGCTGCCAGATCCATGTCTCTTTTTAAACCAGGTATTTCGAATCACCAGTCCTTTTTCAGCACATAAATCTACAAGCTTCTCACCATTTCCATTTACAACACTCAACATCCCATGTACACCAATTATTCCCTCAACTGCCACATTACTCACCTTCGCATTCAAATCACCCATCACTATAACCTAGTCTCATGCATTAAAACTACTAACACAGCTACTCAGCTGCTCCCAAAACACTTGCCTCTCATGGTCTTTCTTCTCATGCCCAGGTGCATATGCACCAATAATCATCCATCTCTCTCCATCCACTTTCAGTTTTACTCATATCAATCTAGAGTTTACTTTCTTACACTCTATCACATACTCCCATCACTCCTGTTTCAGGAGTTGTGTTATTCCTTCTCTTGCTCTTGTCCTCTCACTAACCCCTGACTTTACTCCCAAGACATTCCCAAACCACTCTTCCCCTTTATCCATGAGCTTCGTTTCACTCAGAGCCTAAACATCCAGGTTCCTTTCCTCAAACATACTACCTACCTCTCCTTTTTTCTCATCTTGGTTACATCCACACACATTTAGACACCCCAATCTGGGCCTTCAAGGAGGATGAGCACTCCCCGCGTAGCTCCTTCTTCTGTTTCCCCTTTTAGAAAGTTAAAATACAATGCTGCCTTTAGTCATTCCTGTCGCCATCCCGCCACACATGAAATGATAATAAATATAGCGAGTAATTAAATCTATGGATGGAACAATGGGAGATGTCTGGATGTGAGTTTTGGGTCCCAAATGCAAGAGACTGTAAGTAATATAAAACTATGAAATATGATAGTTTTACATACACAACAACATAATGACTATTTATTTCCAGAAAAATATCAGTCTATTACAACCAAACACTTTAACAACTAGATGAACTAATGTTTAACATAATTTCTCTTGATGAAATAAACATACAAGCTTTGAGACATTTATACAAATAATCCACAATGACAGTGAAATTTACAACATACACTACTGTCATGATATTTTGCACAACAGGAACTGAAAAATCACGAATTTTAATTGTGCAAATTTCAGTTCATTTGCTTTTAATGTAAATACTGGTTTAGGGACCAGAAGCCCCTAATAACACACCAAACAGTGCTTTAAAGTCTCCTTAACCATTGTGAAAAAATCAGAAAAATTTAAAAAGTATATGTACATACAGTCAGGGAAGACTAATTATCATTTACATATTCAGAAAAACTACATAAAAAATTGGTAGCAGAGATGAATTTGCTGTATATCACAGAAATGCTAATGATCAACCTTGGTTTGGAACATTCAATTCCTAATCACTGAATGATAATAGGAAACTGCATTTTTTCATGTATTTATTCTAAAAACTTTCCTTCAGTAGGTTCTAACCTAAAGCGTGAAAAAATAATTATCAACATACTGTGCTCAAAAAAATCTAAGAGAAAATTGATGAAATAGGTATTAGCCTCACCTCCTCTTGAATGTTAGTACTCCTCTTTGCTTCAAAATATTCAACATACAATTGATAAGGAAAAAGTAAATCGTATTTTTCACATTTTTTTCTACATATTACAGTTCAGAAGGTTCATACTTCATGCATGAATTAATAATCACCTAAAATATAAGAAAAATAGTAAAAGGAGATGGAAGCCTTACTGTGCAAACATCCATCTTTGTTTGAAAATGTTCAACATTCAATGAAATAAAATGAGTCCTTTTATTTGTTCTACACAATTGTCTTCAGATGGTTCTTATCAATTGCATGAATTAATCTTCCACATATTTAGAAAACACAAGAGAAATTATAAAGTACATTGTATCTTTCACATATATTTTCTATAAAATTCTCTGCAGAAGGTTCTTCTCTTATGATTTAATAATCACCTTTATATTTTTAAAAAATATGAAAGAAAATAGCTATATGAAACAAAATCCTCACCTGGCTCCTGCCTATTTTCATTTGAAAACATTCAACTTGTATAAAATATGGTGAAGAGTATATTTCATATAATTCTCTTTTAAAAATTCTCTTCACAAGGTTCTAACTTAAAGCATGAATTAACAATTGTATACACATTTAGAAAACTAAGAGAAAAGATTTATTGTCTATGCTATGTTCAACTGAGCAGGTAGAACAATTTTTGACGTAAAATTAGAAAACTCTCACAGTCAACAAAAATAATATAATCATCTCCCCTTAGTGCTCTCACCAGATCAGTCTCCCAAACACAGAAATATATCTTTAATACAAAAGACAGAAAAAGAAATATTTCACTTATGAACTGAAGGGTAAATAATCTATGAAAAGCAACCAGGAGATTTGGGATATACAGGTACACCACTGATTTTCAGGCACTCTTGGTTCACAAAGCCTTGCCGAATTAACCATTTTGCCAGACCAACTGGGGTCACGTAATAATAATTCATCAACTCACCTCTAACCCACTAATTATGAATCTCCCATGTGTCTAAAGTGTACCATGGGACTGCTAGAAAATTAATTAAACAAATATCAAATGTTTGAGCACCTTAAGATGGTAAGTCTGTCATTAGATTGTTTGAATCCTGTGGGGTCTTCTTCGTCTTCTATTGTTAGTGTTTTCTTTGGTGTGCATTACCAGAATAATACAGTTTCGTCTGCATTATACACCTGCTCAGGAGTGAGGTGCTCATCAGCTACGAGTTTTGCAAATTCATCCACATACTCAGCAGCTCCTTCATGGTTTGCAGAACGCTTTTCTCCACACACTTTATTCATGGAAATTCCATGACGCTTCTTGAATTTTTGAAGCCATTCTTCACTATAGTCACACTCATGTTCTAATTTAAGTTCTTTATAGAACAACTTAGCCTGGTCCATTATCATGCTACCTGACAAGTCCACTTCATCACTATGACACTGTCGAAACCATTTCATCATCACTCAATCGTGCTCAGTACTCTTAACATCTTTCATGGCTTTTCTAATCGTCATTTGCTTCTTGGAATTGCTGTCTGCATAGCATTTCAATATTTTTTTCCTTTTGCTTCTTTATATCATAAACAGTTGATGAACCAATACTGTAGATGTCACACAGCTTACGCACCGAAACACCACGGTCCATATTTTTCAACAGTTCTACTTTATCTTGGATAGATATGGACTGGTGTTTACGTTTGACACCATGACGGACACTCATATGTCTTGGAAGCCAAAGCTAGGGTTAAATTTAGGCAAAATAAGCTAAGAATCTCACACAATTGCAGTGCCACCACCAACAAGTGCAGTGTAAAGAATGTAAAAAATTCAGTGGTGTACCTGTAACCCTCACCTCACCAAGGGAGAAATAAAGAACTTGTTGTGGTCAGATATCTTAATAACATGCCTGTGGTGGGAGTGTATTGGTATGATATCTTCTTATTAATCTATGTCTGGGGTGGTAATGTACTGGTAAGACATCTCACCAGTAAACTTGTGGTGGAAGCATTTTTTTTTTCCTTTTTTTTTTATACTTTGTCGCTGTCTCCCGCGTTTGCGAGGTAGCGCAAGGAAACAGACGAAAGAAATGGCCTAACCCCCCCCCCCCATACACATGTATATACATACGTCCACACACGCAAATATACATACCTACACAGCTTTCCATGGTTTATCCCAGACGCTTCACATGCCTTGATTCAATCCACTGACAGCACGTCAGCCCCGGTATACCACATCGCTCCAATTCACTCTGTTCCTTGCCCTCCTTTCACCCTCCTGCATGTTCAGGCCCCGATCACACAAAATCTTTTTCACTCCATCTTTCCACCTCCAATTTGGTCTCCCTCTTCTCCTTGTTCCCTCCACCTCCGACACATATATCCTCTTGGTCAATCTTTCCTCACTCATCCTCTCCATGTGCCCAAACCACTTCAAAACACCCTCTTCTGCTCTCTCAACCACGCTCTTTTTATTTCCACTCATCTCTCTTACCCTTACGTTACTCACTCGATCAAACCACCTCACACCACACATTGTCCTCAAACATCTCATTTCCAGCACATCCATCCTCCTGCGCACAACTCTATCCATAGCCCACGCCTCGCAACCATACAACATTGTTGGAACCACTATTCCTTCAAACATACCCATTTTTGCTTTCCGAGATAATGTTCTCGACTTCCACACATTCTTCAAGGCCCCCAGAATTTTCGCCCCCTCCCCCACCCTATGATCCACTTCCGCTTCCATGGTTCCATCCGCTGCCAGATCCACTCCCAGATATCTAAAACACTTCACTTCCTCCAGTTTTTCTCCATTCAAACTCACCTCCCAATTGACTTGACCCTCAACCCTACTGTACCTAATAACCTTGCTCTTATTCACATTTACTCTTAACTTTCTTCTTCCACACACTTTACCAAACTCAGTCACCAGCTTCTGCAGTTTCACACATGAATCAGCCACCAGCGCTGTGTCATCAGCGAACAACAACTGACTCACTTCCCAAGCTCTCTCATCCCCAACAGACTTCATACTTGCCCCTCTTTCCAAAACTCTTGCATTTACCTCCCTAACAACCCCATCCATAAACAAATTAAACAACCATGGAGACATCACACACCCCTGCCGCAAACCTACATTCACTGAGAACCAATCACTTTCCTCTCTTCCTACACGTACACATGCCTTACATCCTCGATAAAAACTTTTCACTGCTTCTAACAACTTGCCTCCCACACCATATATTCTTAATACCTTCCACAGAGCATCTCTATCAACTCTATCATATGCCTTCTCCAGATCCATAAATGCTACATACAAATCCATTTGCTTTTCTAAGTATTTCTCACATACATTCTTCAAAGCAAACACCTGATCCACACATCCTCTACCACTTCTGAAACCACACTGCTCTTCCCCAATCTGATGCTCTGTACATGCCTTCACCCTCTCAATCAATACCCTCCCATATAATTTACCAGGAATACTCAACAAACTTATACCTCTGTAATTTGAGCACTCACTCTTATCCCCTTTGCCTTTGTACAATGGCACTATGCACGCATTCCGCCAATCCTCAGGCACCTCACCATGAGTCATACATACATTAAATAACCTTACCAACCAGTCAACAATACAGTCACCCCCTTTTTTAATAAATTCCACTGCAATACCATCCAAACCTGCTGCCTTGCCTGCTTTCATCTTCCGCAAAGCTTTCACTACCTCTTCTCTGTTTACCGAAATCATTTTCCCTAACCCTCTCACTTTGCACACCACCTCGACCAAAACACCCTATATCTGCCACTCTATCATCAAACACATTCAACAAACCTTCGAAATACTCACTCCATCTCCTTCTCACATCACCACTACTTGTTATCACCTCCCCATTTGCGCCCTTCACTGAAGTTCCCATTTGCTCCCTTGTCTTACGCACTTTATTTACCTCCTTCCAGAACATCTTTTTATTCTCCCTAAAATTTAATGATACTCTCTCACCCCAACTCTCATTTGCCCTTTTTTTCACCTCTTGCACCTTTCTCTTGACCTCCTGTCTCTTTCTTTTATACATCTCCCACTCAATTGCATTTTTTCCCTGCAAAAATCGTCCAAGCATATATGGAAGCATATTGGTAAAATATCTTACCAATACACTTCCACAATAAGTTTTCGTTTCTCCATAACTAAGTTGAGGATTACTTGATACATATGAGGAATTTCTCTGTGGCTAAGTTGACAAATGCATGATTTACATGAGGACCTCAGGACTGCAGTTACAAATATTCCAAAACCTAGTTTTGAGATAAATATATCTAGATTTTTGGTTGTTGTAACTCCAATACCAAACATGATTTTAATGAACCAGGTCTCAAAAAATGCTGATTTTACCATAGTACAAGGCCATAACACAACCTTTGATATATGAGCTGCATCACTTGTACTATGGAGAGATTACATTCCTACACCCCATAACCTGAAATTAATGAACATTTACAATTAAACCGAGAAAAAATGGAAAGTATGCTACTCACTAGCTCAGAAACTATACTAATGCATGTGTTGACACTAGTGGAGAGGAAAGGGGTCTAGGTGTAGTCCAGCAAGTTGTTGTTGGGGTCACTTTCTCAATGAATGCTTTTGTGTCTTTGTGTGCTGAAGCATGTCCTCGAAGTACTGTCAGTGCATTACTGGAACATACTGCCTTAGTTCCCTTATCTGAGCAATCTTTTCCGGTGCCAGTGTGATAGATTTGTCATACTTTGAGATGGAGGGGTACTGCTGACATGCTCAAGACAGTGGCATCATAGTTGCATGATCTTCCCCTTTGAAGTTTCACTTAGTGTGGTGTATGTAACTTGTAGTCCACTTTAGCACCATACCTTGCTTGCGGTGACTGGAGTATACCAGTCACCAGTCACAGTGAAGCGTAACCCAGCCTCATGTCTCATGGTGATGTGGTTTTGCAGGACATTCACATCAACATCACTACTGTAATAGGGTGTGTCATTCTGGAGTTCTATGAGTGGCTGGCATAAAGGTCATAGATGTAGGCTACCCTTGGTGACAGGGTAAGTACAAGTGGGCAGGAACCATGATGTGGTCAATGCTGGTGAAGCATCCAGAATAGATGTCCCTGAGGAGGGTGGAGACCAAATTAAGGTTTTTATTTTGGTCCACAAATTAATAATTGAAGAAAATCAGCTTGTTCACCTCTACGGGCACCTTCGCTTTGTTGCAATTGATGAGACAGATGGCTATCTTGCTTGATCCCCTCTAGGCTATCATCTCATCCCACAAGTACATTGAGGCCTTCCCTGTCTTGATGTGGATGCCCAGGTTGTATTACTACAACTTTCTCTTGCAGCACTGGACACTAGAGAAGACATTGAGAGGGAGCAGAGCCTGCTGCAGGTCAATGATGATGACATTTACGTGTCATCGTCACTGCCCTTAAACTTCCTGAGCACTGACTCTGCCATCATGGCATAAGTTTTGTGCAGTGCTTTCTCCATCTTGAGTTGGCTGATATGTGCACTGTCCTTTTCAGGGTTCAACAAGCATATTTCATACTTATTCATATCACAAGAGATACATGTATCAGCCAATGGGAGTGAAAATCCTAAGTTAAACCCACTACTAAATACCTCATGATAGTAATTACTGGAAACTGGCTCGTAATCACAGTGGTTTTACCCAATGCAGTCACAATACAAAACACAGAGTATTCATAATGATGTTAGTTGCTAGGTATTTTCTATTGGGACTTTTTGTCCTGGTAAAGTGACCTGACATTGCTGGGATATTTTTAATATGCTCTTTCACCAAACTTAGCTTCTTGGCACTGATCATCTTCTCATTTGCATTTGCACCCCACTTATCTCCCTTCACCATCCTTGACACAAATCTTGGCTAAGACAATCCTAATGGATGGTGTAAAAAGCATTACTCCAAATATTGTATGTGGTATCACCAAACACAACTGACTATGACATGGTGTAAGATTTATGAGACTCCAGACCCTTGAGGTGAGGATGCTCCATCCATTGCACCTTGAAGATATTACTGTGATACACATTCTGCTTAGTAACCTATGGCCCAGAATTCACTGAAAACGTCCTTACTGAGCTCATAACCCACTTCATCCAAACATTCATATCAGCAAGAAAGGCTTTTTTGACTTTTAGGTACACTTTTTTTGATACATACATTCACACAGCTGGCACCAACAGTACATTGTGACTTTTCAGTACTTCTTTTCTAGTACAACTATGCCCTTCACATATACAGTTATTCTCTGGCAAACTCATTGTCACTTCATATATTCCTTTTTTAAGCTGCTGATGCTCATTGTGGCCACTGACTGGCTGCAAGAATGACTTCAGGGTAACCCAAAGCTCACTGGCCTTCTCTGTAAGAGTGCTCATCACTGTACCAACAAACAAATCCAAATGTTTTGGAGGGAATGCACATGTGCCACATGCACCTACACCTACCAAAGGTTGCTTCAAAGGATTTTCAACCTTGTTTGACAAATATGCCATCCAAAGAGCTTTAGCAGAGTACAAAATTGTTCAGAGAATCTGTTTTAACGAGAATGTGACTTTGGTGGATTCATTGTATTCATCACTGCAATCCTACGGTCCACACCTAATGTCCTTTCATCTCATAAGATAGAAAGTTCTCCAATTTACCATTTCAGCATTCAAGATGTATCAAGGTGTTTGGGAAAGCACTCTAGCAAAATAATTATGTGTTTTCTTTAGGCTATGAATCTTTCATCTAATATAAAAGATTGTTCTAAAAGTGTATTTGAATACAAGTTAGGCAATTTGGATGGCATATGCTGTATAATTCTGGCATATTTCAGCTATTTTCTGGGTTTTGTCATACTGAGAGGATAGAAATCCTTACCTACCTCCCACTCACCTTTGTTCCAATCTTAAAATTAATAAAAAGCTATGATAAACTGCATCTTTCATATGATGTATTTATTTGACACAATTCTTCTCACTATGTTTTTGCTAAATGCATGAATTGGTATTCATCTACAAATGTGCATAAATGGAGGTCTTACCTAGCATTATTGAGAATCTTCCGTTCAAAACATTCACTATACAATTAATAAAATGACAAAGCAGATTGTGTTTTTCATCAATCATTTCTATACTTCTCTTCAATAGGTTCTTACCTAGTGCATGAATTATAAACTAGAAGCAAGAAGCAGTAAAACATGCAGTTCTCTGAGAAAGTATAGTACTGATGATGGGGGCTTTCAATCATAAAGACAGGTGGAATATGGATTCCCCTGGTAAAACAGAACCATGGAGACAAGTTCTCAGTGTACAGCAAAAATTCCTGTACCACCATGTTGCACTAAGATGAGAAGGACAGATGCATCATGATCTTAACTTCATACATACCAGCATGGATATTAAAAATATCATATATGCTACAAAAGTTCGAAAAAGAGATGCTTAATTTGATCATCTGGTAAGCAAGGAGATGAGAGTGGACTGGAAGAGATGTAACTGTGGAAACCAAAACGATTTCTATGGTAACATAGAAAATGGAGATCAGTAGCAACAAGCCAGGGTACTGAGGTGAATAGCTCTGTAAAATTTACAATACAGGAGTAGGACATGGGTTCCTCTAGCAAAAATCAAATAAAGGGTTAGTTAAGAAAGAGAGCACAGAGGTTTAATAAAAGATATCAAACAGCAAGGGAGCTTTGAGATTGCAGTGGCGAATATACAGGAAGCTCTTCAGTCAGCCAGCATATATTAGGTATAAGGAAGCAAGGAATAAATATAACAGTTTATAAAAGGAGGAACAAAGAAACCCTGAAAAGAATACTGTGGACAAGGTAAGAGGCCATCTAAAACTTTTCCATAAACTCATCAGAAGTAAACTGTCACTTAAAAAAACAGCTAATCAGGATAAGGGCCTAAGGGGGAAGAATTGTGGATGATGATGCAAAGGTAAGTGAGGAACTGAATAACATGTTTAAAAGTGGAATAAAGCTGTGAGATGGGATATGGAGGATGTTTCAGAAAATACTGTGATATACAAAAAAGACAACAGAATACTAAAAGGTCTTGACCCACAAAAGCTCATGGTCCTGATGAAATTTACCGTTTGTGTTGAAAGAGTGTGCAGATACACTAAACAGACTTCTTGAATTATAGTTCAAGATGTCACCGAAGAAAGGCAAAGTGCCATGAAAATGGAGAAGGGCAAACACCATACCCATCTACAAGAAATGAAACCAGGAAGAGACACTGCACTTCAACCAATTTCCTTAATGACTGTCGTCTGTAAGGCAATAATTAGAAAGAAAATGAGTGACCTCCTGCAGATTAGAAATTACTTAACTAAGGGGAAATAAGATTTTAGGAAAAAGGGGTCGATCTATTTCTCTAATATCAACTGAGATGGGATGGGCAACTGAAGCCCTAATCGAGGCCATCTCATTAAGAAGAATCAAATGCCTTGTTTAATCATGCTAAAAATTATATTAACTGTATTGACTGGAGTAATGCCATCTCAGTTATTAACTCTAACTCTTTTACCACAAGGAATATCACTGAATCTTCTATCATCAAATACACAATGAATTGTAACATTAACATTAGTGAAGGTCTATACAAATTGGATAGCTTTATTGATGATGAAATTTGTCAACAGTTCCCTTTCTTGTCCACATAAAATTCTATGGTAGGCATGTTGCAAGACTTAAATGCACCTGACCTCCATTTGGGTAGTCACTTGTTTACCAAATAGCATCCTAGCTATGACTCTTCATTATAAGTCAACTGACATATTTCTTGTATCTCCCCTGATGATGTGATCATTACATGAAAGTGCACGTGGGAACTTATCATGTTTCATTTCCCTGTGGTTAAGAAAGGAATTTAGTTGATCAAACTCAATTGCGAACTCATCCAATACCTGCCATTCTATCATCAAACACATTCAACAAACCTTCAAAATATTCACTCCATCTCCTCACTTCATCACTACTTGTTATTACCTCCCCAGTTGCTCCCTTCACCTATGTTCCCATTTGTTCTCTTGTTTTACACACTTTATTTACCTTCTTCCAAAACATCTTTTTATTCTCCCTAAAATCTAATGATACTCTATCACCTTAACTCTCATTTGCCCTCTTTTTCACCTCTTGCATCTTTCTCTTAACCTCCTGCCGCTTTCATTCATACATCTCCCAGTCATTTGCACTACTTCCCTGCAAAAATTGTCCAAATGCCTTTCTCTTCTCTTTCACTAACAATCTTACCTCTTCATCCCACCATTCACTACCCTTCTAATCTGCATACCTCCCACCTTTCTCATGCCACATGTATCTTTTGCAGAAACCATCACTGCTTCCCTAAATACGTCCCATTCCCCCCCCCCCCCCCTCCCCTTATGTCATTTGCTCTCACCTTTTGCCATTCTACACTTAATCTCTCCTGCTATTTGCTCACACAAGTCTCCTTTCCAGGCTCACTTACTCTCACCACTCTCTTCTCCGCAACATTCTTCTTTTCTGAAAGCCTCTACAAATCTTCACCTTCGCCTCCACAAGATACTGATCAGATATCCCTCCAGCTGCCCCTCTGAGCACATTAACATCCAAAAGTCTCTCTTTTACACACTTATCAATTAACACGTCATCCAGTAATGCCCTCTGGCCATCTCTCCTACTCGAATATGTAAACTTATTTATATCTCTCTTTTCAAACCAGGTATTTCCAATCACCAGTCCACAACTCTTCACCATTTTCATTTACAACACTGAACACCCCATGTACAACAATTATACCCTCAACTGCCACATTACTCATCTTTACATTCAAATCACCCATCACTATAACCCAGCCTCAGGCATCAAAGCTGCTGATACACTCACTCAGCTGCTCCCAAAATACTTACCTCTAATGATCTTTCTTCTCATGACCAAGTGCATAGGCGCCAATTATCACCCACCTCTCTCCACTTTCATTTTCACCCATATCAATCTAGTGTTTTGTTTATGGTTGGGGTGGTTAGTGAGGTGAATATAAGAGTTTTGGAGAGAGGGGCAAGTATGCAGTCTTTTGTGGATGAGAGGGCTTGGGAAGTGGTTCAGTTGTTCTACGCTGATGATACAGCACTGGTGGCTGATGTGGGTGAGAGACTTCAGAAGTTGGTGACTGAGTTTGGTAAAGTGTGTGAAAGAAAAAAGTTGGAAGTAAATGTGAATAAGAGCAAGATTATTAGGTTCAGTAAGGTTGGGGGACAAACTGATTGATAGGTAAGTTTGCACGGAGAAAAAATGGAGGAAGTGAAGTGTTTTAGATGTCTGGGAGTGGACTTAGCAGCGGATGAAATCATGGAAGTGGAAGTGAGTCACAGGGTGGGGAAGGGAGTGAAGATTCTGGGAGCATTGAAGAATGTGTGGAAGGCTAAAACGTCATTTCAGAAAGCAAAAATGGGTATGTTTGAAGGAACAGCAGTTCAAACAATGTTATATGGTTGCAAAGCATGGGCAATAGATAGGGTGTGCAGAGGAGGATGGATGTGTTGGAAATGAAATGTTTAAGGACAATATGTGGTGTGAAGTGGTTTGATCAAGTAAGTAATGAAAGAGTAAGAGAAATGTGGGGTAATAAAAAGAGTGTGGTTGAGAGAGCAGAAGAGGATGTGTTGAAATGGTTCTGAAAAATGAAAAGAATGAGTGAAGAAAGATTGATAAAGAGGATATATGTGTCAGAGGTAGAGGGGAGGAGAATTGGGAGACCAAATTGGAGGTGGAAGGATGCAGTGCAAAAGATTTTGAGCGTTCGGGGCCTGAACATACAGGACGGTGAAAGGTGTGCATGAAATAGAGTGAACTGGAATGATGTGGTATACCGGGGTCGACGTGCTGTCAATGGATTGAACCAGGGTATGTGAAGCATCTGGGGTGAACCAATGAAAGATCTGTGGGGCCTAAATGTGGAAAGGTAGCTGTGGTTTCAGTGCACTACACATGACAGCTAAAGACCGAAAGTGAACAAATGTGGCCTTTTTGTCTGTTCCTGGCACTGCCTCATGGGAGGGTAAGGCAAGGGGGGTATTTCGTGTGGTGGGGTAGCGACGGGATTGGATGAAGGCAGCATGTATGGATATGTATATATGTATATATACATATATCTATGTATGTATTCCTTGAAACATATATGTATGTATATGTGCGTGTGAGGGCATTTATGTGTATACATGTGTATGTCGGTGGGTTGGGCCATACTTCGTCTGTTTGCTTGCGATACCTCAAAAATGCAGGAGACGGCGGTTAAGTAAGATAAATAATAAAATAACACATATATAATAAATATGTTTTTTTTTTTTTTTTTTTTTTATACTTTGTCGCTGTCTCCCGCGTTTGCGAGGTAGCGCAAGGAAACAGACGAAAGAAATGGCCCAACCCCCCCCCCCATACACATGTACATACACACGTCCACACACGCAAATATACATACCTACACAGCTTTCCATGGTTTACCCCAGACGCTTCACATGCCTTGATTCAATCCACTGACATATATAAATATATTCTTTCTTTTCTTTTAAACTATTCGCCATTTCCCGCGTTAGCGAGGTAGCGTTAAGAACAGAGGACTGGGCCTTTTTTGGAATATCCTCACCTGGCCCCCTCTGTTCCTTCTTTTGGAAAATTTAAAAAAAAACGAGAGGGGAGGATTTCCAGCCCCCTGCTCCCTCCCCTTTTAGTCGCCTTCTATGACACGCAGGGAATACGTGGGAAGTATTCTTAATCCCTTATCCCCAGGGATAATATAAATATATATAATGAATATACATCAATATATATATATATATATATATTGATGTATATTCAATATAAATATATATAATGAATATACATCAATATATATATATATATATATATATATATATATATATATTTTTTTGCTTTGTCGCTGTCTCCCGCATTTGCGAGGTAGCGCAAGGAAACAGACGAAAGAAATGGCCCAACCCACCCCCATACACATGTATATACATACACGTCCACACACGCAAATATACATACCTACACAGCTTTCCATGGTTTACCCCAGACGCTTCACATGCCCTGATTCAATCCACTGACAGCACGTCAACCCCGGTATACCACATCGATCCAATTCACTCTATTCCTTGCCCTCCTTTCACCCTCCTGCATGTTCAGGCCCCGATCACACAAAATCTTTTTCACTCCATCTTTCCACCTCCAATTTGGTCTCCCTCTTCTCCTCGTTCCCTCCACCTCCGACACATATATCCTCTTGGTCAATCTTTCCTCACTCATTCTCTCCATGTGCCCAAACCATTTCAAAACACCCTCTTCTGCTCTCTCAACCACGCTCTTTTTATTTCCACACATCTCTCTTACCCTTACGTTACTTACTCGATCAAACCACCTCACACCACACATTGTCCTCAAACATCTCATTTCCAGCACATCCATCCTCCTGCGCACAACTCTATCCATAGTCCACGCCTCGCAACCATACAACATTGTTGGAACCACTATTCCTTCAAACATACCCATTTTTGCTTTCCGAGATAATGTTCTCGACTTCCACACATTCTTCAAGGCTCCCAGAATTTTCGCCCCCTCCCCCACCCTATGATCCACTTCCGCTTCCATGGTTCCATCTGCTGCCAGATCCACTCCCAGATATCTAAAACCCTTCACTTCCTCCAGTTTTTCTCCATTCAAACTCACCTCCCAATTGACTTGACCCTCAACCCTACTGTACCTAATAACCTTGCTCTTATTCACATTTACTCTTAACTTTCTTCTTTCACACACTTTACCAAACTCAGTCACCAGCTTCTGCAGTTTCTCACATGAATCAGCCAGCAGCGCTGTATCATCAGCGAACAACAACGGACTCACTTCCCAAGCTCTCTCATCCCCAACAGACTTCATACTTGCCCCTCTTTCCAAAACTCTTGCATTCACCTCCCTAACAACCCCATCCATAAACAAATTTAAACAACCATGGAGACATCACACACCCCTGCCGCAAACCTACATTCACTGAGAACTAATCACTTTCCTCTCTTCCTACACGTACACATGCCTTACATCCTCGATAAAAACTTTTCACTGCTTCTAACAACTTGCCTCCCACACCATATATTCTTAATACCTTCCACAGAGCATCTCTATCAACTCTATCATATGCCTTCTCCAGATCCATAAATGCTACATACAAATCCATTTGCTTTTCTAAGTATTTCTCACATACATTCTTCAAAGCAAACACCTGATCCACACATCCTCTACCACTTCTGAAACCACACTGCTCTTCCCCAATCTGATGCTCTGTACATGCCTTCACCCTCTCAATCAATACCCTCCCATATAATTTACCAGGAATACTCAACAAACTTATACCTCTGTAATTTGAGCACTCACTCTTATCCCCTTTGCCTTTGTACAATGGCACTATGCAAGCATTCCGCCAATCCTCAGGCACCTCACCGTGAGTCATACATACATTAAATAACCTTACCAACCAGTCAACAATACAGTCACCCCCTTTTTTCATAAATTTCACTGCAATACCATCCAAACCTGCTGCCTTGCCGGCTTTCATCTTCCGCAAAGCTTTTACTACCTCTTCTCTGTTTACCAAATCATTTTCCCTAACCCTCTCACTTTGCACACCACCTCGACCAAAACACCCTATATCTGCCACTCTATCATCAAACACATTCAACAAACCTTCAAAATACTCACTCCATCTCCTCCTCACATCACCACTACTTGTTATCACTTCCCCATTTCTGCCCTTCACTGAAGTTCCCATTTGCTCCCTTGTCTTACGCACTTTATTTACCTCCTTCCAGAACATCTTTTTATTCTCCCTAAAATTTAATGATACTCTCACCCCAACTCTCATTTGCCCTCTTTTTCACCTCTTGCACCTTTCTCTTGACCTCCTGTCTCTTATACGTCTCCCACTCAATTGCATTTTTTCCCTGCAAAAATCGTCCAAATGCCTCTCTCTTCTCTTTCACTAATACTCTTACTTCTTCATCCCACCACTCACTACCCTTTCTAATCAACCCACCTCCCACTCTTCTCATGCCACAAGCATCTTTTGCGCAATCCATCACTGATTCCCTAAATACATCCCATTCCTCCCCCACTCCCCTTACTTCCATTGTTCTCACCTTTTTCCATTCTGTACTCAGTCTCTCCATGTACTTCCTCACACAAGTCTCCTTCCCAAGCTCACTCACTCTCACCACCCTCTTCACCCCAACATTCACTCTTTTTTTCTGAAAACCCCTACAAATCTTCACCTTAGCCTCCACAAGATAATGATCAGACATCCCTCCAGTTGCACCTCTCAGCACATTAACATCCAAAATATATATATATATATATATATATATATATATATATATATATATATATATATATATATATATATATATATATATATATATTATTTATTTTATTTATATTCATTACACTTTGTTGCTCCCTCCTGCATTAGCAAGGTAGTGCAAGGAAACAGATGAAAGAATGGCCCAACCCACCCACATACACACGAATATACATACACATCCACACACGCACAGATACATACATACCTATACATTTCAACATATACACATATATACATACACAGACATATACATATATACACAGGCACATAATTCATACTTGCTGCCTTTATTCATTCCCGTTGCCTTCCTGCCACACATGAAATTACAACCCCCTCCTCCTGCATGCACGCAAGGTAGTGCTAGAAACAGACAACAAAGGCCACATTCGTTCACACGCAGTCTCTAGCTGTCATGTATAATGCACCGAAACCACAGCTCCCTTTCCACATCCAGGCCCCATAAAACTTTCCATGATTTACCCCAGATGCTTCAATGCCCTGGTTCAATCCACTGACAGCACATCAACCCCGGTATACCACATTATTCCAATTCACTCTATTCCTTGCATGCCTTTCACCCTCCTACATGTTCAGGCCCCAGTCACTCAAAATCTTTTTCACTCCATCTTTCCACCTCCAATTTGATCTCCCATTTCTCGTTCCCTCCACCTCTGACACATATATCCTCCTTGGCAACCTTTCCTCACCCATTCTCTCCATGTGACCAAACCATTTCAAAACACCCTCTTCTGCTCTCTCAACCATACTCTTTATACCACCACACATCTCTCTTACCCTTTCACCACTCACTCGATCAAACCACTTCACACCACATATTGTCCTCAAACATCTCATTTCCAACACATCCACCCTCCTCCATAAAACTCCATCTATACCCAATGATTCGCAACCATATAACATTGTTGGAGCCACTATTCCTTCAAACATACCCATTTTTGCTTTCCGAGATAATGTTCTCACCTTCCACACATTTTTCAACGCTCCCAGAACTTTCGCCCCCTCCCCCACCCTGTGACTCACTTCCATGGTTCCACCCGTTGCCAAATCCACTCCCAGAGATCTAAAACACTTCACTTCCTCCAGTATTTCTCCATTCAAACTTACCTCCCAACTGACTTGTCCCAGAACCCTACTGTACCTAATAACCTTGCTCTTATTCACATTTACTCGTGAGAGGCAAGTGTTTTGGGAGTGGCTGAGTGAGTGTGTTACCAGTTTTGATGCACGAGATTAGGTTATATTGATGGGTGATTTGAATGCAAAGGTGAGTAATGTGGCCGAGTAATGTGACAGTTGAGGGAATAATTGGTGTACATGGGATGTTCAGTGTTGTAAATGGAAATGGTGAAGAGCTTGTAGATTTGTGTGCTGAAATAGGACTGGTGATTGGAAATACCTAGTTTAAAAAGAGAGATATACATAAGTACACATATGTAAGTAGGAGAGATGGCCAGAGAGCATTATTGGATTACGTGTTAATTGATAGGCGCACGAAAGAGAGACTTTTGGATGTTAATGTGCAGAGAGGTGCAACTGGAGGATGTCTGATCATTATCTTGTGGAGGCGAAGGTGAAGATTTGTAGAGGTTTTCAGAAAAGAAGAGAGAATGTTGGGGTGAAGAGAGTGGTGAGAGTAAGTGAGCTTGGGAAGGAGACTTGTGTGTGGAAGTACCAGGAGAGACTGAGTGCATAATGGAAAGGTGACGTAAGGAGAGTGGGGGAGGAGTGGGATGTATTTAGGGAAGCAGTGATGGCTTGTGCAAAAGATGCTTGTGGCATGAGAAACGTGGGAGGTGGGCAGATTAGAAAGGGTAGTAAATGGTGGGATGAAGTAAGATTATTAGTGAAAGAGAAGAAAGATGCATTTGGATGAGTTTTGCAAGGAAATAGTGCAAATGACTGGGAGAGGTATAAAAGAAAGAAGCAAGAGGTCATGAGAAAGGTGCAAGAGGTGGTGGGATGAAGAAGTAAGATTATTAGTGAAAGAGAAGAGAGTCATTTGGATGAGTTTTACAAGGAAATAGTGCAAATGACTAGATGTATAAAAGAAAGAAGCAAGAGGTCAAGAGAAAGGTGCAAGAGGTGAAAAAGAGGGCAAATGAGAGTTGGGGTGAGAGAGTATCAATAAATTTTAGGGAGAATAAAAAGATGTTTTCGAAGGAGGCAAATCAAGTGCATAAGACATGAGAACAAATGGGAACATCGGTAAAGGGGGCTAACAGGGAGGTAATAACAAGTAGTGGTGATGTGAGGAGGAGATGGAGTGGGTATTTTGAAGGTTTGGTGAATGTGTTAGATGACAGGATGTTTTGGTCGAGGTGGTGTACAAAGTGAGAGTGTCAGGGAGAATGGTTTGGTAAACAGAGGAGAGGTAGTAAAAGCTTTGTGGAAGATGAAAGCCAGCAAGGCAGCAGCTTTGGATGGTATTGCAGTGGAATTTATTAAAAATGGGGGTGACTGTGTTGTTGACTGGTTGGTGAGGATATTCAATGTATGTATGGCTCATGATGAAGTGCCTCAGGATTGGCAGAATGCATGCATAGTTCCACTTCACAAAGGCAAAGAGGATAAAGGTGAGTGCTCAAATTACAGAGGTATAAGTTTGTTGAGTATTCCTGGGAAATTATATAGGAGGGTACTCAATGAGAGGGTGAAGGCATGTACAGAACATCAGATTGGGGAAGAGCAGTGTGGTTTCAGAAGTGTTTGCTTTTCAGAATGTGTTTGCTTTGAAGAATGAACGAAAAATACTTAGAAAAACAAATGGTTTTATACGTAGCATTTATGGATCTGGAGAAGGCATAGGATAGAGTTGATAGAGATGCTCTGTGGAAGGTATGAAGAGTATATGGTGTGGGAGGTAAGTTGCTAGAAGCAGTGAAAAGTTTTTATCGAGGATGTAAGGCATGTGTACGAGTAGGAAGAGAGGAAATTGATTGGTGAATGTGTAAAAGTAGGAAGAAAGTGAGTGGTTCCCAGTGAATGAAGGTCTGCAATAGAGGTATGTGATGTCTCCAAGGTTGTTTAATTTCTTTATGGATGGGGTGGTTAGGGAGGCGAATGCAAGAGCTTTGGAGAGAGGGGCAAGTATACAGTCTGTTGTGGATGAGAGGACTTGGGAAAAGAGTCAGTTGCTGCTCGATGATGATACAGCGCAGGTGGCTGATTCGGGTGAAAAACTGCAGAAGCTGGTGAATGAGTTTGGTAAAGTGTGTGAAAGAAGAAAGCAGAGAGTAAATGTAAATATGAGCAAGGATATTAGGTATGGTAGGGTTGAGGGACAAGTCAGTTGGGAGGTAAGGGGGGAGGGGGAGAAGGTTATATGGTTGCAAGGTATGGGCTATGGATAGGGTTGTTCGGAGGATGGTGGATGTATTGGAAACGAGATGTTTGAGGACATTATGTGGTGTGAGGTGGTATGATCGAGTAAGTAATAATAGGGTTAGAGAGATATGTGGTAATAAAAAGAGTGTGGTTGAGAGAGCAGAAGAGGGTGTTTTGAAATGGTTTGGTCACATGGAGAGAATGAGTGAGGAGAGATTGACAAAGAGGATATATGTGTCAGAGGTGGAGGGAACGAGGAGAAGTGGGAGACGAAACTGGAGGTGGAGGGATGGAGTGAAAAAGATTTTGAGTGATCGGGGCCTGAACATGCAGGAGGGTAAAAGGCGTGCAAGGAATAGAGTGAATTGGAATGATGTGGTATACCGGGGCGGACATGCTGTCAGTGGATTGAACTAGGGCATGTGAAGTGTCTGGGGTAAACCATGGAAAGTTTTGTAGGGCCTGGATGTGGAAAGGGAGCTGTAGTTTCGGCGCATTATACATGACAGCTAGAGACTGAGTGTGAAAGAATGTGGCCTTTGTTGTCTTTTCCTAGCACTACCTCACACACATGCGGGGGGAGGGGGTTGTTATTTCATGTGTGGCGGGGTGGCGATGGGAATGAATAAAGGCAGACACTATGAATTATGTACATGTGTATATATGTATATGTCTGTGTGTGTATATATATGTATACGTTGAGACGTATAAGTATGTATATTTGCGTGTGGACGTGTATGTATATACATGTGCATGTTGGTGGGTTGGGCCATTCTTTCGTGTTTCCTTGCGCTACCTCGCTAACGCGGGAGACAGCGACAAAGCAAACTAATAATAATAATTTAATTTGTTTATGGATGGGGTTGTTAGGGAGGTAAATGCAAGAGTTTTGGAAAGAGGGGCAAGTATGAAGTCTGTTGGGGATGAGAGAGCTTGGGAAGTGAGTCAGTTGTTGTTCGCTGATGATACAGCGCTGGTGGCTGATTCATGTGAGAAACTGCAGAAGCTGGTGACTGAGTTTGGAAAAGTGTGTGGAAGAAGAAAGTTAAGAGTAAATGTGAATAAGAGCAAGGTTATTAGGTACAGTAGGGTTGAGGGTCAAGTCAGTTGGGAGGTAAGTTTGAATGGAGGAAAACTGGAGGAAGTGAAGTGTTTTAGATATCTGGGAGTGGATCTGGCAGTGGATGGAACCATGGAAGCGGAGGTGGATCATAGGGTGGGGGAGGGGGCGAAAATCCTGGGGGCCTTGAAGAATGTGTGGAAGTCGAGAACATTATCTCGGAAAGCAAAAATGGGTATGTTTGAAGGAATAGTGGTTCCAACAATGTTGTATGGTTGCGAGGCGTGGGCTATGGATAGAGTTGTGCGCAGGAGGATGGATGTGCTGGAAATGAGATGTTTGAGGACAATGTGTGGTGTGAGGTGGTTTGATCGAGTGAGCAACGTAAGGGTAAGAGAGATGTGTGGAAATAAAAAGAGCGTGGTTGAGAGAGCAGAAGAGGGTGTTTTGAAGTGGTTTGGGCATATGGAGAGGATGAGTGAGGAAAGATTGACCAAGAGGATATATGTGTCGGAGGTGGAGGGAACAAGGAGAAGAGGGAGACCAAATTGGAGGTGGAAAGATGGAGTGAAAAAGATTTTGTGTGATCGGGGCCTGAACATGCAGGAGGGTGAAAGGAGGGCAAGGAATAGAGTGAATTGGAGCGATGTGGTATACCGGGGTTGACGTGCTGTCAGTGGATTGAATCAAGGCATGTGAAGCGTCTGGGGTAAACCATGGAAAGCTGTGTAGGTATGTATATTTGTGTGTGTGGGCGTATGTATATACATGTGTATGGGGGGGGTTGGGCCATTTCTTTTGTCTGTTTCCTTGTGCTACCTCGCAAACGCGGGAGACAGCGACAAAGTATAATAAAATAAAAAATATATATATATATATATATATATATATATATATATATATATATTTTTTTTTCGCTTTGTCGCTGTCTCCCGCGTTTGCGAGGTAGCGCAAGGAAACAGACGAAAGAAATGGCCCAACCCACCCCCATACACATGTATATACATACGTCCACACATGCAAATATACATACCTACACAGCTTTCCATGGTTTACCCCAGACGCTTCACCTGCCTTGATTCAATCCACTGACAGCACGTCAACCCCGGTATACCACATCGCTCCAATTCACTCTATTCCTTGCCCTCCTTTCACCCTCCTGCATGTTCAGGCCCCGATCACACAAAATCTTTTTCACTCCATCTTTCCACCTCCAATTTGGTCTCCCTCTTCTCCTCGTTCCCTCCACCTCCGACACATATATCCTCTTGGTCAATCTTTCCTCACTCATTCTCTCCATGTGCCCAAACCATTTCAAAACACCCTCTTCTGCTCTCTCAACCACGCTCTTTTTATTTCCACACATCTCTCTTACCCTTACGTTACTTACTCGATCAAACCACCTCACACCACACATTGTCCTCAAACATCTCATTTCCAGCACATCCATCCTCCTGCGCACAACTCTATCCATAGTCCACGCCTCGCAACCATACAACATTGTTGGAACCACTATTCCTTCAAACATACCCATTTTTGCTTTCCGAGATAATGTTCTCGACTTCCACACATTCTTCAAGGCTCCCAGAATTTTCGCCCCCTCCCCCACCCTATGATCTACTTCCGCTTCCATGGTTCCATCCGCTGCCAGATCCACTCCCAGATATCTAAAACACTTCACTTCCTCCAGTTTTTCTCCATTCAAACTCACCTCCCAATTGACTTGACCCTCAACCCTACTGTACCTAATAACCTTTCTCTCATTCACATTTACTCTTAACTTTCTTCTTTCACACACTTTACCAAACTCAGTCACCAGCTTCTGTAGTTTCTCACATGAATCAGCCACCAGCGCTGTATCATCAGCGAACAACAACTGACTCACTTCCCAAGCTCTCTCATCCCCAACAGACTTCATACTTGCCCCTCTTTCCAAAACTCTTGCATTCACCTCCCTAACAACCCCATCCATAAACAAATATATATATTATATATATATATATATATATATATATATATATATATATATATATATATATATATATATGGGTATTTTTGAAGGAATAGTGGTTCAATGTTATATGGTTGCGAGATAAATGGATATACATAGGGTTGTGTAAAGGAGGGTGGATGTGCTGGAAAAGAAATGTTTGAGGACAATATGTGGTGTGCGGTGGTAAGAGTGATGTTTGGTAATAAAAAGAGTGTGGTTGAGAGAGCTGAAGAGGGTGTATTGAAATGGTTTGGTCACATGGAGAGAATGAGTGAGGAAAGATTGATAAAGAGGTAATATGTGTCAGAGGTGGAGAGAACAAGAAGAAATGGGAGACCAAATTGAAGGTGGAAGGATGGAGTGAAAAAGATTTTGGGTAATCAGGGCCTCAACATACAGGAGGGTGAGATGCATTTAAGGAATAGAGTGAATTACAACAATGTGGTACACTGGGGTTGACGTGCTGTCAATGGACTGAACCAGGGCCTGTGAAACATCTGGGGTAAACCAAAGGAAGGTCTTTGGGGCCTGGATGTGGATAGGGAGCTGTGGTTTTGGTGCATTTCATATGGAAGCTAGACTGAGTGTGAACGAAAGTAGCCTTTTTTTGTCTGTTTTCCTGGTGCTACATTGCTGAAGCAGGGGGTAGCAATTCTGTTTCCTGGGGTCAGGTTAGCATGAATATGTATGTGTATATATGTATATGTCTTTCTATGTATATGTATATATATGTGTATATTTTGATAAGTATATGTGCATGTATGGGCGTTTATGTATGTATGTATATATATATATATATATATATATATATATATATATATATATATATATATATATATATATATATATATATATGCGTATGTAAGTGGATGGGCCATTCTTCATCTGATTCCTGGCGCTACCTCGAGGAGACGGGAAACAGCAATTAAGGATAATGAATAATGAATATGAATATGTAGTATTTCATAATTATTCATTGTTGCTGTTTCCTGCGTTAGCAAGTTAGCACAAGGAAACAGATGAAAGAATGGCCCAACCTAACCACTTACACATGTATATACATAAATGCCCTCACACACACATATACATTCCTATACATTTCAATGTATACATACATAAACATACACTGACATACACATATATACACATATTCATACTTGTTGCCTTCATCCATTCCTGTCGCCACCCTGCCACACATGAAATAGCACCTAGGTAGACAACAAAGGCCACATTTGTTCACACTGTCCAGCTGTCATGTGTAATGCACCGAAACCACAGCTCCCTTTCCACATCCAGGCCCCACAAAACTTTCCATAGTTTACCCCAGATGCCTCACATGCCCTGGTTCAATCCACTGACAGCACTCTGACCCTGGTATACCACATCATTCCAATTCACTCTATTCCTTGCACACCTTTCATCCTCCTGTATGTTCAGGCCCTGATCACTCAAAATCTTTTTCACTCCATCCTTCCATCACCAATTTGATCTCCCACTTCTCCTTGTTCCCTCCACCTTACCTTACTCATTCTTTCCATATGTCCAAACCATTTTAACACACCCTTCTCTGCTCTCTCAACCACACTCTTTTTATTACCCCTTCATTACTTATTCTGTCAAACCACTTCACACCACATATTGTCCTCAAACATTTCATTTCCAACTCATCCACCTTCCTCCATACAACCTTATCTATAGTCAATGCCTCACAACCATATAATATCATTGGAACTACTGTTCCTTCAAACATACCCATTTTTGCTCTCCGAGATAACGTTCTCTCTTTCCACACACTCTTCATCGTTCTAAGAACCTTCACCCCCTCCATCACCCTTAGACTCACTTCCAAGGTTATTAGGATATTAGGTTCAGCAGGGTTGAAGGACAAGTTGGTTGGGATGTAAGTTTGAATGGAGAAAAATTAGACACAGTGAAGTGTTTTTCATATCTGGGAGTGGATTTCGTAGCAAATGGAACCATGGAGGTGGAAGTGAATGGGAAGGTATGGGAGGGGGCAAAAGTTCAGGGAGCAATGAAATATGTGTGGAAAGAGAGAATGTTATTGTGGAGCAAAAATGGGCATGTTTGAAGGAAAGTACTTCCAACAATATTATATGGTTGTGAGGCATGGGCTATAGATAGGGATGTACAGAGGAGGGTGGATGCGTTGGAAATGAAATGTTTGAGGACAATATGTGGTGTAAGGTGGTTCATCAAGTAAGTAATGAAAGGGGAAGAGAGAAGTGTGGAAATAAAAAGAGTGTGGTTGAGAGAGCAGAAGAGGGTGTATCAAAATGGTTTGGACATACCATAACCTAAGCCAGACAGCCATTTTATTGACAAACCCATTCAGTGGATGAAAAGCTGGGATGAGCATAGACTGACTGCCATAACTAGGATTTGAACCTATGCACTTGACCGTGGGTGGCTCATGAATACTTCATGATCAGGAATGCTAATCGCTACACCACGGACGTCCATGATGAGTGTCATGAAAGTTTTAGATTTCTACATATGAGAGAGTGAGCTCTATTTTAGACAAGAGGGAAGGCTGGGTGGATCATTTTTGTCTGGACTGGCAAAAACCATTTGATGCTGTACTGCATAGGAGGCTGATTAAGACACTGGATTACCACCAAACAAGAATAGTGAAGACTTCTTCAATGGATGGATTATCTTAGTGGAAGAGACCAAGGTAAATGTGTCTGAGAAACCTCAAAATGGGTGGAGGTCAACAATGGAGTGAACTATGTAAATACCTGTCAGAGGGTATGCACATCTACCTGAATATGTTTGGTGCTGATACTAGGGACAAGAGGGAAGTGAAAAGGTGGCAGGATTGTATTACCTTAAAAGGGGACCTTGACCTGAAAAGGTGACAAGATTGTATAAACTTACAAGGGGACCCTGACAGACTCCAAAGAACTATGATACATGGTTTATGAAATTCAACCCAAGCATATGTAAAGTAATGAGGATGGGATGGAGTGAAAGAAATATAAAGTAATGAGTATGGAACAAATTGAAAGAAATATAAAGTAATGAGGATGGGACAGAGAGAGAAAGCCTCAATATGATTACAATTTAGCAAAAAATAAATTTCAGGATCCTGTGTATGAGGGAACTGGAGGTTGACAACATCCCTAACCTATCACCAACCTATCACCAATGTGTAACATAAGAAGAATCGTTAAGAACAAACTGTCTTCTGGTATATATTAGTAAAGCCTTCAGGTACATGGATAAGGCAATATTTAATAAGCTGTTCATATCCTACATAAGCCAAAGCTACAATATGCATCTCAAGTTTGGTCACCAAACTTAAAGAAACACCAAGCATTAATAAAGAAGGCCCAGAGGAGGGCAGTGAAAGTGGTACCTGAATTAAGGGAGGTGAAGCCTTAAACCTGCCCTTCATGGAAGAAAGAGAAGTGACAGTTAACCTGACAAAAAATTTTTAGTTTTAAAAACAGACTAATGATATAGATGGTGAACAGCTCTTGAAAAAATGTAGGGACAGGACAACCAGAGGACATTGCATGAAAAGAAGCAAGAATCTTGTCAAAACAAACATAAAGAAGTCCTTTTACAGCATACGAGGTAAATGAATAGAATAAATTGAAAGAGGATGTGGTAACTGTGAACAGCATAAACAAATTTAAAAGACTACATAAAACAGTTGAGAAATGTTCAAGAGATGGGGGCTCACAAGTGTAAACCATCCTTCTTGCACAGTACAAATAAGTAATTACATATTCAGAAAAATACAAGGTGAAATAAATGAAATAAACTGAAGTCTTACTGAGCATAAGTAATAATCTTTGGTTCAAAACATTCTACATAAAATTGTCGAAAAGGTACAGTCTAGTAAATTACATTTTTCATATATCTTTCTAAAACATTTATCTTTATACTTGGTTCTCACCTAATGCATGAATTACTAATCATCTGCATATTCAAGATAATATGACAAAATATGTGAAATAAACTGGTGTCTTAACTGGCCTAGCTGGCCATGTGAGTATGAAAGTTTTGCACATATTCTTAAAATAATGATGGCAATCTAAATAGGCTGGCTATGGGAAAATCTAATGAAAATGTGCCAAATATTGCAACACATGAGTAATAGAGTTTCTGAAAATTTTATTCTCCACTTGTTTGCTCAGTGCTATCAAATTCTTTTAAAATACTTCGCTCTAGCTCAAAGCTGTACTCATAGTCATCCCAATTGAAAGAATTTATTTTTGATATCATTTGTGTGACAGAACTGATGTCATAAGATGGTGTTTGACTCTCTAGAAGAACATTTGATCCCAACTTGAAAGGGATTCCATCAATAGCACTCTGAACTTCTAAACTTGCAGATCTGCAACAAATGCCAGAATCAAAAACACGTTAACCATACCTGATCGAATATATCTATTGGCACAAAAATCTTATGGAACTCAAAGAAAAGACTGAAGATTGCTACAGATAAAGAAATGCAGTGCTCAAATATTTACAAAGGTACATACTGTAAATGGAAAACTAAGAATGGCTGCAAATGAAAGTATGTTAATATTTATACTCCCTTGCTGATAATTATAACTACACACCATTAAGATCTAATGTTGGATGCACCTGCAACAAAGTCCCAATAAGTATGAGAAATATAAAGATGTTTTGGAGGGAGGTAAATAAAGTGCATGAGACAAGAGAACAAATGGGAACATCGGTGAAGGGGGCTAATGGGGAGGTAATAACAAGTAATGGTGAAGTGAAGAGATAGAGTGAGTATATAGAAGGTTTGTTGAATGTGTTTGATGATAGAGTGGGAGATATAGGGTGCTTTGGTCGAGGTAGTGTGTGAAGTGAAAGGGTCAGGGAGAATAGTTTGGTGAACAGGGAAGAGGTAGTGAAAGCATTGCGAAATAAGGAAGCCGGCAAGGCGGCAGGATTGGATGGTATTGCAGTGGAATTTATCAAAAATGGGGGTGATTGTGTTGATGACTGGTTGGTAAGGATATTCAGTGTATGTATGGTTCATGCTGAAGTGCCTGAGGATTGGCGGAATACATGCATGGTGCTACTGCACAAAGGCGAAGGGGATAAAGGTGAGTGTTGAAATTACAGAGGTAAAAGTTTGTTGAGTATTCCTGGTAAATTATATGGGAGAGTATTGATTGAGAGGGAAAAGGCATGTACAAAGCATCAGATTGGGGAAGAGCAGTGTGGTTCTAGAAATAGCAGAGGATGTGTGGATCAGGCATTTGCTTTGAAGAGTGTGAGAAATACTTAGAAAAACAAATGGATTTGTACGTAGCATTTATGAATCTGGAGGAGGCATAAGAAAGAGTTGATAGAGATGCTCTGTGGAAGGTATCAAAAGTATATGGTGTGGGAGGTAAGTTGCTAGAAGCAGTGAAAAGTTTTTATCAAGGATGTAAGGCATGTGTACGAGTAGGAAGAGAGGAAAGTGACTGGTTCCCAGTGAATGTCGATTTGTGGCAGGGGTGCCTGATGATTCCATGGTTGTATAATTTGTTTATGGATGGGGTTGTTAGGGAGGTGAATGCAAGAGTTTTGGAGAGAGGGGCAAGTATGCTGTCTGTTCTGGATGAGAGGGCTTGGGAAGTGAGTCAGTTGTTTGCAGATGATACAGTGCTGGTGGCTGATTTGGGTAAGAAACTGCAGATGTTGGTGAATAAGTATGGTAAAATGTGTGAAAGAAGAAAGCTGAAAGTAAATGTGAATATGAGCAAGGTTATTAGGTTCAGTAGGGTTGAGTGACAAGTTAATTGGAGGTAAGTTTGAATGGAGAAAAACTGGAGGAAGTGAAGTGTTTTAGATATCTGGGAGTGGATTTGGCAGCGGATGAAACCATGGAAGTGGAAGCGAGTCACAGGGTGGGGAGGGGGCGAAGGTTCTAGGAGCATTGAAGAATGTGTGGAAGGCTAGGATATTATCTCGGAGAGCAAAAATGGGTATGTTTGAGGGAATAGTGGTTCCAACAATGTTATATGGTTGTGAGGCATGGACTATTGATAGAGTTGTGCCAAGGAGGGTGGATGTGTTGGAAATGAGATGTTTGAAGACAACATGTGGTGGGAGGTAGTTTGATCGAGAAAGTAATGAAAGGGTAAGAGAGATGTGTGGTAATAAGAGTGTGGTTGAGAGAGCAGAAGAGGGTGTATTGAAATGGTCAGGTCAGATGGAAAGATTGAGTAAGGAAAGATTGACAGAGGATATATGTGTCAGAGGTGGAGGGAACGAGGAGAAGGTGGAGACCAAATTGGAGGTGGAAGGATGGAGTGAAAAAGATTTTGAGCAATCAGGGCCTGAACATACTGGAGGGTGAAAGGCGCACGAGGAATAGAGTGAATTGGAACGATGTGGTATACTGCGGTTGATGTGCTGTTAATGAATTGAACCAGGGCATGTGAAGCGTCTGGGGTAAACCATGGAATATTTGTGGAGCCTGGATTTGGAAAGGGAGCTGTGGTTTCGGTGCATTACACATGACAGCTAGAGACTGAGTGTGACCGAATGTGGCCTCCGTTGCCTTTTCCTAACGCTACTAGCGTGACCGCAGGGGGAGGGGGGGGGGTGCTGTTTCATGTGTGGCGGAGTGGCGATGGGAATGGATGAAGGCAGCAAGTATACATATGTACATGTGTATATAAGTATATGTCTGTGTGTATATGTTTGTATACGTTGAAATGAATAGGTATGTATATGTGCGTGTGTGGGCGTTTATGTATATGCATGTGTATGTGGGTGGGTTGGGCCATTCTTTCGTCTGTTTCCTCACGCTATCTCGCTAACGTGGGAGACAGCGACTAGGTATAAAAAATATACAAAATTATTCTCATGTAATGCAATACTGTATATGAAGAAGGCCCTTCTGATAACCCAAGCTTCATTTTTCTGCAAAGTGTTTCTTTGCACTGAAATAAAAATTGGGTAATGTAACTTCAGGCAAAAAGGGCAAAAGGTGGAGAGGTTTGAAGAAGACGTATCAGGAGAGAAAGTGTGGTACACAGAAAAACTATAATGGCTATAATAAATCTAGTTGAAGATCTATGCAGTTAAAAGATGTTAGAAAAATAGTAACGCCATGAAATGATGATGTAAAAGTGCAATGAGAAAAACAAAATAGTTTAAAATTATGCAATAGGAAAGTATATGAGAGATCAAAAGGATTCAAAAACCTACTCTGATAAAGAAACAGGTACTCTAGATGAATGAATAATTTCATATGAGAATCCAGGATTCTAACCTTGAGGGTTAATCTGCAAACCTGTTTTATATGCAGTGGAATTTATCAAAAAAGGGGGTGACTGTGTTGCTAACTGGTTGTAGAGGATATCCAATGTATGTATGGCTCATGGTGAGGTGCCTGAGGATTGGCAGAATGCATGCATAGTGCCATTGTACAAAGGCAAAGGGGATAAAGGTGAGTGCTCAAATCACAGAGGTATAAGTTTGTTGAGTATTCCTGGGATATTATATGGAAGGGCATTGATTGAGAGGGTGAGGGCATGTACAGAGCATCAGATTGGGGAAGATCAGTGTGGTTTCAGAAGTGGTAGAAGATGTGTGGATCAAGTATTTGCTTTGAAGAATGTATGTGAGAAATAATTAGAAAAACAAATGGATTTGTATGTAGCATTTATGGATCTGAGGAAGGCATATGAGAGAGTTGATAGAGATACTCTGTAGAAGGTATTATGAATATATGGTGTGGGAAGCAAGTTGATAGAAGCAGTGAAAAGTTTTTATCGTAAGGAACGTGTACGAGTAGGAAGAGATGAAAATGATTGGTTCTCAGTGAATGTCGGTTCGCGGCAGGGGTGCATGATTCTCCATGGTTGTTTAATTTGTTTATGGATGAGGTTGTTAGGGAGGAGAATGCAAGAGTCTTGGAGAGAGGGGCAAGTATGCAGTCTGTTCTGGATGAGAAGGCTTGGGAAGTGAATCGGTTGTTGTTCGCTGATGATACAGCATGGTGGCTGATTCGGATGAGAAACTGCAAAGGCTGGTGACTGAGTTTGGTAAAGAGTGTGAAAGAAGAAAGCTGAGAGTTAATGTGAATAAGAGCAAGGTTATTAGGTACAGAAGGGTTGAGGGACAAGTCAATTGGGAGGTAAGTGTGAATGGAGAAAAACTGGAGGAAGTGAAGTGTTTTAGATATCTGGGAGTGGATTTGGCAGTGGATGGAACCATGCAAGCAGAGGTGAACCATAGGGTGGGGGAGGGGGCAAAAGTTCTGGGAGTGTTGAAAAATGTGTGGAAGTCGAGAACATTATCTTGGAAAGCCAAAATGGGTACGTTTGAGAAAATAGTGGTTCCGACAATGTTATATGGTTGCGAGGCGTGGGCTAAAGATAGAGTTGTGTGGAGGAGGGTGGATGTGCTGGAAATGAGATGTTTGAGGACAATATGTGGTGTGAGGTGGTTTGATTGAGTAAGTAATGAAAGGGTAAGAGAGACGTGTGGTAATAAAAAGACTGTGGTTGAGAGAGCAGAAGAGGGTGTTTTGAAATGGTTTGGTCACATGGAGAGAATGAGTGAGGAAAGATTGACAAAGAGGATATATGTGTCTGAGGTGGAGGGAATGAGGAGAAGTGGGAGACCAAACTGGAGGTGGAAAGACTGAGTGAAAAAGATCTTGAGTGATCAGGGCCTGAACATGCAGGAGGGTAAAAGGCGTGCAAGGAATAGAGTGAATTGGAACGATGTGGTATACTGGGGTTGACGTGCTGTCAATGGATTGAACCAGGGCATGTGAAGTGTCTGGGGTAAACCATGGAAAGTTTTGGGGGGCCTGGATCTGGAAAGGGAGCCAAGGTTTCAGTGCATTATACATGACAGATAGAGACTGAGTGTGAACGAATGCGGCCTTTGCTGTCTTTTCCTAGCGCTACCTCATGCACATGCAGGGGGAGGGGGTTTTCATTTCATGTGTTGCGGGGTGGTGACGGGAATGAATAAGGGCAGACAGTATGAATTATGAACATGTGTATATATGTATATGTCTGTGTGTGTATATGTATGTATACATTGAGATGTATAGGTATGTATGTGTGTGTGTGGACGTGTATGTGGGTGGGTTGGGTCATTCTTTCGTCTGTTTCCTTGCGCTACCTTACTAACACTGGAGATAGCGACAAAGTATAATACATAAAAATAAATAATACATATACATATATACACTGAAAAAGAAAATTCAGATATCCCACAATCAGCCTCGCAATGTGAACATCTGCACAGTCTCACTTGTAAATAACAACTATCAAATTTTAGTATCACTGACTAGACTAACTCATGAAAGCTCCTTTTCTCTCTGGAATGACTAATGCCATTCCTAGGGCAATGCCTTTGTCTCTGCCAAGCACAGAGCAAAGGGTATACATCATCTCTTCCTCTCAAATTATGTCTATCCAACATGTGGTTCAATCACCTGTTTTGAGGTCATTTGGGTTAGGGCTTAGACTTAAAAACACTCCTTCCTTTAGCTGTCAATCAGCTTTCTTTTTAAACCAAAATCACTGTAAATACACTAAACATGAGCGTAAGCACTTCTTCATCCAAATGAAATGTGCTAACCTCTCCTTCAACTAATGTCTTTCTTATTCATTTTTTATATTTATTTTGCTTTTTCGCTGTCTCCCACGTTAGCGAGGTAGCGCAAGGAAACAGACGAAAGAATGGCCCAACCCACCCACATACACATGTATATACATACACGTCCACACACGCAAATATACATACCTATACATCTCAACATATACATATATATACATACACAGACATATACATAAATACACATGTACATAATTCATACTGTCTGCCCTTATTCATTCCCATCGCCATCCCGCCACACATGAAATAACAACCCCCTCCCCCCTCACGTGTGCGAGGCAGCGCCAGGAAAAGACAACAAAGGCCCCAATCGTTCACACTCGGTCCCCAGCTGTCATGCAATAATGCACTGAAACCACAGCTCCCCCTTCTTATCAGAATAAAAATATCCTTAAGAACTTCTCTCAGTATACCTCTCCTTCCCTTTTCCATGCATATGATACTATTGCTGTTTCTCCTACAGATAAAATAAATTTTCTTTTTCTACTTTCAATGATTACAATATATTCTCGCCTCCTAATGCACCATTTTCTTATCTTCTGCCATGACCCTTTATCTCTTGTACTGTCCAAAAGGGACTTCTCTCCTTTGACAAAAGTAAGGCATGGGAAATACTTGGTATACCTTTTAATTTGTGCTAATGCTTCTTTAAAAACATAACTTTTCCTCCATCTTCAAATCATACATTGGTAGAGCTCATCCCTGAGAAAGCTTACAACTAAAATCCTTCAAAGTACTACTTTACTGTTCAACTCCTGACCTCCATTTCCTTAAACATCTTGAATCTCATTGCTCTCTAATCAACAATATTGAGTTTGCATGATGAGAACCATTAGTGATATCCTTACTTATTTTACTATTATCTGGTCATATATAAGAGATTTTGCAGAATCAAATGTTGTAGCTCTTAATTTCATGAAAACTGATATGGTATGCAAGCTCTCTTCCTTGGCTTTCCTCCTTACTCTGTCTAATATACCCAAATTCTACTTCAGTTAGTCCAATTCATTGATGCACAGGGATCAACCTTTCTTTCATTCTTCATCAACAATGGAGTTCATTTGGTTCTGTTCTATCTCCTACTGTCTTCATCTTTTTTTTAAATGACTTCAATATATGACCTAGCTAACTGTTGTGCAAATTACTCAACTCCATATTCCTCTAGTTCTTTCAAAGCTGCTCCATCTTCTCTTTCCCCATCTATGTCTACCCTCATCACAACTACTTATGGAAATCAAGATTAGAACAGGATTTCCCAAAAGGATACATAAACTTGTGAAGTTTAACAACTATAAAACATAAAAATTCTTTCTATTTTTGTTTGAGGACAATATGTGGCGTGAGGTGGTTTGATCGAGTAAGTAATGTAAGGGTAAGAGAGATGTGTGGAAATAAAAAGAGTGAGGTTGAGAGAGCAGAAAAGGGTGTTTTGAAATGGTTTGGGCACATGGAGAGAATGAGTGAGGAAAGATTGACCAAGAGGATATATGTGTCGGAGGTGGAGGGAACGAGGAGAAGTGGGTGACCAAATTGGAGGTGGAAAGATGGCGTGAAAAAGATTTTTATCTTCCCATAAAGTATTCCAGTAACAAAAAAGACTGATCTGTCCTTGCAGAGAGTACTATTCTCATATCTTAGCCAGCTGTAGCTCTGTGTATGGTACTTATTTTTTATAAAAAGTAACTGTATAAGAAATAATCCATCATCATTATCTTTACTGTAACAACTGTATTTATTTACTTTTAATGTTTATTATTCATACATACAATCACTGCAGGGAGGCTTGTTTATATTTGTACTCTGTGAGGAGGAAGAAATAAACTTGGAAGCTAGAAAATGGTGCCTTAATTTCTCTAACATAAACAGCCTTCAGAATCAGAAGCTGATATAGCACAGTACTTGCTAACAGAGTTGAGTCTAGTCTCACTTAATTCTGTTGATTTGATCTCAAAGACTGGCACAGATTATACACATTTCTTCTGCTTCTTCCATATGATAACTATATCTATGCATCTACCACAAGCTAAACCAAACAAAACTTGACAAACCATCACATCACACATTTACAGCGCTGCCACTGGCAATTTGTGGGTTAAACAACGAAGCATCTTTTACCCTCTGTTTACCCTCTTATGCATTTTCTAATAGCTATAACATGCCTCTTTTTACATGGTAGGTTTTCCATCCTCAAAAACTCAAGACCAATTTTCCTTTTTTTCTCTTTATACTGCCCTTCTTTGTTTTTCATTCAAGCTCTATGATGAGGACTTTTGAGTGAGTAAAGTCTTAACCAAACTAAAGAGGCTGACTACAGTTGTTCAAATTACCCAAATTAGTAAGATTTAGGTCTCTCCAAAAAGACGTATAAAAAATATGTGGATCAAGATGTTCACAATAAGGAGACAAAAAAATACATTCAGAAGGAAAAGACAAAAGTTTGATGGGAATCTGCAATGTGTGGAGGGTGGAGATTACTCAGGTATATTAATACACAAAGAAGCACAAGACTTTACATTTCATCAATGATATATTCTTCAATATATCTTGAGTTTAACCCTTACTGACACTACAGCCAAAATCAGAGATGCTACTGTCTGATACTGAAAGAATTTATTTTCATTAAAAAGTTATGAAAGATGAAGGAAATCCTAATAATACAGTTACATAGGCAACAGCAAATCCCTTATACAAATGCAATAACTTGGGAACCACAAACTACAATTATTCCTAAACAGGGAATCCCCTTCCTACAGTAAGAAAAAAAAGGACATAGGCAGCATCATGCAAAAGTATTTTAGTAGTTTTGGACACAATTTTGCTCACACAGGATATGGTGAATATGTATGTGAGAAAGAAAAAAAATTATATGTTCATATATGTGCACCCACATTTTGAATGTTGGCCAGTGATAACTGCATTGGTATGAATATAAGGGCCATAATTTGCAAATTCACATCAGTAACAAAACATCTGGTTGAGTTATGCACAGTCTTACCATCAAGGTTTAGTAAAAATAACACTTTACTCTTTCACAGTGGCAGTCTTAAAATCCTGTGTGTACTTGAAATTTGCAAATACTGTATTCCAAAAAAACTATATCTGTAATTTTGTCATTTGGATTAACCAGAACATAATTCTTTAAATGAAACTCCAAACATTCAAAAACTACTTACATGTGCTACATACTATATTAGTTATGCTGATATGCTGCCAGCACATGAGGCATGACAAGTGTAATAATGTCAGGCATGTTGTGAGATGTGTGGAATTTTCGAATTGTTGTTGTCAAAAAGAAATGTGATTGTAAAGGATTTCCATCACTTATATCTATAATTTTATAAAAGCTCACAGCCTCAGAAATTAGCAAATAAAGATAGGCTGTGGATCCTGTATATGCTTCCTTGATATTAATGCACACACTGATTGGTGCATGGAAAAACTTTAGGCTGTAGTATCAGGCAACAATATGTGGGATGCCACCACAAGCATCAATGGCCATATATAATATATATCACCTTAAGAGAGAGGTGGACAATTCAAGAATCATAATTGTACATGTGCAAGCTATAGTGAAGAGAAAATATACTGTGACTGACAGACACCAGCGGCAGTGAATAGGTTAAATATAATTCTGCTGAAGAAGTTAAGTGACAAAAAGCAGTGGACCACCACACACCAAACAATCTTTTTCTTGAAATGTTTAATCATACAAATTCATTTTTTTAATTTTTTTTTATTATACTTTGTCGCTGTCTCCCGCGTTTGCGAGGTAGCGCAAGGAAACAGACGAAAGAAATGGCCCAACCCCCCCCATACACATGTATATACATACGTCCACACACGCAAATATACATACCTACACAGCTTTCCATGGTTTACCCCAGACGCTTCACATGCCTTGATTCAATCCACTGACAGCACGTCAACCCCGGTATACCACATCGCTCCAATTCACTCTATTCCTTGCCCTCCTTTCACCCTCCTGCATGTTCAGGCCCCGATCACACAAAATCTTTTTCACTCCATCTTTCCACCTCCAATTTGGTCTCCCTCTTCTCCTTGTTCCCTCCACCTCTGACACATATATCCTCTTGGTCAATCTTTCCTCACTCATCCTCTCCATGTGCCCAAACCACTTCAAAACACCCTCTTCTGCTCTCTCAACCACGCTCTTTTTATTTCCACACATCTCTCTTACCCTTACGTTACTCACTCGATCAAACCACCTCACACCACACATTGTCCTCAAACATCTCATTTCCAGCACATCCATCCTCCTGTGCACAACTCTATCCATAGCCCATGCCTCGCAACCATACAACATTGTTGGAACCACTATTCCTTCAAACATACCCATTTTTGCTTTCCGAGATAATGTTCTCGACTTCCACACATTCTTCAAGGCCCCCAGAATTTTCTCCCCCTCCCCCACCCTATGATCCACTTCCGCTTCCATGGTTCCATCCGCTGCCAGATCCACTCCCAGATATCTAAAACACTTCACTTCCTCCAGTTTTTCTCCATTCAAACTCACCTCCCAATTGACTTGACCCTCAACCCTACTGTACCTAATAACCTTGCTCTTATTCACATTTACTCTTAACTTTCTTCTTCCACACACTTTACCAAACTCAGTCACCAGCTTCTACAGATTCTCACATGAATCAGCCACCAGCGCTGTATCATCAGCGAACAACAACTGACTCACTTCCCAAGCTCTCTCATCCCCAACAGACTTCATACTTGCCCCTCTTTCCAAAACTCTTGCATTTACCTCCCTAACAACCCCATCCATAAACAAATTAAACAACCATGGAGACATCACACACCCCTGCCGCAAACCTACATTCACTGAGAACCAATCACTTTCCTCTCTTCCTACACGTACACATGCCTTACATCCTCAATAAAAACTTTTCACTGCTTCTAACAACTTTCCTCCCACACCATATATTCTTAATACCTTCCACAGAGCATCTCTATCAACTCTATCATATGCCTTCTCCAGATCCATAAATGCTACATACAAATCCATTTGCTTTTCTAAGTATTTCTCACATACATTCTTCAAAGCAAACACCTGATCCACACATCCTCTACCACTTCTGAAACCACACTGCTCTTCCCCAATCTGATGCTCTGTACATGCCTTCACCCTCTCAATCAATACCCTCCCATATAACTTACCAGGAATACTCAACAAACTTATACCTCTGTAATTTGAGCACTCACTCTTATCCCCTTTCCCTTTGTACAATGGCACTATGCACGCATTCCGCCAATCCTCAGGCACCTCACCATGAGTCATACATACATTAAATAACCTTACCAACCAGTCAACAATACAGTCACCCCCTTTTTTAATAAATTCCACTGCAATACCATCCAAACCTGCTGCCTTCCCAGCTTTCATCTTCCACAAAGCTTTCACTACCTCTTCTCTGTTTACCAAATCATTTTCCCTAACCCTCTCACTTTGCACACCACCTCGACCAAAACACCCTATATCTGCCACTCTATCATCAAACACATTCAACAAACCTTCAAAATACTCACTCCATCTCCTTCTCACATCACCACTACTTGTTATCACCTCCCCATTTGCGCCCTTCACTGAAGTACCCATTTGCTCCCTTGTCTTACGCACTTTATTTACCTCCTTCCAGAACATCTTTTTATTCTCCCTAAAATTTAATGATACTCTCTCACCCCAACTCTCATTTGCCCTTTTTTTCACCTCTTGCACCTTTCTCTTGACCTCCTGTCTCTTTCTTTTATACATCTCCCACTCAATTGCATTTTTTCCCTGCAAAAATCGTCCAAATGCCTCTCTCTTCTCTTTCACTAATACTCTTACTTCTTCATCCCACCACTCACTACCCTTTCTAATCAACCCACCTCCCACTCTTCTCATGCCCCAAGCATCTTTTGCGCAATCCATCACTGATTCCCTAAATACATCCCATTCCTCCCCCACTCCCCTTACTTCCATTGTTCTCACCTTTTTCCATTCTGTACTCAGTTTCTCCTGGTACTTCCTCACACAGGTCTCCTTCTCAAGCTCACTTACTTTCACCATCCTCTTCACCCCAACATTCACTCTTCTTTTCTGAAAACCCATACAAATCTTCACCTTAGCCTCCACAAGATAATGATCAGACATCCCTCCAGTTGCACCTCTCAGCACATTAACATCCAAAAGTCTCTCTTTCGCACGCCTGTCAATTAACACGTAATCCAATAACGCTCTCTGGCCATCTCTCCTACTTACATAAGTATACTTATGTAATTCATTTCTAATTCATTTATTTTCTAGCAAGATTTAAGATGAAAAAATTTTACTCTGGAACTGCAACTGAGGGCTGCACTTTTAACAGGCCTAATCCAATCTTGGATCCATGTGTAAGATAAACTGAAGTATGTGCATATATGCCAGGCAACTAAAAAGATATCCTCAGTAACAAAATGGCATATTACCAATCTTTTATAATGAATCTAGACTAAATGGTGATGGATGAGTATGAAACAAAAAGCCAGCAACGGTGGAAATAGCAAGCAGTGAACATGACTCATCTGTTTTCACTCTATATGCTTTTAGACAGGCACACCACATATTTTCAAAACTGACCTATGTCAAAGGCAAAGGTGGGCAGGACCGAGTTCCAAAAGAACCAGATTCCTGGAACTCGGTCCATTATGAGGACAGTGACCAGGAATGTGGGTCCTTTTCCCAATTAGAACTGAAATGGGGACTGACAGTCTATTTGCAATCAATTCCAGATGGTCTGATGTTCTTCGTTCCTTTTTATTCTCCTTTTTTTTGTCTCTTTTCAGGTTTTCACTACAATAAACTTACTTTAAGCGAAACAAACTCAACTCGATACAGTAACCTTTCATACAGTGTCCTTTTGACTGATTTTGGTATGACAATATTATCTATAGAAAGATGATATATCGTTTCATCAAGAAGACTCAGAAAGAGACTGAGACTGAAATCATATGTTTCAATGCCTGAAGGTGAAGGAGAATCTAGTGTTGTCAGAGCTTAAACCTTAAGTCAAGCAACTGGAGCTCCTAGCAGAAAAACTGAACCCAGTAACCCTTGGCCATACCAAGACAAATATTTTGAATACATCGGCCCCAAGGACAAGTAGAACCTATGATACAAGTGCTTGCTGTGTCTGCCAAACAAGAACTTACTCTCAGCAAGCAACAAGATCCAAAACAACCTCAAACAACATGTCTCCAGATGCCACTCTAATGTCCAGAACCAGTTCAACCGGTACATCAAGGATGAGGTGGTGATCTAGAAAAGGAAGAAGTGGCCAAATGACTATCTGGAGTGCCTCAGCAACAAGAGGCAGAGGACCATGATTCAGCCAACTATACAGGAGACTATGACTGGACCATCTAGAGTCACCAAGGCCTCTTTAAAGAGAAGGTCAGTAAACTAAATTAACACTCAACTTTGTCTAAAAGTCTTTAAGTCAGTCAGTCATGATGAAATGTAACGAATTTTTATTTCTTTTTAATTTGTTAATAAGTTTCTTTGTGAATAACACGTTGCCACTTGATGTCATCGACTCTGATTCATGGAAGGACTTTATAAACACCTGTGTTCCTGGTCAACACATAATGTCTAGGTGGATGTTTACCAGGCATATTATAGACAGGTAAGTTTGTTTTGGTGATAACAAGTAGTGGTGATGTGAGAAGGAGATGGAGTGAGTATTTTGAAGGTTTGTTGAATGTGTTTGATGATAGAGTGGCAGATATAGGGTGTTTTGGTCGAGGTGGTGTGCAAAGTGAGAGGGTTAGGGAAAATGATTTGGTAAACAGAGAAGAGGTAGTGAAAGCTTTGCGGAAGATGAAAGCCGGCAAGGCAGCAGGTTTGGATGGTATTGCAGTGGAATTTATTAAAAAAGGGGGTGACTGTATTGTTGACTGGTTGGTAAGGTTATTTAATGGATGTATGACTCATGGTGAGGTGCCTGAGGATTGGCGGAATGCGTGCATAGTGCCATTGTACAAAGGCAAAGGGGATAAGAGTGAGTGCTCAAATTACAGAGGTATAAGTTTGTTGAGTATTCCTGGTAAATTATATGGGAGGGTATTGAGTGAGAGGGTGAAGGCATGTACAGAGCATCAGATTGGGGAAGAGCAGTGTGGTTTCAGAAGTGGTAGAGGATGTGTGGATCAGGTGTTTGCTTTGAAGAATGTATGTGAGAAATACTTAGAAAAGCAAATGGATTTGTATGTAGCATTTATGGATCTGGAGAAGGCATATGATAGAGTTGATAGAGATGCTCTGTGGAAGGTATTAAGAATATATGGTGTGGGAGGAAAGTTGTTAGAAGCAGTGAAAAGTTTTTATCGAGGATGTAAGGCATGTGTACGTGTAGGAAGAGAGGAAAGTGATTGGTTCTCAGTGAATGTAGGTTTGCGGCAGGGGTGTGTGATGTCTCCATGGTTGTTTAATTTGTTTATGGATGGGGTTGTTAGGGAGGTAAATGCAAGAGTTTTGGAAAGAGGGGCAAGTATGAAGTCTGTTGGGGATGAGAGAGCTTGGGAAGTGAGTCAGTTGTTGTTCGCTGATGATACAGCGCTGGTGGCTGATTCATGTGAGAAACTGCAGAAGCTGGTGACTGAGTTTGGTAAAGTGTGTGGAAGAAGAAAGTTAAGAGTAAATGTGAATAAGAGCAAGGTTATTAGGTACAGTAGGGTTGAGGGTCAAGTCAATTGGGAGGTGAGTTTGAATGGAGAAAAACTGGAGGAAGTGAAGTGTTTTAGATATCTGGGAGTGGATCTGGCAGCGGATGGAACCATGGAAGCGGAAGTGGATCATAGGGTGGGGGAGGGGGAGAAAATTCTGGGGGCCTTGAAGAATGTGTGGAAGTCGAGAACATTATCTCGGAAAGCAAAAATGGGTATGTTTGAAGGAATAGTGGTTCCAACAATGTTGTATGGTTGCGAGGCGTGGGCTATGGATAGAGTTGTGCGCAGGAGGATGGATGTGCTGGAAATGAGATGTTTGAGGACAATGTGTGGTGTGAGGTGGTTTGATCGCGTGAGTAACGTAAGGGTAAGAGAGATGTGTGGAAATAAAAAGAGCGTGGTTGAGAGAGCAGAAGAGGGTGTTTTGAAGTGGTTTGGGCACATGGAGAGAATGAGTGAGGAAAGATTGACCAAGAGGATATATGTGTCGGAGGTGGAGGGAACGAGGAGAAGAGGGAAACCAAATTGGAGGTGGAAAGATGGAGTGAAAAAGATTTTGTGTGATCGGGGCCTGAACATGCAGGAGGGTGAAAGGAGGGCAAGGAATAGAGTGAATTGGAGCGATGTGGTATACCGGGGTTGACGTGCTGTCAGTGGATTGAATCAAGGCATGTGAAGCGTCTGGGGTAAACCATGGAAAGCTGTGTAGGTATGTATATTTGCGTGTGTGGATGTATGTATATACATGTGTATGGGGGGGGGGGCATTTCTTTCGTCTGTTTCCTTGCGCTACCTCGCAAACGCGGGAGACAGTGACAAAGTATAAAAAAAAAGAAAAAAAAAGTTTGTTTTGGCTCTTTAACCCTTCCAGGCATTGAGATTCTGGGTCACAATGACCACATTGATGTAAGCTTTTACAAATGCACGTTCTGGTTATTGAAATTAAACATATGTTTTGAGGGACAAATAAATAAAAATTGGAAAACATTAGTTTTTTTTTTTTTTTTTTTTTTTTATACTTTGTCGCTGTCTCCCGCGTTTGCGAGGTAGCGCAAGGAAACAGACGAAAGAAATGGCCCAACCCCCCCCATACACATGTACATACACACGTCCACACACACAAATATACATACCTACACAGCTTTCCATGGTTTACCCCGGACGCTTCACATGCCTTGATTCAATCCACTGACAGCACGTCAACCCCTGTATACCACATCGCTCCAATTCACTCTATTCCTTGCCCTCCTTTCACCCTGCTGCATGTTCAGGCCCCGATCACACAAAATCTTTTTCACTCCATCTTTCCACCTCCAATTTGGTCTCCCTCTTCTCCTCGTTCCCTCCACCTCCGACACATATATCCTCTTGGTCAATCTTTCCTCACTCATTCTCTCCATGTGCCCAAACCATTTTAAAACACCCTCTTCTGCTCTCTCAACCACGCTCTTTTTATTTCCACACATCTCTCTTACCCTTACGTTACTTACTCGATCAAACCACCTCACACCACACATTGTCCTCAAACATCTCATTTCCAGCACATCCATCCTCCTGCGCACAACTCTATCCATAGCCCACGCCTCGCAACCATACAACATTGTTGAAACTACTATTCCTTCAAACATACCCATTTTTGCTTTCCGGGATAATGTTCTCGACTTCCACACATTTTTCAAGGCTCCCAAAATTTTCGCCCCCTCCCCCACCCTATGATCCACTTCCGCTTCCATGGTTCCATCCGCTGACAGATCCACTCCCAGATATCTAAAACACTTCACTTCCTCCAGTTTTTCACCATTCAAACTCACCTCCCAATTGACTTGACCCTCAACCCTACTGTACCTAATAACCTTGCTCTTATTCACATTTACTCTTAACTTTCTTCTTCCACACACTTTACCAAACTCCGTCACCAGCTTCTGCAGTTTCTCACATGAATCCGCCACCAGCGCTGTATCATCAGCGAACAACAACTGACTCACTTCCCAAGCTCTCTCATCCCCAACAGACTTCATACTTGCCCCTCTTTCCAAGACTCTTGCATTTACCTCCCTAACAACCCCATCCATAAACAAATTAAACAACCATGGAGACATCACACACCCCTGCCGCAAACCTACATTCACTGAGAACCAATCACTTTCCTCTCTTCCTACACGTACACATGCCTTACATCCTCGATAAAAACTTTTCACTGCTTCTAACAACTTGCCTCCCACACCATATATTCTTAATACCTTCCACAGAGCATCTCTATCAACATTAGTATTACTTATTATATCAATTAATAAACCCTTAAAGGTTTGACGAGACAAAGCAGGCCCTGAAGGACGTTCTCAACTCTGTACAGTGGGTCTCTACTACGGCAGATGTTTGGATATGTGCCCACAGGTATGCTAAAATTCTGATTGAATTTCCTTTACTTTAGTTAAAAAAAAACACTAATAAACAGTGGGTTATTCTGATTAATTGATAATAATGCTCTTAAAATATAAAGGAAAATTCAAAGTATTCCATAATCTATTTCATTTCAGGTCATTCAGAGGTATGACTGTACACAGGATTGACCAAGAAACCTACTTCTACTTCGCAATCGAGTCAAAGGTCTGCAAGACGACTAGTGACAATGGCAATGACTTTATCAAGGCTTTTATTTTAAGTTAGCAGATTTTTTTTCATAAATTTCATTATTCGCATTCCTTTACTTTTTTAAGTATTTCCATTTTTCATTTTTTCTATAACACTGAATAAAAAGTATGTTAATTGTGTTTCACTGTGCAGCGTCTTTGGCAAAATAGATGAGGAGGTCCAGGAAGAGAACGAAGGTGTAAGGCAGACCAATGTTGCTGATGTCATTCAAGCTGAGGATCTGACATCGGTACTGGAATGCAAATAAGGGTCTTAGATCACTTCTTGATTTCTTTCACGTCTTACAAGTCTTGTATCTTATTTTCACTCGAAAATACTAATTAAATATATTTAACATTCATTTTCAGCTGGTTCCAAGGAATATTCTGAATACATCCTACCGAAGCAGGCAAGGTGCGCCACCCACACCATGAACCTAGTGGCCACCTCTAACACTGACAAAGCCTTGAAGTACTCACTACCCTACAGGAAGATGTACCAGACCACTTTTAGTAAAGCAGCGGAGCAGTGAAACAAGCAGGCAAGGAGTTCACCAACCTCAGACACCATCAAGGCCAAAGTAGGAATGCTGATGACTGTCCCCACCATTATGAGATGAACTCAGTGTATAACAGTGTATAACAGGGTGTCTCATTTGGTCAACATCTTCCAAGACAGGGAGAATCTTCATGGACTACACCAGGCATGCAGCATTCTTGGGGTACCTTCATTCTCATCTAGTAAGTAATATTTTACTCTATTATATTCACTTTTCTTTTTGGAAAGGTATAGATGTTAAAACTTAAAAGTAAAAAAAATACAATATAAAAACTAATAAATTTAAGTACAAAACTAAAATATTTACTGTTTTTCTTTCAACTGATATTTGCCTCTTCAAAGAGTATCTTGAGGAGATGCAACCAGTCTATAAGGCACTAGACATCATGCAAGGGAAGGACAAAGCCTACACGGGGCACTTCTGCCCACCTTGGCCATCTCTCTCAAAATGTTGAAGGAACTGAAGGAAAGCACTGATGTCATAATGTGCCAGCCACTGATAGTTGCTGTCTGGAATGACAGGTTTGGTCCCCTTTTTGAGGACATGGACTTCCTTCTGGCAGCTGCACTACACCCTCAGTTCAAATTGGGCTGGGTGAGGCTGTTGGAGGACAACGTCATGTATGACATCGAGAAGATCACAACACAGCCAAGGTGAAGAAGCAGATAGTGATTATACTGGAGAACATTCTGACGGACTTGGAGGGCAAGGAACCCAGCAGCAGAATGACCGGGATGATGACTTCTTTGGGGCTCTCTATGAGGGCAGGGAAAAGAGCAAAGAAACCAGGACCAAGTTGGTAGAAATATTTCTCAGCAAAAGGCCTGTGAAACCCTTCATCATCAACAAATACTCATTCCCAAACTCAGGGTTAAAGGTCTTGTTCATAAAGTTTAGTACACCTATCCCTTCCAGTGCAACCACGAACAGCTTTTCTCTTTAAATAAAGAGATCCTCTAGCTGAAAACATCAGGGTTCAGTTACAGCCATTTTGAAATGCTAGTTTTCTTGAAGAGGAAATGAAGTATTATTGTAATTACTTGTATCAAATACTATTAATTGCTATTTGTATTACTTGAAACAGTGTTTTCAACTGGCTGTTTGTGTTTCATTTCAAATGAGGGCAAATGAGAGATGGGGTGAGAGAGTATCATTAAATTTTAGGGAGAATAAAAAGATGTTCTGGAAGGAGGTAAATAAAGTGCGTAAGACAAGGGAGCAAATGGGAACTTCAGTGAAGGGCGCTAATGGGGAGGTGATAACAAGTAGTGGTGATGTGAGGAGATGCAGTGAGTATTTTGAAGGTTTGTTGAATGTGTTTGATGATAGAGTGAAAGAAATAGGGTGTTTTGGTCAAGGTGGTTTGCAAAGTGAGAGGGTTAGGGAAAATGATTTGGTAAACAGAGGAGAGGTAGTAAAAGCTTTGCGGAAGATGAAAGCCGGGAAGGCAGCAGATTTGGATGGTATTGCAGTGGAACCTATTAAAAAAGGGGGTGACTGTATTGTTGACTGGTTGGTAAGGTTATTTAATGGATGTATGACTCATGCTGAGGTGCCTGAGGATTGGCGGAATGCATGCATAGTGCCATTGTACAAAGGCAAAGGGGATAAGAGTGAGTGCTCAAATTACAGAGGTATTAGTTTGTTGAGTATTCCTGGTAAATTATATGGGAGGGCATTGATTGAGAGGGTGAAGGCATGTACAGAGCATCAGATTGGGGAAGAGCAGTGTGGTTTCAGAAGTGGTAGAGGATGTGTGGATCAGGCGTTTGCTTTGAAGAATGCATGAGAGAAATACTTAGAAAAGCAAATGGATTTGTATGTAGCATTTATGGATCTGGAGAAGGCATATGATAGAGTTGATAGAGATGCTCTGTGGAAGGTATTAAGAATATATGGTGTGGGAGGCAAGTTGTTAGAAGCAGTGAAAAGTTTTTATCGAGGATTTAAGGCATGTATACTTGTAGGAGAGGAAAGTGATTGGTTCTCAGTGAATGTAGGTTTGCGGCAGGGGTGTGTGATGTCTCCATGGTTGTTTAATTTGTTTATGAATGGGGTTGTTAGGGAGGTAAATGCAAGAGTTTTCGAAAGAGGGGCAAGTATGCAGTCTGCGCTGGATGAGAGAGCTTGGGAAGTGAGTCAGTTGTTGTTCGCTGATGATACAGCGCTGGTGGCTGATTCATGTGAGAAACTGCAGAAGCTGGTGACTGAGTTTGGTAAAGTGTGTGAAAGAAGAAAGTTAAGAGTAAATGTGAATAAGAGCAAGGTTATTAGGTACAGTAGGGTTGAGGGTCAAGTCAATTGGGAGGTAAGTTTGAATGGAGAAAAACTGGAGGAAGTAAAGTGTTTTAGATATCTGGGAGTGGATCTGGCAGCGGATGGAACCATGGAAGCGGAAGTGAATCATAGGGTGGGGGAGGGGGCGAAAATCCTGAAAGCCTTGAAGAACCATGCTCTTTTTATTTCCACACATCTCTCTTACCCTTACGTTACTCACTCGATCAAACCACCTCACACCACACACTGTCCTCAAACATCTCATTTCCAGCACATCCATCCTCCTGCGCACAACTCTATCCATAGCCCACACCTCGCAACCATACAACATTGTTGGAACCACTATTCCTTCAAACATACCCATTTTTGCTTTCCAAGATAATGTTCTCAACTTCCACACATTCTTCAAGGCTCCCAGGATTTTCGCCCCCTCCCCCACCCTATGATCCACTTCCGCTTCCATGGTTCCATCCGCTGCCAGATCCACTCCCAAATATCTAAAACACTTTACTTCCTCCAGTTTTTCTCCATTCAAACTTACCTCCCAATTGACTTGACCCTCAACCCTACTGTACCTAATAACCTTGATCTTATTCACATTTACTCTTAACTATCTTCTTTCACACACTTTACCAAACTCAGTCACCAGCTTCTACAGTTTCTCACATGAATCAGCCACCAGCGCTGTATCATCAGTAAACAACAACTGACTCACTTCCCAAGCTCTCTCATCCACAACAGAATTAATACTTGCCCCTCTTTCCAAAACTCTTACATTCACCTCCCTAACAACCCCATCCATAAACAAATTAAACAACCATGGAGACATCACACACCCCTGCCGCAAACCTACATTCACTGAGAACCAATCACTTTCCTCTCTTCCTACACGTACGCATGCCGTACATCCTCGATAAAAACTTTTCACTGCTTCTAACAAATTGCCTCCAACACCATATATTCTTAATACCTTCCACAGAGCATCTCTATCAACTCTATCATATGCCTTCTCCAGATCCATAAATGCTACATACAAATCCATTTGCTTTTCTAAGTATTTCTCACATACATTCTTCACAGCAAACACCTGATCCACACATCCTCTACCACTTCTGAAACCACACTGCTCTTCCCCAATCTGATTCTCTGTACATGCCTTCACCCTCTCAATCAATACCCTCCCATATAATTTACCAGGAATACTCAACAAACTTATACCTCTGTAATTTGAGCACTCACTCGTATCCCCTTTGCCTTTGTACAATGGCACTATGCACACATTCCGCCAATCCTCAGGCACCTCACCATGAGTCATACATACATTAAATAACCTTACCAACCAGTCAATAATACAGTCACCCCCTTTTTTAATAAATTCCACTGCAATACCATCCAAACCTGCTGCCTTGCCAGCTTTCATTTTCGGCAAAGCTTTTACCACCTCTTCTCTGTTTACCAAATCATTTTCCCTAACCCTCTCACTTTGCACACCACCTCGACCAAAACACCCTATATCTGCCACTCTATCATCAAACACATTCAACAAACCTTCAAAATACTCACCCCATCTCCTTCTCACATCACCACTACTTGTTATCACCTCCCCATTTGCGCCCTTCACTGAAGTTCCCATTTGCTCCCTTGTCTTACGCACTTTATTCATCTCCTTCCAGAACATCTTTTTATTCTCCCTAAAATTTAATGATACTCTCTCACCCCAACTCTCATTTGCCCTCTTTTTCACCTCTTGCACCTTTCTCTTGACCTCCTGTCTCTTTCTTTTATACATCTCCCACTCAATTGCATCTTTTCCCTGCAAAAATCGTCCAAATGCCTCTCTCTTCTCTTTCACTAATAATCTTACTTCCTCATCCCACCACTCACTACCCTTTCTAATCAACCCACCTCCCACTCTTCTCATGCCACAAGCATCTTTTGCCCAATCCATCACTGATTCCCTAAATACATCCCATTCCTCCCCCACTCCCCTTACTTCCATTGTTCTCACCTTTTTCCATTCTGTACTCAGTCTCTCCTGGTACTTCCTCACACAAGTCTCCTTCCCAAGCTCACTTACTCTCACCACCCTCTTCACCCCAACATTCACTCTTCTTTTCTGAAAACCCATACAAATCTTCACCTTAGCCTCCACAAGATAATGATCAGACATCCCTCCAGTTGCACCTCTCAGCACATTAACATCCAAAAGTCTCTCTTTCGCCCACCTGTCAATCAAAACGTAATCCAATAACGCTCTCTGGCCATCTCTCCTACTTACATATGTATACTTATGTATATCTCACTTTTTAAACCAGGTATTCCCAATCACCAGTCCTTTTTCAGCAAATAAATCAACAAGCTCTTCACCATTTCCATTTACAACACTGAACACCCCATGTATACCAATTATTCCCTCAACTACCACATTACTCACCTTTGCATTCAAATCACCCATCACTATAACCCGGTCGCATGCATCAAAACCACTAACACACTCATTCAGCTGCTCCCAAATGGGTGCCTCGTCTTGGAAGAGGTGGGGGTGAGGCGAGGCTGAACGTGGACCTGCGACGTGCCGTAACTTAGCCTCCATCCAGCAGTAGCAGCGAGCGACAGCTGAGTGTTGATGATGGTGGTCTTACGATGTGCCCGAGTATGTCATCGACTCCTGGGGGCAGATGCCTGCACCTTCCCATCGGCAAGAGACCACGAAAGGAGAGGCCCTCGAAGGTTTGGGAAATATTGTTGACGGAGAAGTTGCTTTTGAAGGAGATGCTCGAGTACTCATCCTCTCCACTGTGGTCACCTCCAGTCTACTCAGCCTCACAGACCAGAGCGAGCGAGCAGTGTGGGGAACCACGAGCAAGAGAGGCTTTTACCAGACTTTGTGGTCGTCTAGTTGAATATAAGCCTTCATGTTTAGTCACACACACACATTGGTGGGTCAGCGAATGCGAGTCTGGTCATTAGTTTGAGAATGTTCTTCCGCCCACCAGTGATGCTACTACTTTTGAAACACAAACCTCGCCAGGTGGTACAGTGACCCGCAGTGTATCGAGACAGACTCCCCAGAACTTTTTTTAAAGGGGAAGTAAATGTTTATAGTTGTGTTACTGGAGTGATAGTTTTCATACATGGTGCTCTGACAAGAAAATAGTGAAATTGGAAAAGAATGTAGCTTAGACATTGAAGCTTATTCTTTCATTGAAATGTGAACAAAGGGAGCATTTTTTCAAAGTGATAGAGATGGAAAGCAAAAAGGTGTTTTTCATGAATGTACTGGAAAAGTTGAGGTCCAGATAAACTTTTTGGTCTGTCAAGGCTTTATTATGGTGGATGACCAACTACCTACCCTCATGTATCCAAGATATGGTTGTACTTTGTGTAATGAAGACAATTGAGAAACATCACAAGCCAATATTCCAATTTCATGTTAAGAGAAGTGGTCCAGGTAGTAGGATACAGTGGTTAAATTGATGAGAACTACTATTGACGTTTGTGTAAATAAATTATACATTTCCCTTTTCCACAGCCAGAGGCTGAACCATTATGTGACATTCATTTTTTTCAGTTCATTTCAAGCTAGAAGTTTCAGTTTTCTAAATTATTTCTTACATTTTTCATATGTATATATATATATATATATATATATATATATGTGTGTGTGTGTGTGTGTGTATGTGTGTATATGTGTGTATGTGTGTATATGTGTGTATGTGTATATATATATATATATATATATATATATATATATATATATATATATATATGTGTGTGTATGTGTGTATATATATATATATATATATATATATATATATATATATATATATATATATATATATATATATATATATATATGTGTGTATATATATATATATATATATATATATATATATATATATATATATATATATATATATATATATATATATTATCCCTGGGGATAGGGGAGAAAGAATGCTTCCCACGTATTCCCTGCGTGTCGTAGAAGGCGACTAAAAGGGGAGGAAGCGGGTGGCTGGAAATCCTCCCCTCTCATTTTTTTCAATTTTCCAAAAGAAGGAACAGAGAAGGGGGCCAGGTGAGGATATTCCCTCAAAGGCTCAGTCCTATGTTCTTAATGCTACCTCGCTATCGCGGGAAATGGCGAATAGTATGAAAGAAAGATATATATATATATATATATATATATATATGTATGTATATATATATATCATCCCTCGGGATAGGGGTGAAAGAATACCTCCCACGCATTCCTCACATGTCGTAGAAGGCGACTACAGGGGACGGGAGCGGGGGGCCAGAAATCCTCCCCTCCTTGTATTTTTAACTTTCTAAAAAATGGGAAACAGAAGGAGTCACGCGGGGAGTGCTCATCCTCCTCGTAGACTCAGATTGGGGTGTCTAAATGTGTGTGGATGTACCCAAGATGTGAAAAAAGGAGAGATAGGTAGTATGTTTGAGGAAAGGAACCTGGATGTTTTGGCTCTGAGTGAAACGAAGCTCAAGGGTAAAGGGGAAGAGTGGTTTGGGAATGTCTTGGGAGTAAAGTCAGGGGTTAGTTAGAGGACAAGAGCAAGGGAAGGAGTAGCAGTACTCCTGAAACAGGAGTTGTGGGAGTATGTGATAGAATGTAAGAAAGTAAATTCTCGATTAATATGGGTAAAACTGAAAGTTGATGGAGAGAGATGGGTGATTATTGGTGCATATGCACCTGAGCATGAGAAGAAAGATCATATATATATATATATATATATATATATATATATATATATATATATATATATATATATATATGATGTCTGTTGGGGATGAGAGAGCTTGGGAAGTGAGTCAGTTGTTGTTCGCTGATGATACAGCACTGGTGGCTGATTCATGTGAGAAACTGCAGAAGCTGGTGACTGAGTTTGGTAAAGTGTGTGAAAGAAGAAAGTTAAGAGTAAATGTGAATAAGAGCAAGGTAATTAGGTACAGTAGGGTTGAGGGTCAAGTCAATTGGGAGGTAAGTTTGAATGGAGAAAAACTGGAGGAAGTAAAGTGTTTTAGATATCTGGGAGTGGATCTGGCAGCGGATGGAACCATGGAAGCGGAAGTGGATCATAGGGTGGGGGAGGGGGCGAAAATCCTGGGAGCCTTGAAAAATGTGTGGAAGTCGAGAACATTATCTCGGAAAGCAAAAATGGGTATGTTTGAAGGAATAGTGGTTCCAACAATGTTGTATGGTTGCGAGGCGTGGGCTATGGATAGAGTTGTGCGCAGGAGGATGGATGTGCTGGAAATGAGATGTTTGAGGACAATGTGTGGTGTGAGGTGGTTTGATCGAGTAAGTAACGTAAGGGTAAGAGAGATGTGTGGAAATAAAAAGAGCGTGGTTGAGAGAGCAGAAGAGGGTGTTTTGAAATGGTTTGGGCACATGGAGAGAATGAGTGAGGAAAGATTGACCAAGAGGATATATGTGTCGGAGGTGGAGGGAACAAGGAGAAGTGGGAGACCAAATTGGAGGTGGAAAGATGGAGTGAAAAAGATTTTGTGTGATCGGGGCCTGAACATGCAGGAGGGTGAAAGGAGGGCAAGGAATAGAGTGAATTGGATCGATGTGGTATACCGGGGTTGACGTGCTGTCAGTGGATTGAATCAGGGCATTTCCCGCGTTAGCGAGGTAGCGTTGAGAACAGAGGACTGGACCTTTAAGGGAATATCCTCACCTGGCCCCCTTCTCTGTTCCTTCTTTTGGAAAATTAACAAAAATGAGAGGGGAGGATTTCCAGCCACCTGCTCCCTCTCCTTTTAGTCGCCCTCTACGACATGCAAGGAATACATGGGAAGTATTCTTTCTCCCCTATCCCCAGGGATAAATCCCTAATAATACTTTACAATATAATGTTATCAAAGTTAGTTAAAATAAATCTGCTGCCTTCCCACAAAAGCCAAAAAGTTATGTATAAAACCAATAAGGATTCAGTCAATCCTTGTTTGTGAACACAAGGAAAAATACAAAACAATTATTCATTCATATGTTGTTAATATTTTGAAATGCAAATGCATCATATTCTTCTGACTTAAAGTTTGGAGCGTGTCAGCCAGTCAAAGTCTTGAACTTTACGTTGAGCTCAAGGGTTGATCATCACATCAATAAGTGAAGGCTTGTTTTCTTCTTCAAGAGCCTGACTAACTGCCTCTTGCAGTTCAGGGACAGACTTACAGAAGAAACCAGTTTCACTGAACATTGAAGCCATGCATTCATAGTGTACAGTTGGCAGAAGTGATGGTGGTGGAGTTGCAATAGCAGCATCCATTCCATCTCTTATTTCATTGAACAATTCCTTGTCCAAACCACTGTAGATGCCATTATTGTTTACAATGATGACTATGATGGGTAGTTTTTAGCGGTAAATTGTTTCCATTTCCATACCACTAAAACCAAAAGCAGAATCTCCTTCAACACATATAATTCACTTGACTGGAGCATGGTCTTGTGCCCATAAGGCTGCTGCAATGACATAACCAAGACCAACACCCATTGTACCAAAAGTACCTGCATCCAATCTGTGGCATGGAAATTTCCTGAGCAAAATAGTCCGTCCAATGTCCATGGTATTGGCTCCTTCACTGACAATAATACAATCATGTGGTAACAGCTGGTACAGATGATGAAGTACTGCGTAGTAGTTCAAAGGTTCTGAAATATCCTGGGCCATTTTAGTACTAATGCTTTTGTTGTCCTGCACTTTCTCTTGAAGTTGAGACCACCAAGGTGAGTGTGAGGCAACAAGAGTTCCTGGTACGGCTTCTTGGAGCTGGCCACAAACTGCCCTTAAGTCACCTAGCAAAACAACACCTCCATTCACACTGTTGTGGAACTCCTCAGAACATAAATCCACATGTATAAACTTTACATCTGATGCATATCGTAGAGGGCGACCAAAATGAAGAATTCAATTCAATCTTGCTCCAAGAAGCAGAATCACATCAGCCTCCAACAATGCTTTGGTGCAAGCAGGAGCCACACACAAAGGGTGGTCATCGGGTACAACTCCTTTGCCCATTGGTGTAGGTAAGAAGGGTATACCAGTCTTTTCTAACAAACAATGGATCTGTTCTTCAGCACGGGCATAGGCAGCACCCTTCCCTACCACCATCGGAGGACGCTGAGCACAACAAAGCAGTGTAACTGCCTCCAAGACGGAGTCTCGTGATGCTAGATTTTTTTTTTTTTTTTTTTTTTTTTTATACTTTGTCGCTGTCTCCCGCGTTTGCGAGGTAGCGCAAGGAAACAGACGAAAGAAATGGCCCAACCCCCCCCATACACATGTACATACACACGTCCACACACGCAAATATACATACCTACACAGCTTTCCATGGTTTACCCCGGACGCTTCACATGCCTTGATTCAATCCACTGACAGCACGTCAACCCCTGTATACCACATCGCTCCAATTCACTCTATTCCTTGCCCTCCTTTCACCCTCCTGCATGTTCAGGCCCCGATCACACAAAATCCTTTTCACTCCATCTTTCCACCTCCAATTTGGTCTCCCTCTTCTCCTCGTTCCCTCCACCTCCGACACATATATCCTCTTGGTCAATCTTTCCTCACTCATTCTCTCCATGTGCCCAAACCATTTCAAAACACCCTCTTCTGCTCTCTCAACCACGCTCTTTTTATTTCCACACATCTCTCTTACCCTTACGTTACTTACTCGATCAAACCACCTCACACCACACATTGTCCTCAAACATCTCATTTCCAGCACATCCATCCTCCTGCGCACAACTCTATCCATAGCCCACGCCTCGCAACCATACAACATTGTTGGAACCACTATTCCTTCAAACATACCCATTTTTGCTTTCCGGGATAATGTTCTCGACTTCCACACATTTTTCAAGGCTCCCAAAATTTTCGCTATATATATATATATATATATATATATATATATATATATATATATATATATATATGTAAGGCATGCGTACGTGTAGGAAGAGAGGAAAGTGATTGGTTCTCAGTGAATGTAGGTTTGCGGCAGGGGTGTGTGATGTCTCCATGTTTGTTTAATTTGTTTATGGATGGGGTTGTAAGGGAGGTAAATGCAAGAGTTTTGGAAAGAGGGGCAAGTATGAAGTCTGTTGGGGATGAGAGAGCTTGGGAAGTGAGTCAGTTGTTGTTCGCTGATGATACAGCGCTGGTGGCTGATTCATGTGAGAAACTGCAGAAGCTGGTGACTGAGTTTGGTAAAGTGTGTGGAAGAAGAAAGTTAAGAGTAAATGTGAATAAGAGCAAGGTTATTAGGTACAGTAGGATTGAGGGTCAAGTCAATTGGGAGGGAAGTTTGAATGGAGCAAAACTGGAGGAAGTAAAGTGTTTTAGATATCTGGGAGTGGATCTGGCAGCGGATGGAACCATGGAAGCGGAAGTGAATCATAGGGTGGGGGAGGGGGCGAAAATCCTGGGAGCCTTGAAGAATGTGTGGAAGTCGAGAACATTATCTCGGAAAGCAAAAATGGGTATGTTTGAAGGAATAGTGGTTCCAACAATGTTGTATGGTTGCGAGGCGTGGGCTATGGATAGAGTTGTGCGCAGGAGGATGGATGTGCTGTAAATGAGATGTTTGAGGACAATGTGTGGTGTGAGGTGGTTTGATCGAGTAAGTAACGTAAGGGTAAGAGAGATGTGTGGAAATAAAAAGAGCATGGTTGAGAGAGCAGAAGAGGGTGTTTTGAAATGGTTTGGGCACATGGAGAGAATGAGTGAGGAAAGATTGATCAAGAGGATATATGTGTCGGAGGTGGAGGGAACGAGGAGAAGTGGGAGACCAAATTGGAGGTGGAAAGATGGAATGAAAAAGATTTTGTGTGATCGGGGCCTAAACATGCAGGAGGGTGAAAGGAGGGCAAGGAATAGAGTGAATTGAATCGATGTGGTATACCGGGGTTGACGTGGTGTCAGTGCATTGAATCAGGGCATGTAAAGCGTCTGGGGTAAACAATGGAAAGCTGTGTAGGTATGTATATTTGCGTGTGTGGACGTATGTATATACATGTGTATGGGGGTGGGTTGGGCCATTTCTTTCATCTGTTTCCTTGCGCTACCTCACAAAAGTGGGAGACAGCGACAAAGCAAAAAATAAAAAAGAAATATATATATATATATATATATATATATATATATATATATATATATATATATATCCCTGGGGATAGGGGATTAAGAATACTTCCCACGTATTCCCTGCGTGTCGTAGAAGGCGACTAAAAGGGGAGGGAGCGGGGGCTGGAAATCCTCCCCTCTCGTTTTTTTTTAATTTTCCAAAAGAAGGAACAGAGAATTGGGCCACGTGAGGGTATTCCCTCAAAGGCCCAGTCCTCTGTTCTTAATGCTACCTCGCTAACGCGGGAAATGGCGAATAGTTTAAAAGAAAAGAAAGAAAATACATATATATATTGGGAGTTGATAGAGTTGATAGAGATGCTCTGTGGAAGGTATTAAGAATATATGGTGTGGGAGGAAAGTTGTTAGAAGCAGTGAAAAGTTTTTATCGAGGATGTAAGGCATGTGTACGTGTAGGAAGAGAGGAAAGTGATTGGTTCTCAGTGAATGTAGGTTTGCGGCAGGGGTGTGTGATGTCTCCATGGTTGTTTAATTTGTTTATGGATGGGGTTGTTAGGGAGGTAAATGCAAGAGTTTTGGAAAGAGGGGCAAGTATGAAGTCTGTTGGGGATGAGAGAGCTTGGGAAGTGAGTCAGTTGTTGTTCGCTGATGATACAGCGCTGGTGGCTGATTCATGTGAGAAACTGCAGAAGCTGGTGACTGAGTTTGGTAAAGTGTGTGGAAGAAGAAAGTTAAGAGTAAATGTGAAAAAGAGCAAGGTTATTAGGTATAGTAGGGTTGAGGGTCAAGTCAATTGGGAGGTGAGTTTGAATGGAGAAAAACTGGAGGAAGTGAAGTGTTTTAGATATCTGGGAGTGGATCTGGCAGCGGATGGAACCATGGAAGCGGAAGTGGATCATAAGGTGGGGGAGGGGGCGAAAATTCTGGGGGCCTTGAAGAATGTGTGGAAGTCGAGAACATTATCTCGGAAAGCAAAAATGGGTATGTTTGAAGGAATAGTGGTTCCAACAATGTTGTATGGTTGCGAGGCGTGGGCTATGGATAGAGTTGTGCGCAGGAGGATGGATGTGCTGGAAATAAGATGTTTGAGGACAATGTGTGGTGTGAGGTGGTTTGATCGAGTAAGTAACGTAAGGGTAAGAGAGATGTGTGGAAATAAAAAGAGCATGGTTGAGAGAGCAGAAGAGGGTGTTTTGAAATGGTTTGGGCACATGGAGAGAATGAGTGAGGAGAGATTGACCAAGAGGATATATGTGTCGGAGGTGGAGGGAACGAGAAGTGGGAGACCAAATTGGAGGTGGAAAGATGGAGTGAAAAAGATTTTGTGTGATCGGGGCCTGAACATGCAGGAGGGTGAAAGGAGGGCAAGGAATAGAGTGAATTGGAGTCATGTGGTATACAGGGGTTGACGTGCTGTCAGTGGATTGAATCAAGGCATGTGAAGCGTCTGGGGTAAACCATGGAAAGCTGTGTAGGTATGTATATTTGCGTGTGTGGACGTGTGTATGTACATGTGTATGGGGGGGGGGTTGGGCCATTTCTTTCGTCTGTTTCCTTGCGCTACCTCGCAAACGCGGGAGACAGCGACAAAGTATAAAAAAAAAAAAAAAAAAAAATATATATATATATATATTGTGGGGGGCCAGAAATCCTCCCCTCCTTGTATTCTAACTTTCTAAAATGGGAAACAGAAGAAGGAGTCACGCAATGAGTGCTCATCCTCCTCGTAGGCTAAGATTGGGGTGTCTAAATGTGTGTGGATGTAACCAAGATGTGATAAAAGGAGAGATAGGTAGTATGTTTGAGGAAAGGAACCTGGATGTTTTGGCTCTGAGTGAAACGAAGCTTAAGGGTAAAGAGGAAGAGTGGTTTGGGAATGTCTTGGGAGTAAAGTCAGGGGTTAGTGAGAGGACAAGAGCAAGGGAAGGAGTAGCAGTACTCCTGAAACAGGAGTGGTGGGAGTATGTGATAGAATGTAAGAAAGTAAATTCTAGATTAATATGGGTAAAACTGAAAGTTGATGGAGAGAGATGGGTGATTATTGGTGCATATGCACCTGGGCATGAGAAGAAAGATCATAAGAGGCAAGTGTTTTGGGAGCAGCTGAGTGTGTTAGTGGTTTTCATGCACATGACTGGGTTATAGTGATGGGTGATTTGAATTCAAAGGTGAGTAATGTGGCAGTTGAGGGAATAATTGGTATTCATGGGGTGTTCAGTGTTGTAAATGGAAATGGTGAAGAGCTTTTAGATTTATGTGCTGAAAAAGGACTGGTGATTGGGAATACCTGGTTTAAAAAGCAAGATATACATAAGTATACGCACGTAAGTAGGAGAGATGGCCAGAGAGCGTTATTGGATTACGTGTTAATTGACAGGCACGCGAAAGAGAGACTTTTGGATGTTAATGTGCTAAGAGGTGCAACTGGAGGGATGTCTGATCATTATCTTGTGGAGGCTAAGGTGAAGATTTGTATGGGTTTTCAGAAAAGAAGAGATAATGTTGGGGTGAAGAGGGTGGTGAGAGTAAGTGAGCTTGGGAAGGAGACTTGTGTGAGGAAGTACCAGGAGAGACAGTACAGAATGGAAAAAGGTGAGAACAATGGAAGTAAGGGGAGTGGGGGAGGAATGGGACGTATTTAGGGAAGCAGTGATGGCTTGCGCAAAAGATGCTTGTGGCATGAGAAGCGTGGGAGGTGGGCAGATTAGAAAGGGTAGTGAGTGGTGGGATGAAGAAGTAAGATTATTAGTGAAAGAGAAGAGAGAGGCATTTGGACGATTTTTGCAGGGAAAAAATGCAAATGAGCAGGAGATGTATAAAAGAAAGAGACAGGAGGTCAAGAGAAAGGTGCAAGAGGTGAAAAAGAGGGCAAATGAGTGTTGGGGTGAGAGAGTATCATTAAATTTTAGGGAGAATAAAAAGATGTTCTGGAAGGAGGTAAATAAAGTGCGTAAGACAAGGGAGCAAATGGGAACTTCAGTGAAGGGCGCTAATGGGGAGGTGATAACAAGTAGTGGTGATGTGATAAAGAGATGGAGTGAGTATTTTGAAGGTTTGTTGAATGTGTTTGATGATAGAGTGGCAGATATAGGGTGTTTTGGTCGAGGTGGTGTGCAAAGTGAGAGGGTTAGGGAAAATGATTTGGTAAACAGAGGAGAGGTAGTAAAAGCTTTGTGGAAGATGAAAGCCGGTAAGGCAGCAGGTTCGGATGGTATTGTAGTGGAATCTATTAAAAAAGGGGGTGACTGTATTGTTGTCTGGTTGGTAAGGTTATTTAATGTATGTATGATTCATGGTGAGGTGCCTGAGGATTGGCGGAATGCTTGCATAGTGCCATTGTACAAAGGCAAAGGGGATAAGAGTGAGTGCTCAAATTACAGAGGTATAAGTTTGTTGAGTATTCCTGGTAAATTATATGGGAGGGTATTGATTGAGAGGGTGATGGCCTGTACAGAGCATCAGATTGGGGAAGAGCAGTGTGGTTTCAGAAGTGGTAGAGGATGTGTGGATCAGGTTTTTGCTTTGAAGAATGTATGTAAGAAATACTTAGAAAAGCAAATGGATTTGTATGTAGCATTTATGGATCTGGAGAAGGCATATGATAGAGTTGATAGAGATGCTCTGTGGAAGGTACTAAGAATATATGGTGTGGGAGGCAAGTTGTTAGAAGCAGTGAAACGTTTTTATCGAGGATGTAAGGCATGTGTACGTGTAGGAAGAGAGGAAAGTGATTGGTTCTCAGTGCATGTAGGTTTGCGGCAGGGGTGTGTGATGTCTCCATGGTTGTTTAATTTGTTTTTGGATGGGGTTGTTAGGGAGGTGAATGCAAGAGTTTTGGAAAGAGGGGCAAGTATGAAGTCTGTTGGGGATGAGAGAGCTTGGGAAGTGAGTCAGTTGTTGTTCACTGATGATACAGTGCTGGTGGGTGATTCATGTGAGAAACTGCAGAAGCTGGTAACTGAGTTTGGTAAATTGTGTGAAAGAAGAAAGTTAAGAGTAAATGTGAATAAGAGCTAGGTTATTAGGTACAGTAGGGTTGAGGGTCAAGTCAATTGGGAGGTAAGTTTGAATGGAGAAAAACTGGAGGAAGTAAAGTGTTTTAGATATCTGGGAGTGGATCTGGCAGTGGATGGAACCATGGAAGCGGAAGTGGATCATAGGGTGGGGGAGGGGGCGAAAATCCTGGGAGCCTTGAAGAATGTGTGGAAGTCGAGAACATTATCTCGGAAAGCAAAAATGGCTATGTTTGAAGGAATAGTGGTTCCAACAATGTTGTATGGTTGCGAGGCGTGGGCTATGGATAGAGTTGTGCGCAAGAGGATGGATGTGCTGGAAATAAGATGTATGAGGACAATGTGTGGTGTGAGGTGGTTTGATCGAGTAAGTAACGTAAGGGTAAGAGAGATGTGTGGAAATAAAAAGAGCATGGTTGAGAGAGCAGAAGAGGGTGTTTTGAAATGGTTTGGGCACATGGAGAGAATGAGTGAGGAAAGATTGACCAAGAGGATATATGTGTCGGAGGTGGAGGGAACGAGGAGAAGTGGGAGACCAAATTGGAGGTGGAAAGATGGAGTGAAAAAGATTTTGTGTGATCAGGGCCTGAACATGCAGGAGGGTGAAAGGCGGGCAAGGAATAGAGTGAATTGGATCGATGTGGTATACCGGGGTCGATGTGCTGTCAGTGGATTGAATCAGGGCATGTGAAGCGTCTGGGGTAAACCATGGAAAGTTCTGTGGGGCCTGGATGTGGAAAGGGAGCTGTGGTTTTGGGCATTATTACATGACAGCTAGAGACTGAGTGTGAACGAATGGGGCCTTTTTTTGTCTTTTCCTAGCACTACCTCGCACACATGAGGGGGGAGGGGGATGTTATTCCATGTGTGGCAAGGTGGCGATGGGAATGAACAAACGCAGTGTGAATTGTGTGCATGTGTATATATGTATGTGTCTGTGTGTGTATATATATGTGTACATTGCGATGTATGGGTATGTATATTTGCGTGTGTGGACGTGTATGTATATACATGTGTATGGGGGTGGGTTGGGCCATTTCTTTCATCTGTTTCTTTGCGCTACCTTGCAAACGTGGGAGACATCGATAAAGCAATATAAAAATATAGAAATATATTTTTTTTTCATACGATTCGCCATTTCCTGCATTTGCGAGAGAGCGTTAAGAACAGAGAACTGGGCCTTAGAGGGAAAATCCTCACCTGGCCCCCTTCTCTGTTCCTTCTTTTGGAAAATTAAAAAAAAAACGAGAGGGGAGGATTTCCAGCCACCCGCTCCCTCCCCTTTTAGTCGCCTTCTACGACACGCAGGGAATACGTGGGAAGTATTCTTTCTCCCCTATCCCGAGGGATAAGAAATATATATATATATATATATATATATATATATATATATATATATATATATATATATATATATATATATCCCCAAAGGGGATAAGAGTGAGTGCTCAAATTACAGAGGTATAAGTTTGTTGAGTATTCCTGGTAAATTATATGGGAGGGTGAAGGCATGTACAGAGCATCAGATTGGGGAAGAACAGTGTGGTTTCAGAAGTGGTAGAGGATGTGTGGATCAGGTGTTTGCTTTGAAGAATGTATGTGAGAAATACTTAGAAAAGCAAATGGATTTGTATGTAGCATTTATGGATCTGGAGAAGGAATATGATAGAGTTATAGAGATGCTCTGTGGAAGGTATTAAGAATATATGGTGTGGGAGGCAAGTTGTTAGAAGCAGTGAAAAGTTTTTATCGAGGATGTAAGGCATGTGTACGTGTAGGAAGAGAGGAAAGTGATTGGTTCTCAGTGAATGTAGGTTTGCGGCAGGGGTGTGTGATATCTCCATGGTTGTTTAATTTGTTTATGGATGGGGTTGTTAGGGAGGTGAATGCAAGAGTTTTGGAAATAAGGGCTAGTATGAAGTCTGTTGGGGATGAGAGAGCTTGGGAAGTGAGTCAGTTGTTGTTCGCTGATGATATAGCACTGGTGGCTGATTCATGTGAGAAACTGCAGAAGCTGGTGACTGAGTTTGGTAAAGTGTGTGAAAGAAGAAAGTTAAGAGTAAATGTGAATATATATATATATATATTTTTTTTTCAGACTATTCGCCATTTCCCGCGTTAGCGAGGTAGCGTTAAGAACAGAGAACTGGGCCACTGAGGGAATATCCTCACCTGGCCCCCTTCTCTGTTCCTTCTTTTGGAAAATTAAAAAAAATTGAGAGGGGAGGATTTCCAGCCCTCCGCTCCCTCCCCTTTTAGTCGCCTTCTACGACACGCATGGAATACGTGGGAAGTATTCTTTCTCCCCTATCCCCAGGGATAATATATATATATATATATATATATATATATATATATATATATATATATATATATATTTTTTTTTTCTTTTTTTTTGCTTTGTCGCTGTCTCCCGCGTTTGCGAGGAAGCGCAAGGAAACAGACGAAAGAAATGGCCCAATCCACCCCCATACACATGTATATACATACGTCCACACACGCAAATATACATACCTACTCAGCTTTCCATGGTTTACCCCAGACGCTTCACATGCCATGATTCAATCCACTGACAGCACGTCAACCCCGGTATACCACATCGATCCAATTCACTCTATTCCTTGCCCTCCTTTCACCCTCCTGCATGTTCAGGCCCCGATCACTCAAAATCTTTTTCACTCCATCTTTCCACCTCCAATTTGGTCTCCCACTTCTCGTTCCCTCCACCTCCGACACATATATCCTCTTGGTCAATCTTTCCTCACTCATTCTCTCCATGTGCCCAAACCATTTCAAAACACCCTCTTCTGCTCTCTCAACCACGCTCTTTTTATTTCCACACATCTCTCTTACCCTTACGTTACTTACTCGATCAAACCACCTCACACCACACATTGTCCTCAAACATATCATTTCCAGCACATCCATCCTCCTGCGCACAACTCTATCCATAGCCCACGCCTCGCAACCATACAACATTGTTGGAACCACTATTCCTTCAAACATACCCATTTTTGGTTTCCGAGATAATGTTCTCGACTTCCACACATTCTTAAAGGCTCCCAGGATTTTCGCCCCCTCCCCCACCCTATGACCCACTTCCGCTTCCATGGTTCCATCCGCTGCCAGATCCACTCCCAGATATCTAAAACACTTTACTTCCTCCAGTTTTTCTCCATTCAAACTTACCTCCCAATTGACTTGACCCTCAACCCTACTGTACCTAATAACCTTGCTCTTATTCACATTTACTCTTAACTTTCTTCTTTCACACACTTTCCCAAACTCAGTCACCAGCTTCTGCAGTTTCTCACATGAATCAGCCACCAGCGCTGCATCATCAGCGAACAACAACTGACTCACTTCCCAAGCTCTCTCATCCCCAACAGACTTCATACTTGCCCCTCTTTCCAAAACTCTTGCATTCACCTCCCTAACAACCCCATCCATAAACAAATTAAACAACCATGGAGACATCACACACCCCTGCCGCAAACCTACATTCACTGAGAACCAATCACTTTCCTCTCTTCCTACACGTACACATGCCTTACATCCTCGATAAAAACTTTTCACTGCTTCTAACAACTTGCCTCCCACACCATATATATACATATATGTGTGTGTGTGTATGTCTGTGTATGTATATGTATATATACGTGAAAATGTATAGGTATCTATATGTGCATGTGTGGGCACTTATGTACATACATGTGTATGTACATAGAAGAATGTGTGGAAGGCGAAAATGTTATCTCGGAGAGCAAAAATGGATATGTTTGAAGGAATAGTGGTTCCAACAATGTTATATGGTTGTGAGGCATTGACTATAGATAGGGTTGTGTGGAGGAGGGTGGATGTGTAGGAAATGAGATGTTTGAGGACAATATGTGATGTGAGGTGATTTGATAGGGTAAGTAATGAAAGGGTAAGAGAGGTGTGTGGTAATAAAAAGAATGTAGTTGAGAAAGCAGAAGTGGGTGTATTGAAATGGTTTGGTCACATGGATAGAATAAGTGAGGAAAGATTGATAAAGAGGATATATGTGTCAGAGGTGGAGGGAACGAGAAGTGGTAGACCAAATTGGAGGTGGAAGGATGGAGTGAAAAAGATTTTGAGCGATTGGGGCCTGGACATGCAGGAGGGTGAGAGGCATGCAGGGAATAGAGTGAATTGGATCAATGTGGTATACTGGGGTCAACGTGCTGTTAATGGATTGAACCAGGGCATGTGAAGCATCTGGAAAGTTTTTGGGGCCTGGATGTGGAAAGGGAGCTGTGGTTTTGGTGCATTACACATGACAGCTAGAGATTGAGTGTGAACGAATGTGGCCTTTTGTTGTCTTTTCCTAGCACTACCTCATGCGCATGCAGGGGGAAGAGGGTGCTATTTCATGTGTGGCGAGGTGGCAGCGGGAATGGATGAAGGCAGCATGTATGAATTTGTACTTGTGTATATATGTATATGCCTGTGTATGCACATGTATGAATACGTTGAAATATATAGGTATGTATATGTGCATGTGTGAGCGTTTATGTATGTACATGTGCATGTGGGGGGGGGGGGGGGGGGGGGGGGGCCGCCATTGGGCCATTCTTTCGTCTGTTTCCTTGCACTACCTCGCTAATGCGGGAGACAACAACAAAGTATGATAATGATAATGAATAAATAAAAGGACCAAGGACCAAGTTGGTCCTAGTTCTTTTCTTCAGAAAGGACCAGGTGCTCACCTTTGGCCAAAGGCAGAGAATAAAAACTTCACCTTTACATTACAAATGCTTTCTCATGAACTTCTGCATTCATCTTTTCTAACAAACATATAAAATATAAACCTAAGTCATGGCATCTCCATGCAAGAATACCAACTGCTACTGGTAACTAAATCATGCTGTGATGGGGACTGTTCAACATTTGTAATGCTGGACTAGGTGCAAGAGTAACTTGTAGTTTATCTACATAAGGTATTGTTGGCCAAGTAGTTTATCTACATAAAGTATTGTTGGCCAAGTGACAATTCATTATGCAGAGCTGATGTCACATCACTTGAAGACTACTTTATACACTCCAAATGTTTCTCATTAAAATGCAAATAATCTGGAAACATGACATGGTGAAATTTGATGATCAGGGTAAGGCTTATATTCATCTCCTATTCACACATTATCAGAAAAGACACTACTATGTACAGTACTTGCTCTTAACAGGCTGAATGAAAGAGCTGTCTAAAAAAAATTATTATGTCTGAAAAAAGTTATCTAAATGCAGCTATCCCTCGTACACAGTCAGGGTTATGTCCCTAAAATCTATTGTTAAGTGAAATGTAATACTGTGTTAGCAACTGAAATCCATTATGTAAGGGGGATACTTTTCTAAATAATGATTTTCCATCTCTAACTCTTAACTATAGAATTGTACATGCAACAACTTAGCCTAAGAACTACTAACCACAAAATTATGTCTATTAATTTATATGATATCTATTGAAAACTTTCTACAAAATGTGGTGATGCAATCTTGAGATGGGGGTGGGGTGAGGGTTACTTTACCCCCTGAATTAACTCGGCATCTGTTGCACCTGGGGGTGGAGAAGTTTCCCATGGTCTTTGTATCTCTTTAAAGCTCCTTGTAATTACATGAAACATCTATAAGCACTCTAGAAGTCACTATGGCAAGTTCATGGTTGGGATCCATATCATCAGAGAGGCCCATAGCTCTGACTAAGAGGTGAACAATTCTGTTAGCACTTTGATTGTAAAGTGGTGTGGTAAGGAATGTCAGCCATTTCGACCTGAGTTTTTCTACCACCAACTACATTGATTTTCTAAATCTGCTGCAAGTACAAGGTCATGGACCATTACATAAACATGTTCCCTAGTTCTCAAATGAAGCAAATGCAAAGCTTCTCCATACTAAATGTCGTTATGTGGGGGGATTATTATGCTTGGTCAGGCCAAGAGGACTTGAAGATGAGTTGATGCCATCAAATGCAGAACCTAAAATCATGGTCAGAAGTTATTTACAATAATAACCCTTTTTAAGAGTACTTGATTGGCAAAAATTCTCTTTTACTAGTACTTTATTGAGGAACCAACCTTTGATTTCCACACGAAAACCAAGCAGCTCAGAAATTTCTCAATATCTTTTCCAGACCTAAGAAAAAGGAAGAGATAAGTTTGGTATCCATGCAACTATAATAATTCAATAACACAAAATACGGTATTAAAGTGGGCAATTACATCAACTTATCATTATCCAGAACTGCAAGTAATTCCTATCTGCTTGCTTCCACAAAATGTGAAGCATTTGAATACATGCTGAAGAAAGGTAAGCATACCATCTGAAATCATTTCTCCACCACTCCTCTGGAATCATGCACTGTCAACAGTATCATACTACTGATTACTTAATATGTTAGCTCATTTTTTATGTCCTTTACTTTCACACATATTTCTTTCATCTAATAATGGGAAAAAAATTTAATGGCATACATCCTCTAAAACCCTTCTTCCATCATTCCTCTGAGGAATCTACCATCAACTTCAGGGTTATACAACTGACATAGAATATATCAGCTTACTTTCTGTGATTATTACCAAATTTGACAGAAGGGACAGAACAACACAGGATGTACAAACATCCCGTAAGGCCATGACAAGTTGGCACTGACACACTGCTGAAATGGAAAACTATTGCAATTACTTGCCAAGTGACCTGAGGCCATCCACCCTGGATGGCCTCACCTGCTCATATAGTGCTGTCTAATGCGTATTCAAAAAATGGAAAATAATTTTGAAATGTACTTGTCTTGAAACAATTATTGAAACCTTAAAATGTGCAAAGGCAAGTTGAGGATTGGCTGTGATGCTTGCCCTGGGTGAAAGAAAATGAGATACTACACTAGTTACCAATTAGAGTGCAGGCAGTTTAAGTCAGCTGTGTGACTAAATGTTTGAAGTATCCTTGCATTGTCTGGATGCTGTAGTTTGTAGTGGATATGTTCTGGGGATAGGGGAGAAAGAATACTTCCCACGCATCCCTCACGTGTCGCAGAAGGCGATTAAAGGGGACGGGAGCGGGGGACCAGAAACCCTCCCCTCCTTGTATTTTAACTTTCTAAAAGGGGAAACAGAAGAAGGAGTCACGCGAGGAGTGCTCATCCTCCTCGAAGGCTCAGATTGGGGTGTCTAAATGTGTGTCGATGTAACCAAGATGAGAAAAAAGGAGAGATAGGTAGTATGTTTGAGGAAAGGAACCTGGATGTTTTGGCTCTGAGTGAAACGAAGCTCAAGGGTAAAGGGGAAGAGTGGTTTGGAAATGTCTTGGGAGTAAAGTCAGAGGTTAGTGAGAGGTCAAGTGCAAGGGAAGGAGTACCACTACTCCTGAATCAGGAGTTGTGGGAGTATGTGATAGAGTGTAAGAAAGTAAATTTTAGATTGATATGGGTAAAGCTGAAAGTTGATGGAGAGAGATGGGTGATTATCAGTGCATATGCACCTGGGCATGAGAAGAAAGATCATGAGAGGCAAGTGTTTTGGGAGCAGCTGAATGAGTGTGTTAGTGGTTTTGATGCACGGGACCGGGTTGTAGTGATGGGTGATTTGAATGCAAAGGTGAGTAATGTGGCAGTTGAGGGAATAATTGGTATACATGGAGTGTTCAGTGTTGTAAATGGAAATGGTGAAGAGCTTTTAGATTTATGTGCTGAAAAAGGACTGGTGATTGGGAATACCTGGTTTAAAAAGCGAGATATACATAAGTATATGTATGTAAGTAGGAGAGATGGCCAGAGAGCATTATTGGATTACGTGTTAATTGATAGACGCACGAAAGGAGACTTTTGGATGTTAATGTGCTGAGAGGTGCAACTGGAGGGATGTCTGATCATTATCTTGTGGAGGCGAAGGTGAAGATTTGTATGGGTTTTCAGAAACGAAGAGATAATGTTGGGGTGAAGAGAGTGGTGAAAGTAAGTGAGCTTAGGAAGGAGACTTGTGTGAGGAAGTACCAGGAGAGACTGAGTACAGAATGGAAAAAGGTGAGAACAAAGGAGGTAAGGGGAGTGGGGGAGGAATGGGATGTATTTAGGGAAGCAGTGATGGCTTGCGCAAAAGATGCTTGCGTGGGAGGTGGGCAGATTAGAAAGGGTAGTGAGTGGTGGGATGAAGAAGTAAGATTATTAGTGAAAGAGAAGAGAGAGGCATTTGGACGATTTTTGCAGGGAAAAAATGCAAATGAGTGGGAGATGTATAAATGAAAGAGGCAGGAGGTCAAGAGAAAGGTGCAAGAGGTGAAAAAGAGGGCAAATGAGAGTTGGGGTGAGAGAGTATCATTAAATTTCAGGGAAAATAAAAAGATGTTTTGGAAGGAGGTAAATAAAGTGCATAAGACAAGGGAGAAAATGGGAACTTCAGTGAAGGGGGCTAATGGGGAGGTGATAACAAGTAGTGGTGATGTGAGAAGGAGATGGAGTGAGTATTTTGAAGGTTTGTTGAATGTGTTTGATGATAGAGTGGCAGATATAGGGTGTTTTGGTCAAGGTGGTGTGCAAAGTGAGAGGGTTAGGGAAAATGATTTGGTAAATAGAGAAGAGGCAGTAAAAGCTTTACGGAAGATGAAAGCCGGCAAGGCAGCAGGTTTGGATGGTATTGCAGTGGAATTTATTAAAAAAGGGGGGTGACTGTATTGTTGACTGGTTGGTAAGGTTATTTAATGTATGTATGAATCATGGTGAGGTGCCTGAGGATTGGCGGAATGCTTGCATAGTGCCATTGTACAAAGGCAAAGGGGATAAGAGTGAGTGCTCAAATTACAGAGGTATAAGATTGTTGAGTATTCCTGGTAAATTATATGGGAAGGTATTGATTGAGAGGGTGAAGGCATGTACAGAGCATCAGACTGGGGAAGAGCAGTGTGGTTTCAGAAGTGGTAGAGGATGTGTTGATCAGGTGTTTGCTTTGAAGAATGTATGTGAGAAATACTTAGAAAAACAAATGGATTTGTATGTAGCATTTATGGATCTGGAGAAGGCATATGATAGGGTTGATAGAGATGCTCTGTGGAAGGTTTTAAGAATATATGGTGTGGGAGGCAAGTTGTTAGAAGCAGTGAAAAGTTTTTATCAAGGATGTAATGCATGTGTATGTGTAGGAAGAGAGGAAAGTGATTGGTTCTCAGTGAATGTAGGTTTGCGGCAGGGGTGTGTGATGTCTCCATGGTTGTTTAATTTGTTTATGGATGGGGTTGTTAGGGAGGTGAATGCAAGAGTTTTGGAAAGAGGGGCAAGTATGCAGTCTGCGCTGGATGAGAGAGCTTGGGAAGTGAGTCAGTTGTTGTTTGCTAATGATACAGCGCTGGTGGCTGATTCACGTAAGAAACTGCAGAAGCTGGTGACTGAGTTTGGTAAAGTGTGTGAAAGAAGAAAGTTAAGAGTAAATGTGAATAAGAGCAAGGTTATTAGGTACAGTAGGGTTGAGGGTCAAGTCAATTGGGAGGTGAGTTTGAATGGAGAAAAACTGGAGGAAGTAAAGTGTTTTAAATATCTGGGAGTGGATCTGGCAGCGGATGGAACCATGGAAGCGGAAGTGAATCATAGGGTGGGGGAGGGGGTGAAAATTCTGGGAGCCTTGAAGAATGTTTGGAAGTCGAGAACATTATCTCAGAAAGCAAAAATGGGTATGTTTGAAGAAATAGTGGTTCCAACAATGTTGTATGGCTGCGAGGCGTGGGCTATGGATAGAGTTGTGCACAGGAGGGTGGATGTGCTGGAAATGAGATGTTTGAGGACAATATGTGGTGTGAGGTGGTTTGATTGAGTAAGTAATGTAAGGGTAAGAGAGATGTGTGGAAATAAAAAGAGTGTGGTTGAGAGAGCAGAAGAGGGTGTTTTGAAATGGTTTGGTCACATGGAGAGAATGAGTGAGGAAAGATTGACCAAGAGGATACATGTGTCAGAGGTGGAGGGAACGAGAAGAAGTGGGAGACCAAACTGGAGGTGGAAAGATGGAGTGAAAAAGATTTTGAGTGATCGGGGCCTGAACATGCAGGAGGGTGAAAGGCGGGCAAGGAATAGAGTGAATTGGATCGATGTGGTATACCGGGGTTGACGTGCTGTCAATGGATTGAACCAGGGCATGTGAAGCGTCTGGGGTAAACCATGGAAAGTTGTGTGGGGCCTGGATGTGGAAAGGGAGCTGTGGTTTCGGTGCATTATTACATGACAGCTAGAGACTGAGTGTGAACAAATGGGGCCTTTGGTGTCTTTTCCTAGCGCTACCTCGCACACATGAGGGGGGAGGGGGTTGTTATTCCATGTGTGGCAAGGTGGCGATGGGAACAAAAAAAAAAAAAAAGGCTGACAGTATGAATTATGTACATGTGCATATATGTATATGTCTGTTAGTGTATATATATGTGTACATTGAGATGTATAGGTATGTATATTTGCATGTGTGGACGTGTATGTATATACATGTGTACGTGGGCGGGTTGGGCCTTTCTTTCGTCTGTTTCCTTGCGCTATCTCGCTAATGCGGGAGACAGCGACAAAGCACAATAAATAAATAAATAAATAAATTCTTTCATTGAAAAACGGAAAAGATGATGCACATCCTCCAAAACCTCTTCACTTTTTCTTCACCACTCCCCTTGGGATCTATATTTTACCTTCAGGATTATACCAAGGCCATGTAAGGCATGTTAGCTCATTTTTTACATATTCTTTACCTTATGTGTATTTCTTGGAAGACCTGATTTTATCCACAATGTGTACACCAGCAAGTCACCTGTCATCTATGGGTTCACTAATGTTTTGGAGTAACAAAGACAGGTATTAACCATGTTTGGGTATATGCAAATGAAGGCATCTGGGAGGCTAACTGTGATTGTGTGGCATGTCACTGCATGGTTGGTGGGCTTTTTAAAAGCACAATGAAATGGAGGGTGGGGGTAGGAAGTTAAAAGTATGGTCAGAGTTAGTAACAGACAGACTCTCTGGGGGTTGAGTGAATGCTGATTATGTGAACAATTACTGGAAACTAAAATTCACATCGAAAATTATACTAAAATAGTGTAATATTATCATCCTGAAGGTATCAAAAGTATCCTTGGTTGGTAAGAATGGTACATAAATCAACTGTGAGGTTGGCATGAGTACCTAAGAACAGTTCATGCACATGCCTGTAGTGTTACCAAGTTCTCACAAAACTGAGGAGAGTATGTCAGTCCTTTTGTAATGGTGAAAAGATGAAAGGAGTATGCCTACTTTTGGACCCCCCCGTCCCTATTTTTTTTCATTCAGTTTACATGAAGGTGATGTTGGAAATTCTGTACAGTTATTCAATACTATGCAAGTGTAGTTGATATAGAATCAATACATAATGCAAAATGTGTTTGAGTTTTCTCTCTTTCACTCAATATATTCATGACTGATGATATCTCGTGACAATAAAATATAGTGTCACAGTGGTTATAGTGATTTTAATATGATAAAGTATGTTATTACCCCATCCCCAAAAAAGGCAGTGGCATATTATGGATTACTGTCATCCAATTTTGTTACTTACAGAGACAATACTGACAACAAGGAATCCTTCATTGTCTCAATTACCCCATTAGCCATCATCATCTTAATTAAGGTCTAAGTATCATAATTTAGTGTAAAATACATTTTGAGTAAATAAAGTCATTACGCACAGTACTATTACCACTATTATCATTATCACTTTCATTTTAACTTACTGTTTCCCATGACTAAAGTCCTTAATAACACCATGCATTGTTTTATAATGTTTCAAGGAAATGTTTTACTTCCAAGGAATGTATCTCTCATTATAAAGTACTAGTCAATGAGAAGGAACAGAACCCTCTTGAAAAAAAAAATGGGTACCACTGTACAATTTATTAACTATCAGCACCTGGTCATTAGTTGTGTTTACCTTGCAACTTTGTGGCTAAATGAGTTCTAGACAGGAATTTTCATCAAAGATATCCCGAAATAACCAATGAATCAAACTCAAGAAACAGTTCCCCCATATTTCAGCATGAATGAAGAAATAATATGTGCAGTTACAGTATATCCTCTAATCTATATGGTATGGATTCTGGTATAATAAATTCATTAAAATCAAACTTCAAATGCTGATTCATAATGTGCAGGAAAGAGATGATACAATTCAAATCCTCACTGTATGAAAAGTTATGTACGAACATCAATTAATCAATACCTCTGAGTACTGCTGGCACTAGCCTTCCTTGGATCAAGGCCATAAGGCAGGAAGGCACTGGCTCCTCCAACAGTGTAACCAGGCGGAGGGTCATAAATGGTGGTATGACTGGTACCATCACCTGAAAGATTAACAAATCAAATCATTATAAGGGTAATGTAAGCACAACCACTATCTATTGACTCAAACATGGATATGCCTTACTATGTACCAATGTTCCTTGATGTCATTCCACAATGCTAGATGATCCTACACATGTGAAGCCTTCTCTTGGGAAAAGGTATGAAGGTGCTTATTAACAGAGAAACAGGTATAATAAAAAGAAATAGAAAATAAAAACAGTCCAATCCATCATAGTCCTGAAAATTTCTAGGTTGATCCAAAAATGCTCTCTAGTTCCTTTTTCAAATTGGTTAAGTATGATTATGTGGATATATTCATGAGTTAATGTCCATATATGCACTGAAGATATGTTTGAAATCCTGACAGATTAACTCTTTGTCGGGCCCCTATGACCACTGATACTACAGATATACAGAACAAAGACCAGTATTTCAATAATATCTTTAAGCTTTTCATACAATAAATGTACTGAAATAGTAAATGATCTATCTCACTTATGGGGTAAAACATCGGTAGTATCTCTTGATAAAATGATGCAGTGATAGCTTGTGCAAAAGATGCATGTGGCATGAGAAAGGTGGGAAGTGGGCAGATTAGAAAGGGTAGTGAGTGGTGGGTTGAAGGAGTAAGGTTGTTAGTGAAAGAGAAGAGAAGCGTTCAGACGATTTTTGCATGGAAGTACTGCAAATGACTGGGATATATACAAGGATGTGAAAGGAGGTCAAGAGAAAAATGTAAGAGATAAAAAAGAGGGCAAATGCGAGTTAGGGTGAGAGAGTATCATTAAATCTTAGGAAGGATAAAAAGATGTTTTGGAAAGAGGTAAATAATGTGTGTAAAACAAGAGAACAAATGGGAACATTGGTAAAGGGGGCAAATAAAGATGTAATAACAAGGAGTGATGAAGTGAGAAGATGGAGTGAGTATTCTGAAGGTTTGTTGAATGTGTTTCATGACAGAGTGGCAAATATAGGGTGGTACGGTCAGGTTGGTGTATGAAGTGAGAGGGGTTAGGGAGAATGGTTAGGTAAACATAGAAGTAGTAGTGAAAGCTTTCTGGAAGATAAAAGCCAGCAAGGCAGTGGCTTTGGATGGTACTGCAGCTGAGTTTATTAAAAAAGGGGGTGACTGTGTTACTGACTGGTTGGTAAGGATATTCAATGTATGTATGGTTCATGGTGAAGTGCCTGAGGATTGGCGGAATGCATGAATATTGCCATTGCACAAAGGCAAAGGGGATAAAGGTGAGTGTTCAAATTACAGAGGTATACTTTTTTTAGTATTCCCGGGAAATTATATGGGAGGGTACTGATTGAGAGGGTAAAGGCATGTACAGAGCATCAGACTGGGGAAGAGCAGTGTGGTTTCAGAAGTGGTAGAGAATGTGTGGATCAGGTGTCTGCTTTTGAAGAATGTATGTGAGAAATACTTAGAAAACCAGATGGATTTGTATGTAGCATTTATGGATCTGGGAAAGGCATACACTAGAGTTGATAGAGATGTTTTGTGGAAGGAATTAAGAGTATATGGTGTGGGAGGTAAGTTGCTAGAAGCAGTGAAAAGTTTTTATAGAGGATGTAAGGCATGTGTACAAGTAGGAAGAAAGGAAAGGGATTGGTTCTCAGTGAATGTCGGTTTGCGGTTGTGCGTGATGTCTCCATGGTTGTTTAATTTGTTTATGGATAGGGTTGTTAGGGAGGTGAATACGAGAGTTTTGAAGAGAGGGGCAAGTATGCAGTCTTTTGTGGATGAGGGCTTGGGAAGTGAGTCAGTTGTTGTTCACTGATGATACAGCACTGGTGGCTGATTCGGGTGAGAAATTGCAGAAGCTGGTGACTGAGTTTGGTAAAGTGTGTGAAAGAAGAAAGTTGAGAGTAAATGTAAATAAGAGCAGGGTTAGTACATTCAGCAGGATTGAGGGACAAGTTAATTGGGAGGTAAGTTTGAATGAAGAAAAACTGGAGGAAGTGAAGTGTTTTAGATATCTGGAAGTGGATTTAGCAGTGGATGGAACCATGGAAGCAGAAGTGAGTCACAGGGTGGGGGAGGGGGCGAAGGTACTGGGAGCATTGAAAAATGTGTGGAAGGCGAGAACCTTATCTCGGAAAGCAAAAATGGGTATGTTTGAAGGAATAGTGGTTCCAACAATGTTATATGGTTGCGAGGCATGGGCTACAGATAGGGTTGTGCAGAGGAGGGTGGATGTGTTGAAAATGAAATGTTTGAGGACAATATGTGGTGTGAGGTGGTTTGATCGAGTAAGTGATGAAAGGGTAAGAGAGATGTGTGGTAATAAAAAGAGTGTGGGTGAGAGAGCAGAAGAGGGTATATTGAAATGATTTGGTCACATGGAGAGAATGAGCAAGAAAAGATTGACAAAGAGGATATATGTGTCAGATGTGGAGGGAACGAGAAGAAGTGGGAGACCAAATTGGAGGTGGAAAGATGGAGTGAAAAAGATTTTGAATGATTGGGGCCTGAACATACAGGAAGGTGAAAGGTGTGCAAGAAATAGAGTGAATTGGAATGATGTGGTATACTGTGGTCGACGTGCTAGGGTGAAAGGTGTGCAAGAAATAAGAGTGAATTGGAATGATGTGGTATACTGTGGTTGACGTGCTATCAATAGATTGAACCAAAGCATGTGAAGTGTCTGGGGTAAACCATGGATAGCTTTGTTGGGCCTGATGTGGAAAGGAAGCTATGGTTTCGGTGCTTTACACATGACAACTAGAGACTATGAACAAATGTGGCCTTTGCTGTCTTTTGCTGGCACTACCTCGCATGCGTACGGGGGAGGGGGTGCCATTTCATGTGTGGCAGAGTAGCGGCGGAAATGGATGGGGGCAGCAAGTATGATTGTGTCCATATATATATGTGTGTGTATGTATATGTATGTATACGTTGAAGTGTATAGGTAAGTATATGTGCGTGTTTGGGCATTTATGTATATACATGTGTATCGGGATGGGGTAGGCTATTCTACCGCCTTTACCCTTGTGCTACCTCACAAGCACGGGAGACAGCAAATACGTATAATAAAAATTAATAAATATACATTTTTTCATTATACTTAGTCGCTGTCTCCCGTAATAGCAAGGTAGTGCAAGGAAACAGATGAAAGAATGGCCCAACTCACCCACATACACGTGTATACACATGATATATATATTCTTCTTTTTCTTTCATACTATTCGCCATTTCCCGCATTAGTGAGGTAGCATTAAGAACAGAGGACTGGGCCTTTGAAGGAATATCCTCACCTGTCCTCCTTCTCTGTTCCTTCTTTTGGAAAATTTAAAAAAAAAATGAGGGGAGGATTTCCAGCCCCCCACTCCCTTCCCTTTCAGTCGCCTTCTATGACAGGCAAGGAATACGTGGGAAGAATTCTTTCTCCCATATCCCCAGGGATACATTTTTTTTTCTTTTTTTTTTTTTGCTTTGTCGCTGTCTCCCGCGTTTGCGAGGTAGCGCAAGGAAACAGACAAAAGAAATGGCTCAACCCCCCCCCATACACATGTATATACATACACGTCCACACACACAAATATACATACCTACACAGCTTTCCATGGTTTACCCCAGACGCTTCACATGCCCTGATTCAATACACTGACAGCACATCAACCCCGGTATACTACATCGATCCAATTCACTCTATTCCTTGCCCTCCTTTCACCCTCCTGCATGTTCAGGCCCCGATCACACAAAATCTTTTTCACTCCATCTTTCCACCTCCAATTTGGTCTCCCTCTTCTCCTCGTTCCCTCCACCTCCGACACATATATCCTCTTGGTCAATCTTTCCTCACTCATTCTCTCCATGTGCCCAAACCATTTCAAAACACCCTCTTCTGCTCTCTCAACCACGCTCTTTTCATTTCCACACATCTCTCTTACCCTTACATTACTTACTCGATCAAATCACCTCACACCACACATTGTCCTTAAACATCTCATTTCCAGCACATCCACCCTCCTGCGTACAACTCTATCCATAGCCCATGCCTCGCAACCATACAACATTGTTGGAACCACTATTCCTTCAAACATACCCATTTTTGCTTTCCGACATAATGTTCTCAACTTCCACACATTCTTCAAGGCTCCCAGGATTTTCGCCCCCTCCCCCACCCTATGATTCACTTCCGCTTCCATGGTTCCATCCGCTGCCAGATCCACTCCCAGATATCTAAAACACTTTACTTCCTCCAGTTTTTCTCCATTCAAACTTACCTCCCAATTGACTTGACCCTCAACCCTACTATACCTAATTACCTTGCTCTTATTCACATTTACCCTTATCTTTCTTCTTTCACACACTTTACCAAACTCAGTCACCAGCTTCTGCAGTTTCTCACATGAATCAGCCACCAGCGCTGTATCATCAGCAAACAACAACTGACTCACTTCCCAAGCTCTCTCATCCCCAACAGACTTCATACTTGCCGCTCTTTCCAAAACTCTTGCATTCACCTCCCTAACAACCCCATCCATAAACAAATTAAACAACCATGGAGACATCACACACCCCTGCCGCAAACCTACATTCACTGAGAACCAATCACTTTCCTCTCTTCCTACACGTGCACATGCCTTACATCCTCGATAAAAACTTTTCACTGCTTCTAACAACTTGCCTCCCACACCATATATTCTTAATACCTTCCACAGAGCATCTCTATCAACTCTATAATATGCCTTCTCTAGATCCATAAATTTTTTTTTTTTTCTTTTGTCGCTGTCTCCCGCGTTTGCGAGGTAGCGCAAGGAAACAGACGAAAGAAATGGCCCAACCCACCCCCATACACATGCCTTGATTCAATCCACTGACAGCACGTCAACCCCGGTATACCACATCGCTCCAATTCACTCTATTCTTTGCCCTCCTTTCACCCTCCTGCATGTTCTTCAGGCCCCGATCACACAAAATCTTTTTCACTCCATCTTTCCACCTCCAATTTGGTCTCCCTCTTCTCCTCGTTCCCTCCACCTCCGACACATATATCCTCTTGGTCAATCTTTCCTCACTCATTCTCTCCATGTGACCAAACCATTTCAAAACACCCTCTTCTGCTCTCTCAACCACGCTCTTTTTATTTCCACACATCTCTCTTACCCTTACGTTACTTACTCGATCAAACCACCTCACACCACACACTGTCCACAAACATCTCATTTCCAGCACATCCATCCTCCTGCGCACAACTCTATCCAAAGTCCACGCCTCGCAACCATACAACATTGTTGGAACCACTATTCCTTCAAACATACCCATTTTTGCTTTCCGAGATAATGTTCTCGACTTCCACACATTCTTCAAGGCTCCCAGAATATTTGCCCCCTCCCCCACCCTATGATCCACTTCCGCTTCCATGGTTCCATCCGCTGCCAGATCCACTCCCAGATATCTAAAACACTTCACTTCCTCCAGTTTTCCTCCTTTCAAACTCACCTCCCAAATGAATTGACCCTCAACCCTACTGTACCTAATAACCTTGCTCTTATTCACATTTACTCTTAACTTTCTTCTTTCACACACTTTACCAAACTCAGTCACCAGCTTCTGCAGTTTCTCACATGAATCAGCCACCAGCGCTGTATCATCAGCGAACAACAACTGACTCACTTCCCAAGCTCTCTCATCCCCAACAGACTTCATACTTGCCCCTCTTTCCAAAACTCTTGCATTCACCTCCTTAACAACCCCATCCATAAACAAATTAAACAACCATGGAGACATCACACACCCCTGCCGCAAACCTACATTCACTGAGAACCAATCACTTTCCTCTCTTCCTACACGTACACATGCCTTACATCCTCGATAAAAACTTTTCACTGCTTCTAACAACTTGCCTCCCACACCATATATTCTTAATACCTTCCACAGAGCATCTCTATCAACTCTATCATATGCCTTCTCCAGATCCATAAATGCTACATACATATCCATTTGCTTTTCTAAGTATTTCTCACATACATTCTTCAAAGCAAACACCTGATCCACACATCCTCTACCACTTCTGAAACCACACTGCTCTTCCCCAATCTGATGCTCTGTACATGCCTTCACCCTCTCAATCAATACCCTCCCATATAATTTGCCAGGAATACTCAACAAACTTATACCTCTGTAATTTGAGCACTCACTCTTATCCCCTTTGCCTTTGTACAATGGCACTATGCACGCATTCCGCCAATCCTCAGGCACCTCACCATGAGTCATACATACATTAAATAACCTTACCAACCAGTCAACAATACAGTCACCCCCTTTTTTAATAAATACCACTGCAATACCATCCAAACCTGCTGCCTTGCCGGCTTTCATCTTCCGCAAAGCTTTTACTACCTCTTCTCTGTTTACCAAATCATTTTCCCTAACCCTCGCACTTTGCACACCACCTCGACCAAAACACCCTATATCTGCCACTCTATCATCAAACACATTCAACAAACCTTCAAAATACTCACTCCATCTCCTTCTCACATCACCACTACTTGTTATCACCTCCCCATTTGCGCCCTTCACTGAAGTTCCCATTTGCTCCCTTGTCTTACGCACTTTATTTACCTCCTTCCAGAACATCTTTTTATTCTCCCTAAAATTTAATGATACTCTCTCACCCCAACTCTCATTTGCCCTTTTTTCACCTCTTGCACCTTTCTGTTGACCTCCTGTCTCTTTCTTTTATACGTCTCCCACTCAATTTCATTTTTTCCCTGCAAAAATCGTCCAAATCCATAAATGCTACATACAAATCCATTTGCTTTTCAAAGTATTTCTCACATATATGTATATGTATATATATATATATTTCTTTTTTTTTTATACTTTGTCGCTGTCTTCCACGTTTGCGAGGTAGCGCAAGGAAACAGACGAAAGAAATGGCCCAACCCACCCCCATACACATGTATATACATACACGTCCACACACGCAAATATACATACCTACACAGCTTTCCATGGTTTACCCCAGACGCTTCACATGCCCTGATTCAATCCACTGACAGCACGTCAACCCCGGTACACTACATCGATCCAATTCACTCTATTCCTTGCCCTCCTTTCACCCTCCTGCATGTTCAGGCCCCGATCACACAAAATCTTTTTCACTCCATCTTTCCACCTCCAATTTGGTCTCCCACTTCTCCTCGTTCCCTTCACCTCCGACACATATATCCTCTTGGTCAATCTTTCCTCACTCATTCTCTCCATGTGCCCAAACCATTTCAAAACACCCTCTTCTGCTCTCTCAACCACGCTCTTTTTATTTCCACACATCTCTCTTACCCTTACGTTACTTACTCGATCAAACCACCTCACACCACACATTGTCCTCAAACATCTCATTTCCAGCACATCCATCCTCCTGCGCACAACTCTATCCATAGCCCACGCCTCGCAACCATACAACATTGTTGGAACCACTATTCCTTCAAACATACCCATTTTTGCTTTCCGAGATAATGTTCTCGACTTCCACACATTCTTCAAGGCCCCCAGAATTTTCGCCCCCTCCCCCACCCTATGATCCACTTCCGCTTCCATGGTTCCATCCGCTGCCAGATCCACTCCCAGATATCTAAAACACTTCACTTCCTCCATTTTTTCTCCATTCAAACTCACCTCCCAATTGACTTGACCCTCAACCCTACTGTACCTAATAACCTTGCTCTTATTCACATTTACTCTTAACTTTCTTCTTCCACACACTTTACCAAACTCAGTCACCAGCTTCTGCAGTTTCTCACATGAATCAGCCACCAGCGCTGTATCATCAGCGAACAACAACTGACTCACTTCCCAAGCTCTCTCATCCACAACAGACTTCATACTTGCCCCTCTTTCCAAAACTCTTGCATTTACCTCCCTAACAACCCCATCCATAAACAAATTAAACAACCATGGAGACATCACACACCCCTGCCGCAAACCTACATTCACTGAGAACCAATCACTTTCCTCTCTTCCTACACGTACACATGCCTTACATCCTCGATAAAAACTTTTCACTGCTTCTAACAACTTTCCTCCCACACCATATATTCTTAATACCTTCCACAGAGCATCTCTATCAACTCTATCATATGCCTTCTCCAGATCCATAAATGCTACATACAAATCCATTTGCTTTTCTAAGTATTTCTCACATACATTCTTCAAAGCAAACACCTGATCCACACATCCTCTACCACTTCTGAAACCACACTGCTCTTCCCCAATCTGATGTATATATATATATATATATATACATATATATATTTATCCCTGGGGATAGGGGAGAAAGAGTACTTCCCACGTATTCCCTGCGTGTCGTAGAAGGCGACTAAAAGGGGAGGGAGCGGGGGGCTGGAAATCCTCCCCTCTCGTTTTTTTTTTTTTTAATTTTCCAAAAGAAGGAACAGAGAACTGGGCCAGGTGAGGGTATTCCCTCAAGGCCCAGTCCTCTGTTCTTAACGCTACCTCGCTAATGCGGGAAATGGCAAATAGTTTGAAAGAAGAAAAGAAAATATATATATATATATATATATATATATATATATATATATATATATATATATATATATATATATATATATTTTTTTTTTTTTGCTTTGTCGCTGTCTCCCGCGTTTGCGAGGTAGCGCAAGGAAACAGACGAAAGAAATGGCCCAACCCACCCCCATACACATGTATATACATACACGTCCACACACGCAAATATACATACCTACACAGCTTTCCATGGTTTACCCCAGACGCTTCACATGCCCTGATTCAATCCACTGACAGCACGTCAACCCCGGTATACTACATCGATCCAATTCACTCTATTCCTTGCCCTCCTTTCACCCTCCTGCATGTTCAGGCCCCGATCACACAAAATCTTTTTCACTCCATCTTTCCACCTCCAATTTGGTCTCCCACTTCTCGTTCCCTTCACCTCCGACACATATATCCTCTTGGTCAATCTTTCCTCACTCATTCTCTCCATGTGCCCAAACCATTTCAAAACACCCTCTTCTGCTCTCTCAACCACGCTCTTTTTATTTCCACACATCTCTCTTACCCTTACGTTACTTACTCGATCAAACCACCTCACACCACACATTGTCCTCAAACATCTCATTTCCAGCACATCCACCCTCCTGCGCACAACTCTATCCATAGCCCATGCCTCGCAACCATACAAAATTGTTGGAACCACTATTCCTTCAAACATACCCATTTTTGCTTTCCGAGATAATGTTCTCGACTTCCACACATTCTTCAAGGCTCCCAGAATTTTCGCCCCCTCCCCCACCCTATGATCCACTTCCGCTTCCATGGTTCCATCCGCTGCCAGATCCACTCCCAGATATCTAAAACACTTCACTTCCTCCAGTTTTTCTCCATTCAAACTCACCTCCCAATTGACTTGACCCTCAACCCTACTGTACCTAATAACCTTGCTCTTATTCACATTTACTCTTAACTTTCTTCTTCCACACACTTTACCAAACTCAGTCACCAGCTTCTGCAGTTTCTCACATGAATCAGCCACCAGCGCTGTATCATCAGCGAACAACAACTGACTCACTTCCCAAGCTCTCTCATCCCCAACAGACTTCATACTTGCCCCTCTTTCCAAAACTCTTGCATTCACCTCCTTAACAACCCCATCCATAAACAAATTAAACAACCATGGAGACATCACACACCCCTGCCGCAAACCTACACTCACTGTGAACCATATATGGAAAACTGGAGGAAGTGAAGTGTTTTAGATATCTGGGAGTCGATCTGGCAGCGGATGGAACCATGGAAGCAGAAGTGGATCATAGGGTGGGGGAGGAGGCGAAAATTCTGGGAGCCTTGAAGAATGTGTGGAAGTCGAGAACATTATCTCGGAAAGCACAAATGGGTATGTTTGAAGGAATAGTGGTTCCAACAATTTTGTATGGTTGCGAGGCATGGGCTATGGATAGAGTTGTGCGCAGGAGGGTGGATGTGCTGGAAATGAGATGTTTGAGGACAATGTGTGGTGTGAGGTGGTTTGATAGAGTAAGTAACGTAAGGGTAAGAGAGATGTGTGGAAATAAAAAGAGCGTGGTTGAGAGAGCAGAAGAGGGTGTTTTGAAATAGTTTGGGCACATGGAGAGAATGAGTGAGGAAAGATTGACCAAGAGGATATATGTGTCGGAGGTGGAGGGAACGAGGAGAAGAGGGAGACCAAATTGGAGGTGGAAAGATGGAGTGAAAAAGATTTTGTGTGATCGGGGCCTGAACATGCAGGAGGGTGAAAGGAGGGCAAGGAATAGAGTGAATTGGAGCGATGTGGTATACCGGGGTTGACGTGCTGTCAGTGGATTGAATCGGGGCATGTGAAGCGTCTGGGGTAAACCATGGAAAGCTGTGTAGGTATGTATATTTGCGTGTGTGGACGTATGTATATACATGTGTATGGGGGTGGGTTGGGCCATTTCTTTCCTCTGTTTCCTTGCGCTACCTCGCAAACGCGGGAGACAGCGACAAAGTAAAAAAAAAAAAAAAAAAATGTATATATATATATATATATATATATATATATATATATATATATATATATATATATATATATATATATTTTTTTTTATTATACTTTGTCGCTGTCTCCCGCGTTTGCGAGGTAGCGCAAGGAAACAGACGAAAGAAATGGCCCAACCCCCCCCATACACATGTATATACATACGTCCACACACGCAAATATACATACCTACACAGCTTTCCATGGTTTACCCCAGACACTTCACATGCCTTGATTCAATCCACTGACAGCACGTCTACCCTGGTATACCACATCGATCCAATTCACTCTATTCCTTGCCCTCCTTTCACCCTCCTGCATGTTCAGGCCCCGATCACACAAAATCTTTTTCACTCCATCTTTCCACCTCCAATTTGGTCTCCCTCTTCTCCTTGTTCCCTCCACCTCCGACACATATATCCTCTTGGTCAATCTTTCCTCACTCATCCTCTCCATGTGCCCAAACCACTTCAAAACACCCTCTTCTGCTCTCTCAACCACGCTCTTTTTATTTCCACACATCTCTCTTACCCTTACGTTACTCACTCGATCAAACCACCTCACACCAGACATTGTCTTCAAACATCTCATTTCCAGCACATCCATCCTCCTGCGCACAACTCTATCCATAGCCCACGCCTCGCAACCATACAACATTGTTGGAACCACTATTCCTTCAAACATACCCATTTTTGCTTTCCGAGATAATGTTCTCGACTTCCACACATTTTTCAAGGCCCCCAGGATTTTCGCCCCCTCCCCCACCCTATGATCCACTTCCGCTTCCATGGTTCCATCCGCTGCCAGATCCACTCCCAGATATCTAAAACACTTCACTTCCTCCAGTTTTTCTCCATTCAAACTCACCTCCCAATTGACTTGACCCTCAACCCTACTGTACCTAATAACCTTGCTCTTATTCACATTTACTCTTAACTTTCTTCTTCCACACACTTTTCCAAACTCAGTCACCAGCTTCTGCAGTTTCTCACATGAATCAGCCACCAGCGCTGTATCATCAGCGAACAACAACTGACTCACTTCCCAAGCTCTCTCATCCCCAACAGACTTCATACTTGCCCCTCTTTCCAAAACTCTTGCATTTACCTCCCTAACAACCCCATCCATAAACAAATTAAACAACCATGGAGACATCACACACCCCTGCCGCAAACCTACATTCACTGAGAACCAATCACTTTCCTCTCTTCCTACACGTACACATGCCTTACATCCTCGATAAAAACTTTTCACTGCTTCTAACAACTTTCCTCCCACACCATATATTCTTAATACCTTCCACAGAGCATCTCTATCAACTCTATCATATGCCTTCTCCAGATCCATAAATGCTACATACAAATCCATTTGCTTTTCTAAGTATTTCTCACATACATTCTTCAAAGCAAACACCTGATCCACACATCCTCTACCACTTCTGAAACCACACTGCTCTTCCCCAATCTGATGCTCTGTACATGCCTTCACCCTCTCAATCAATACCCTCCCATATAATTTACCAGGAATACTAAACAAACTTATACCTCTGTAATTTGAGCACTCACTCTTATCCCCTTTGCCTTTGTACAATGGCACTATGCACGCATTCCGCCAATCCTCAGGCACCTCACCATGAGTCATACATACATTAAATAACCTTACCAACCAGTCAACAATACAGTCACCCCCTTTTTTAATAAATTCCACTGCAATACCATCCAAACCTGCTGCCTTGCCGGCTTTCATCTTCCGCAAAGCTTTCACTACCTCTTCTCTGTTTACCAGATCATTTTCCCTAACCCTCTCACTTTGCACACCACCTCGACCACAACACCCTATAACTGTCACTCTATCATCAAACACATTCAACAAACCTTCAAAATACTCACTCCATCTCCTTCTCACATCACCACTACTTGTTATCACCTCCCCATTTGCGCCCTTCACTGAAGTTCCCATTTGCTCCCTTGTCTTACGCACTTTATTTACCTCCTTCCAGAACATCTTTTCATTCTCCCTAAAATTTAATGATACTCTCTCACCCCAACTCTCATTTGCCCTTTTTTTCACCTCTTGCACCTTTCTCTTGACCTCCTGTCTCTTTCTTTTATACATCTCCCACTCGTTTGCATTTTTTCCCTGCAAAAATCGTCCAAATGCCTCTCTCTTCTCTTTCACTAATACTCTTACTTCTTCATCCCACCACTCACTAACCTTTCTAATCAACCCTCCTCCCACTCTTCTCGTGCCACAAGCATCTTTTGCGCAATCCATCACTGATTCCCTAAATACATCCCATTCCTCCCCCACTCCCCTTACTTCCATTGTTCTCACCTTTTTCCATTCTGTACTCAGTCTCTCCTGGTACTTCCTCACACGGGTCTCCTTCTCAAGCTCACTTACTCTCACCACCCTCTTCACCCCAACATTCACTCTTCTTTTCTGAAAACCCATACAAATCTTCACCTTAGCCTCCACAAGATAATGATCAGACATCCCTCCAGTTGCACCTCTCAGCACATTAACATCCAAAAGTCTCTCTTTCGCACGCCTATCAATTAACACGTAATCCAATAACGCTCTCTGGCCATCTCTCCTACTTACATAAGTATACTTATGTATATCTCGCTTTTTAAACCAGGTATTCCCAATCATCAGTCCTTTTTCAGCACATAAATCTACAAGCTCTTCACCATTTCCATTTACAACACTGAACACCCCATGTATACCAATTATTCCCTCAACTGCCACATTACTCACCTTTGCATTCAAATCACCCATCACTATGACCCGGTCTCGTGCATCAAAACCACTAACACACTCATTCAGCTGCTCCCAAAACACTTGCCTCTCTTGATCTTTCTTCTCATGCCCAGGTGCATATGCACCAATAATCACCCACCTCTCTCCATCAACTTTCAGTTTTACCCATATTAATCGAGAATTTACTTTCTTACACTCTATCACATACTCCCACAACTCCTGTTTCAGGAGTATTGCTACTCCTTCCCTTGCTCTTGTCCTCTCACTAACCCCTGACTTTACTCCCCAGACATTCCCAAACCACTCTTCCCCTTTACCCTTGAGCTTCGTTTCACTCAGAGCCAAAACATCCAGGTTCCTTTCCTCAAACATACTACCTATCTCTCCTTTTTTCACATCTTGGTTACATCCACACACATTTAGGCACCCCACTCTGAGCCTTCGGGGAGGATGAGCACTCCCCGCGTGACTCCTTCTTCTGTTTCCCATTTTAGAAAGTTAATACAAGGAGGGGAGGATTTCTGGCCCCCCGCTCCCGTCCCCTCTAGTCGCTTTCTACGACACGCGAGGAATACGTGGGAAGCATTCTTTCACCCCTATCCCCAGGGATAATATACATATATATATATACATATACACATACACACACATACACATACATACACACATATACACACACACACACATACATATATATACATATGAAAAATGTAAGAAACAATTTAGAAAACTGAAACTTCTATCTTGAAATGAATGAAAAAAAAGAATGTCACATAATGGTTCAACCTCTGGCTATGGAAAAAAGGAAATGTATAATTTATTTACACAAACGTCAATAGCAGTTCTCATCAATTTAACCACTGTATCAATAAGCTTCAATGTCTAAGCTACATTTTTCTCCAATTTCACTATTTTCCTTCACATTTTCAATTGTGTCTGAAGGTTCTACTTCAAGAGTGATTGTTTTTCCAGTAAGGGTCTTCACATCCTTACCCTTGAGGTAAAGTTAAATTGACATATGATGATGAGAGACTTCCTTTACAGGACTGTCAAGTGATAATGGAAGCACTTACGGGTTGATATTTGGTAAAAAATTTCAGAAAATATGGTTGAATCCAGTGGTAGGTATATGAATAACCGACTTATACAAATCATTAATCAAGCTGAACAAACCTGAGTTATACTTATGGCTTGACGTCGTTTGAAGCAGAGGGCGAAGGGGTAGGGAGCTGGAAGTTCTCTGGCGGCTTGTATAAGCCCCTTCTTTATGTTCTAGATACTAGTTGATGTGAACTTTGAAGGCATTTATATCAACAGTTATTAGTCCTGAATGGCGAAGTTCATTCCAATGGCCAGTAACTCTTTGAAGAATAAAAAATACGTAATGACATCCGACCGTGTATGATGTTTGAACTGTCCTCTGCCAATGGCCTGCTCAAATGTTCTGAAGGTTGGATTCGGTCACGACACCTGGTGACCACACGGTGACACTCCTGTCAGGTGGCAGGGGGCGCTCACCCCGCGTATATATATATATATATTTATTTATTTATTTATTTATATATATATTATACTTTGTCCCTGTGTCTCGTGTTAGCGAGGTAGCGCAAGAAAACAGACAAAAGAATGGCACAAACCCACCCACATACACATGTATATACATACACATCCACACACGCGCATATACATACCTATACATTTAAACGTATACATACATATACATACACTGATATATACATATATACACGTACATATTCATACATAATGCCTTCAACTACTCCCGCCACCACCCTGCCACACATGAAATGGCACCCCCTCCCCCCGCGTATGTGTGAGGCAGCACTGGGAAAGACAACAAAGGCCACACAGGTTCACGCTCAGTCTCTAGCTGTCATGTGTAATGCACAGAAACCACAGCTCCCTTTCCACATCCAGGCCCCACAGAACTTTCCATGGTTTACCCAAGATGCTTCATATGCCCTGGTTCAATCCACTGACAGCACGTCAACCCCGGTATACCACATTGTTCCAATTCACTCTATTCTATGCATGCCTTTCACCCTCCTGCATGATCAGGCCCCAATCGCTCAAAATCTTTTTCACTCCATCCTTCCATCTCCAATTTGGTCTCCCACTTCTCCTCGTTCCCTCAACCTCTGACACATATATCCTCTTTGTCGATCTTTCTTTGTTCATTCTTTCCATGTGACCAAATCATTTCAATATACCCTCTTATACTCTCTCAATCACACTCTTTTTATTACCACACATCTCTCTTACCCTTTAATCACTTACTCGATCAAACCATCTAACATCACATGTTGTCCTTAAACATCTCATTTCCAACACATCCACCCCCCCTCCGCACAACCCTATCTATAGCCCATGCCTCACAACCATATAACATTGTTGGAACCACGTTTCCTTCCAACATACCCATTTTTGCTTTCCGAGATAACGTTCTCAACTTCCACTCATTCTTCAACACTCCCAGAACCTTCACTTCCTCCAGTTTTTCTCCATTCAGACTTACCTCCTAAATGACTTATCCCTCACCTACTGTACCTAATAACCTTGCTCTTATTCACATTTACTCTCAGCTTTCTTCTTTCACACACTTTACCAAACTCAGTCACCAGCTTCTGCAGTTTCTCACCCGAATCAGCTACTAGTGCTATATCATCAGCGAACAACAACTGACTCACTTCCCAAGCTCTCTCATCCACAACAGACTTCATACTTGCCCCTCTCTCCAAAACTTTTGCATTCACCTCCCTAACAACCCCATCCATAAACAAATTAAACAACCATGGAGACATCATGCATCCCTGCCGCAAACCGACATTCACTGGGAACCAATCACTTTCCTCTCTTCCTACTCGTACACATGCCTTACATCCTTGATAAAAACTTTTCGCTGCTTCTAACAACTTGCCTACCACACCATATACTCTTAATACCTTCCACAGAGCATCTCTATCAACTCTAACATATGCCTTCTCCAGATCCATTAACACTACATACAAATCCATTTGTTTTTCTAAGTATTTCTCACATACATTCTTCAAAGCAAAAACCTGATCCATACATCCTCTACCACTTCTGGAACCAAACTGCTCTTCCCCAATCTGATGCTCTATATATGCCTTCCCCCTCTCAATCAATACTCTCCCATATATTTTTCCAGGAATACTCAACAAACTTACACCTCCGTAATTTCAACACCCACCTTTATTCCCTTTGCCTATGTACAATGGCACAATGAATGCATTCCGCTAATCCTCAGGCACTTTATCATGAGCCATACATACACTGAATATCCTCACCAACCGGTCAATACAAGATAATGATCAGACATCCATCCAGCTGCACCTCTCAGCACATTAACATCCAAAAATCTCTGTTTCACGCGCCTATCAATTAACATGTAATCCAATAACGCTCTCTGGCCATCTCTCCTACTTACATACGTATACTTACATATATCTCTCTTTTTAAACCAGGTATTCCCAATCACCAATCCCTTTTCGGCATACAAATCTACAGGCTCTTCACCATTTCCATTTACAACACTGAACACCCCATGTACATCAATTATTCCCCCAACTGCCACATTACTCACCTTTGCATTCAAATCACCCATCTCTATAACCCAGTCTCATGAATCAAAACTGCTAACACATCCACTCAGCTTCTCCCAAAACACTTGCCTCTCATGATCTTTTTCTCATGCCCAGGTTCATAGGCAGCAATAATTACCCATCTCTCTCCATCCACTTTCAGTTTTACCCATATCAATATGGAGTTAACTTTCTTACACTCTATCACATACTCCCACAACTCCTGTTTCAGTAGTGCTACCCCTTCCTTTGCTCTTGTCCTCTCACCAACCCATGACTTTACTCCCAAGACATTCCCAAACCACTCTTCCCCTTTACCCTTGAGCTTTGTTTCACTCAGAGCCAAAACATCCAGGTTCCTTTCCTCAAACATACTACCTATCTCTCCTTTTTTCTTATCTTGGTTACATCCACACACATTTAGGCACCCCAATCTGAGCCTTCGAGGAGGATGAGCACTCTCTGTGTGACTCCTTCTTCTCTTTCCCCTTTTAGAAAGTTGAAAGACAAGCAGGGGAGGGTTTCTAGCCCCCTGCTCCCATCCCCTTTAGTCGCCTTCTACAACATGCGAGGAATGAGTGGGAAGTATTCTTTCTCCCCTATCCTCAGGGATACTCTATCCCTTTCTTACCTTATCATTTCTTGCTTGAACAACCCTCCTCACACAAAATATAGTACTCAAACATTTAATCTCCAACACATCTACTCTCCTCCATCAAATACACCAATCTTTGCTCTGATGGAGCATGACCTTCCTTTCTACACACTTTTCAAAGCATCCAGGACCTTAGACCCCATTCCATCCAGTGGTTCACTTCAGCTTCCATATTTCCAGTCACTTCCAAGTCCACTCCTAGCTATCTAAAATATCCCACTTCTTCCAGGTTCTCTCCATTCAAATTCACACTCAAACTAACCAGTCACTTTCTAGTACTAAACCCAATAACTTTGCTTTAATTTACACTTACTCTCAACTTTCTCCTTTAACACATTCTTCCAATCTCAGACAACACTTTCTGCAGTTTTTCACCTGAATCTGCCACCAGCGACATGTCACTGGCTTATAATAACCGACTCTTCCCAGGCCCACCTGCTCCTGACAATTTGCAACACTGCCCTTCACTCCAAAATCCTTGCATTCGCCTCCTTCACCAACCCCCTCCATAAACACTTTAAATGGCCACGGTAACACTGCACAACTCTGCCGCAGATTTACCTTCACCTGAAACCACTAAACCTACTTTCTTCCTTCTTGCACAGAAGCCTTACTCCCTTTATAAAACCTTTACTGCTTTTACAACTTTTCTACCACATCATATAACTACCTTCCAATGAGCATCTCTATCAAGTTTATCATACTTTTTCACCAGATTCGTAAACACCACATACAAATCTTTCTGTAATTGTAAGTATTTCTCTTACACTCACAAATTCTTTAAAGCACACACTTGACTCATACACCCTATACCATTCATGAATTCAGCCACAGATGTTCTATGAATGCCATTACCCTCTCAATCATCACTCTCCCATACCAGGTATACTCAACAAACTTAAACCTATGTAATTCGAACATTCACTTTTGTCCTCGATGCTTTTGTTTAATGGCACTATAAAGGCATTCTGACAGTCCTAGAACATCTAATCATAAGAGTCAGTTCATTTTTGGTATATTCACAAGGATCATTCCAGACCTGATTATTCACAATCTTCCTTGGTGATGTGCTTTCTCATCTTACACTTGTCTTACTGCCCACTGTTTGCTGCCACACTTAGATATTGTATCTTTCCTTCATTCTACACTGTACAGTTTAAGCTCATTAAACCTCTCATCATAGCTCTCATGCCCAAGACAACCAATTTTGTTTATGAAGTGTTTCTGAATTTTCTCTAGCCCTTCTATTCCCATTTCTTTGACTAGTGACTATACAACATGAATAATCATATTTGTTCCTTAAATGTACAAAGAACATTTTCATCATCAGCCTTCTCTCTCACTGTGAAAGTTCCATTGTCATATCACTCATAATTTGGCCTAATACCACTAACTTATTGATGTGGTCCTTGAAATCAATTTTCTCATGTGATAACTTTCTTCAATTTTTCCTTGTCTACTTCTGATCCTAATCACCTTACTCACTTTTATGGCATCTGCAAAACATCTGACCATACTTTCCTTCACCTCAGTGTCTATATCTGAGAACATTAGTATGAACAGAACTGAGGGTAGTCCTAATCCTTGTGGTAATCATGAAATGATATGCTGTGCTTTCAACATAAGTCTTATTTGACATAACTATGAATTTCCTGTTACATAAAAATTCCATGGAAAGTTCTGTGGGGCCTGGATGTGGAAAGGGAGCTGTGGTTTCAGTGCATTATTACATGACAGCTAGAGACCGAGTGTGAACGAATGTCGCCTTTGTTGTCTTTTCCTAGCATTACCTCGCGCACATGTGGGGGGAGGGGGTTGTTTTTTTCATGTGTGGCGGGGTGGCGATGGGAATGAATAAAGGCAGACAGTATGAATTATGTACATGTCTATATATGTATATGTCTGTGTGTATATATACATTTATACGTTGAGATGTATAGGAATGTATATTTGCGTGTGTGGACGTGTATGTATATACATGTGTATGTGGGTGGGTTGGGCCATTCTTTCGTCTGTTTCCTTGTGCCACCTCACTAACGCGGGAGACCGTGAAAAAGCAAAATGAATAAATGAATAAATAAATAAAATAAAAATTCCCTTGTGCATTTTTCTAATTTACTTTTAACATTTTGTGTTTCCACTTCCTCTAAAAAAATCTAATTTACTTTTGTCAAATGCCGTTGCAAAGTCTTCAAAAACAGTGTCTATTCTCTTTCATTGCAAGAGAGTTTTGTATATTTAGTGTGGTAGTTAACCATCTGTACTGCAATGGTTGGTAGGCAGCCAATGACCAGAGAGATATATTACCAATACAACCCGCCTCGGTATCAGGAAGGTTAGGGGCAGCTACGTAGTTAGCTGTCTTTCCTTTCTGCCCCACCCCTCTGATCCAGGAAGCTGTCATTTCTTTCTGCCCCACCCACATGTGGACTATTGGCATTCTATCCACAAACATACAATCTCTCTTAGCCACACATAACACTTGACAACACTTAACTCACACATCTCATTCTTTGTCACTCCATATTTTTCTGCAACAAGCACTATGTGCTAACCCTGCCTTTTGGCAAAATGGGAGGAGCAATAGGTTGGAACATTTAGGCAGGAGCATTAGTTAAAAGTAGTCAGTGGGACATTAGGAAGGAGCCTCTACAAACACTCTGCTGAGTTGCCCTCTGCCAGTGGCCTGTGACAGGTGAGGAGCAGGAGTTCAGTAGTTACAGAGACCATTGCATGGCTAACCCCTTGAGGGAGTATCAGTTGGGAATAAGCATTAGAGATACAGACTGAAATATAGACAGTACTGTCTGAGGAGAGAGTTCTACGCCCATGGGGCTCCATCTCTTGAAGTTTTTCATCTATCAAGTAATCATCTAGACCCTTGTAAATTGCTGGCATTCACCTTTCCCCCACTTAGTCTATTTCAATTATAGCATTTATCCATTCCTTCTTTACATCCTTCCAAACCAGTTTCTTGCCCAGCTTCTTTTCATGGCCTCTGCTTTCTCTTGTACTGCATTTTGTCAAGAACTGCTCATTGTCACCATCATCCATATGAATTACATACTTGAAGACTGTTATCAGGTTTCCACTCTCTTCTCTCTTCCACGGTGGACAGTTTTGCAGTCCCAGTCTCTAATTGTAGCTCAGTTCCCTTAACTCAAGTACAGAATGGACAGGCAATTATGTTCACATGCTTTTACCTGATTCATATCCAAGCTAGCCTACATCTAAAAAACCTTTGCTAATCATTTGTTCATGAATCTTTATCACTGTTCCAGAGACTTTCACTATATGTGATGTTAGGCTACCTGGTTTATACTGATCTAGTATCATATCTTCCTTTCTGTACTGTTATATACACAATTTTGTGTTCATCTGTTGTGCTGGACAGATCAACATTTTGTCTCAATAATATCATCAGATTGTTTTCCTATTCCCAGCTTTGTTATTATTTAGAATACAGCTATGATCCCATCAGGCCTTGGCACTGAGTTCTATTCAAGTCAGTAAAATGGTTCTCTCATGTCATTTGTCACTTCAATTCCTACAGAGGCACACCAACCATACTGGTTACATATTTCATCAGTTTCAGAAGTGGTAGAGGATGTGTGGATCAGGTGTTTGCTTTGAAGAATGTATGTGAGAAATACTTAGAAAAGCAAATGGATTTGTATGTAGCATTTATGGATCTGGAGAAGGCATATGATAGAGTTGATAGAGATGCTCTGTGGAAGGTATTAAGAATATATGGTGTGGGAGGCAAGTTGTTAGAAGCAGTTAAAAGTTTTTATCGAGGATGTAAGGCATGTGTACGTGTAGGAAGAGAGGAAAGTGATTGGTTCTCAGTGAATGTAGGTTTGCGGCAGGGGTGTGTGATGTCTCCATGGTTGTTTAATTTGTTTATGGATGGGGTTGTTAGGGAGGTAAATGCAAGAGTTTTGGAAAGAGGGGCAAGTATGAAGTCTGTTGGGGATGAGAGAGCTTGGGAAGTGAGTCAGTTGTTGTTCGCTGATGATACAGCGCTGGTGGCTGATTCATGTGAGAAACTGCAGAAGCTGGTGACTGAGTTTGGAAAAGTGTGAGGAAGAAGAAAGTTAAGAGTAAATGTGAATAAGAGCAAGGTTATTAGGTACAGTAGGGTTGAGGGTCAAGTCAATTGGGAGGTAAGTTTGAATGGAGAAAAACTGGAGGAAGTGAAGTGTTTTAGATATCTGGGAGTGGATCTGGCAGCGGATGGAACCATGGAAGCGGAAGTGGATCATAGGGTGGGGGAGGGGGCGAAAATCCTGGGGGCCTTGAAGAATGTGTGGAAGTCGAGAACATTATCTCGGAAAGCAAAAATGGGTATGTTTGAAGGAATAGTGGTTCCAACAATGTTGTATGGTTGCGAGGTGTGGGCTATGGATAGAGTTGTGCGCAGGAGGATGGATGTGCTGGAAATGAGATGTTTGAGGACAATGTGTGGTGTGAGGTGGTTTGATCGAGTGAGTAACGTAAGGGTAAGAGAGATGTGTGGAAATAAAAAGAGCGTGGTTGAGAGAGCAGAAGAGGGTGTTTTGAAGTGGTTTGGGCACATGGAGAGGATGAGTGAGGAAAGATTGACCAAGAGGATATATGTGTCAGAGGTGGAGGGAACAAGGAGAAGAGGGAGACCAAATTAGAGGTGGAAAGATGGAGTGAAAAAGATTTTGTGTGATCGGGGCCTGAGCATGCAGGAGGGTGAAAGGAGGGCAAGGAATAGAGTGAATTGGAGCGATGTGGTATACCGGGGTTGACATGCTGTCAGTGGATTGAAGCAGGGCATGTGAAGCGTCTGGGGTAAACCATGGAAAGCTGTGTAGGTATGTATATTTGCGTGTGTGGACGTATGTATATACATGTGTATGGGGGGGGTTGGGCCATTTCTTTCGTCTGTTTCCTTGCGCTACCTCGCAAACGCGGGAGACAGCGACAAAGTATAACAAATAAATATAAATATATTTTCACTTCCATGCTCATTGGGATAGTTAATGCTCAGTCTAGAGTCCTCAGTTATTAAGCTTTGAATAATCACGTATAACTTTTAATAGATTTTATATGTATATATTGTTTATGGATGGGGTTGTTAGGGAGGTGAATGCAAGAGTTTTGGAAAGAGGGGCAAGTATGAAGTCTGTTGGGGATGAGAGAGCTTGGGAAGTGAGTCAGTTGTTGTTTGCTGATGATACAGCGCTGGTGGCTGATTCATGTGAGAAACTGCAGAAGCTGGTGACTGAGTTTGGTAAAGTGTGTGAAAGAAGAAAGTTAAGAGTAAATGTGAATAAGAGCAAGGTTATTAGGTACAGTAGGGTTGAGGGTCAAGTAAATTGGGAGGTAAGTTTGAATGGAGAAAAACTGGAGGAAGTAAAGTGTTTTAGATATCTGGGAGTGGATCTGGCAGCGGATGGAACCATGGAAGCGGAAGTGAATCATAGGGTGGGGGAGGGGGCGAAAATCCTGGGAGCCTTGAAGAATGTGTGGAAGTCGAGAACATTATCTCGGAAAGCAAAAATGGCTATGTTTGAAGGAATAGTTGTTCCAACAATGTTGTATGGTTGCGAGGCATGGGCTATGGATAGAGTTGTGCACAGGAGGGTGGATGTGCTGGAAATGAGATGTTTGAGGACAATGTGTGGTGTGAGGTGGTTTGATCGAGTAAGTAATGTAAGGGTAAGAGAGATGTGTGGAAATAAAAAGAGCGTGGCTGAGAGAGCAGAAGAGGGTGTTTTGAAATGGTTTGGGCACATGGAGAGAATGAGTGAGGAAAGATTGACCAAGAGGATATATGTGTCGGAGGTGGAGGGAACGAGGAGAAGTGGGAGACCAAATTGGATGTGGAAAGATGGAGTGAAAAAGATTTTGTGCGATCGGGGCCTGAACATGCAGGACGGTGAAAGGAGGGCAAGGAATAGAGTGAATTGGGTCGATGTGGTATACCGGGGTTGACGTGCTGTCAGTGGATTGAATCAGGGCATGTGAAGCGTCTGGGGTAAACCATGGAAAGTTGTGTGGGGCCTGGATGTGGAAAGGGAGCTGTGGTTTCGGGCATTATTGCATGACAGCTAGAGACCGAGTGTGAACAAATGGGGCCTTCGTTGTCTTTTCCTAGTGCTACCTTGCACACATGAGGGGGGAGGGGGATGGTATTCCATGTGTGGCAAGATGGGAATGAATAAAGGCAGACAGTGTGAATTGTGTGCATGGGTATATATGTATGTGTCTGTGTGTGTATACATATGTGTACATTGAGATGTATAGGTATGTATATTTGCGTGTGTGAACGTGTATGTATATACATTGTGTATGGGGGTGGGTTGGGCCATTTCTTTCGTCTGTTTCCTTGCGCTACCTCGCAAACGCGGGAGACAGCGACAAAGCAAAATAAATAAATAAATAAATAATATTGTTCCTAATTCATTCTATTCTCTTGAAAATCTGTATTGTTTCATGTTTAGTTTTATCAGGTTCCTTGTCATTTACATCATGACTCCTACTACATAGTGGTTTGGATTCACAGTTTTACTGCTACTTCCATATGGATTTCAATCCAATTCTTTCAGCTGGGTTACTTTTGTGTTCCTCAACAATGTTTCAATTATACCAAATTTTCATTAATTCTACTTTTTACTACTTTCATTTTCCTCTGCTATCCATATTCTACTGTCACCTCTTTCATATTCTATGCCCCTTCACTGTGCCTAATCTTGTTTACGTTACCTTCTGTGCTCATTCTGGAGGAGACCAAGGGTGAGTTATTCACTTTACCTTCTATGCTCATTCCGGGGAAGACCAAGGATGAGTCGAAATATGAGTCTGAACATTCAGTTGAGTGAGTGGAACTGGATCAATTTAGTAAAGAGGGGCAAAAAGACATTACTAGGCTAGACCAGAGCACATGAAACAGTCAAGGTACCCAGTGGAATAGTTTGGTTCTGGATGATAAGCTTTAATTTCAGTACATTATACAGCACAGCTAAAGAGGGAATGTATGCAGTTCCCAAACCTACCCTACTAAGGTAGAGGCCACTGAGTGAAAGAAAATTATCATCATTATCATTCCGTTACAAGATTACACACATCTTATGCAGAACATGCAGAAGTTTTAATGCCTATCTTAATGGTTAGAATACAGCATATTTCATGGGCACTACTCAAGAAGAAATGGGTTCCACTTTAAATCTACCATGGACATTGTTTGGAAATCATACAAGATCTATTACAAATATCCCAAAGGCTATAACCTCGCCATTATATAAATGAAATAAATGTAATCATGACTAGTAAGAAAAGCCACCACAAAAGTAGACCACAAACCAAGACCAACTGATTTATGTACCACTAAATGTTCTCTGATAATCATTGTGTCCATAATACTACACTTAAAACTAAGATATCCTAGATATGATAAATAATAACTTAAAAAAGTTTCTTTTTTGAGAACATATCACATATCCTGTTTGGAATAGAGGCTTTTGAGTCCACAAGCATTACATCTAGTTCCCTGCAATTAGGATGGGCTGCAATGGTCAGCTGCAATGTTTACCTTTACAAGACTAAAAATAATTACAAGCACTTAACAGAATCCTGGGCTTATCATAAAACTTGAATTTGGATTTGTTCATGATCAAAATCCAAAATTCTGAGAATTCTCAGGAATTTTCCATGACACTTGATTTTGAGAAAATTGGAATTAGGTTCATGATGCTTTCACAGTAATGTCAGTTACTTATTTCCCCAAGAATCTAAACCATACCATTCAAATGAACCAGAAAAGACAGATTCTCAGAAGTTTTTTTTCTTTGTCGCTGTCTCCCACGTTTGCGAGGTAGCGCAAGGAAACAGACGAAAGAAATGGCCCAACCCACCCAAATACACATGTATATACATACACGTCCACACATGCAAATATACATACCTATACATCTCAATGTACACATATATACACACACACAGACATATACATATATACACATGTACATAATTCGTACTGTCTGCCTTTATTTATTCCCATCGCCACCTCGCCACACATGGAATAACATCCCCCTCCCTCTCATGTGTGCGAGGTAGCGCTAGGAAAAAACAACAAAGGCCCTATTCGTTCACACTCAGTCTCTAGCTGTCATGTAATAATGCCCGAAACCACAGCTCCCTTTCCACATCCAGGCCTCACAGAACTTTCCATGGTTTACCCCAGACGCTTCACATGCCGATTCAATCCATTGACAGCTTATCTTTTATCATTCAGCATCATTCATGAACCACGTCACTTGTGACAAAATGTACATTTATTACATCAGCACCTTCATCAAAATACAGAGATGACTGAAAGAATTTTTGAAAATTTATCTGCAAACTATAGGTTACCTGTCATATTGGCCGGTAACTGCATGAGAGGAAACTGATCTCTGGAACAAGTGACAATTCCCAACGACTTGGCCCCAGCCCACTACATCTGACTTGTTGATTTCCTGTTTGTATTTACTGGTTATTCACTTGTCTGAGAGCAAAGTAGTTCAACAATAATATACAACCAAGCCCAGCTGAGGACACACTGGGAGTTTTTGAAAGTGCAAACACTTTGTCAAGGAAAAAAAGAAACTGGAAGATTCTGGTAAATCAAATATCAAATATAAATCTCTGAACACTGTCCAGCCTCATTAAATGATATACATTCTAATGTATCATGACTAACCTACAATCAAAAAGTCATCACACTCAACATCATCAGATTTTTCTTCAAGTTCAGGATCAGTGGTTGACTCCCCAGTGACTGGAGATTTTCGACGACCAAACATTCTCTGGAACATGATGAAATGAAGGACTCTGGAAAAGAAAAATCATTACAAGAAACATATTGAACAGTGGTCACTTCAACAAACACACATATTCAATGTCAGTTTTATATGTTCATCTTTCAAGACAAAGTGTTGTCAAGGTTCGCAACACTGCCTACAATTTTGCTACAAAACCTTTTCCTGCCTAAACTCTGTCAAATGTCAGTGCTGAAAATCAGTGTCCATAAAATCACTCTCCATGCAATTGAAAAATAGATCATATTCAAATAATTCATGATCATTCATCCTGTCCTCTAAATCTAACTAAAATCACTCAATTTCCCTCCTAGAAGACTCATGAAAATGTCTTTTTCACTGACATGGGTAGAAGCTGACTGATGGGGGAAAAATTAGTGCGCCATTATCCAGGCTCAAAGCATAATCTTGAAAGAGAAGCACAATATGATGCACAAACATTCATATTTAATCCCCTGATTACTGATATCCCATATATTGGAGTTGACTGTGAGTTCTCCCATTAGTGACATCCCATTTCTAAAACATCCTTGCATGGCTCCACAGGTGTTAATGTTTAAATTCACTCCTTGGCTTCCTCGAGGGTATTTCCATTAATTAGTCCATATTTTTTCCACTCCTGCGGCCAGTAATCATCCTTATGCCAAAGCAAACAATATAACAATTTTACCTCATGTAGGCTGTATACGAAAACCTATATTATCACATGGATTTATCATATATGCTTCAATTGGAAATCTTAGGAGAGTGATACTAAATAAAGTGGACATAGCTTTCATGAGGATGTGGAAGAATGATATGAGGGAGAAGAGCCTGATACTGTCAGCTGTGAAAGAGAAGATGAGCCTGATCACACTGTGAGGAGGAAGGGTTCCTGTGTCATATCTGCCATTTTCCTCATGGGTATGGAAAGATGTCACCAGCTTCACTCAGACCCAATATGTTTTCAAAAGAGTATTTTGATAGAGATTTGATCGGTGTGATAGATACTGAAACAAACTGACATTATAATTTTGTGTATGAAACACAACAAATTCTCCAAACAGTAAGCTTTCCAAGTTCACTGACACTACACGAGTTGATATGTTAAAATTCTTGTCATTCGTAATGCAAAAGGTGCCTACATACTTGATTTTATAATATATACTGCAAAAGAGACTGAAATGAATCATGATGAGGAATTCAGTGTCTCAGGATCCATACATTAAGGTGTATATACAAAATTACTGACCCCCCCTTGTATTTGAGGACAGGAATAAATAAAGGCAGCAAGTTGAATTATGTAAATGTGTATATATGTATATGTCTGTGTATGTATATATATGTATACATTGAGATGTATAGGTATGTATAGGTGCGTGTGTGGACGTTTGTGTATATACATGTGTATGTGGGTGGGTTGGGCCATTCTTTCGTCTCTTTCCTTGCACTAACTCGCAGATGCGGGAGAAAGCGACAAAGTATAATAAAATAAATAAATAAATAAAGAAAGAAAGAAAGAAAAAGGAAAACAGGAGTCAAGCGGGGAGTGCTCATCCTCCTCGAAGGCTCAGATTGGGGTGTCTGAATGTGTGGAATGTAACCATGATGAGAAGGAAGGAGAGATAGGTAGTATGTTTGAGGAAAGAAACCTGGATGTTCCAGCTCTGAGTGAAACGAAGCCCAAGGTTAAGGGAGAAAGAGTGGTTTGGAAATGTTTTGGGAGTAAAGTCAAGGGTTGGTAAGAGGCCAAGAGCTAAGAAAGGAGTAACATTACTCCTGAAGCAGAAGTTGAGGGAGTATGTGACAAAGCATAAGAAAATAAATTCTGGATTGATGCGGGTAAAACTGAAAGTGGATGGAGAGAGATGGGTGATTATTGGTGCCTATGCACCTGGGCATGAGAAGAAAGATCATGAGAGGCAAGTATTCTGGGAGCAGCTGAGTGACTGTGTTAGCAGCTTTGATGCACGAGACCGGCTTATAGTGATGGGTGATTTAAATGTGAAGGCGAGTAATGTGGCAGCTGAGGGTATAATTGGTGTACAGGGGGTGTTCAGTGATGTAAATGGAAAAGGTGAAGAGCTTGTAGATTTGTGTGCAGAAAAAAGACAGGTGATTAGGATTACCTGGTTTAAAAAGAGAGACATACATAAGTATACGTATGTAAGTAGGAGAGATGGTCAAAGGGCATTATTGGATTACATGTTAATTGATAGGCGTGTAAAAGAGAGACTTTTGGATGTTAATGTACAGAGAGGGGCAGCTGGAGGGATGTCTGATCACTATCTTGTGGAGGTGTAGGTGAAGATTTGTAAAGGTTTCCAAAAAAAAAGAGAGAATGTTGGGGAGAAGAGAGTGGTGATAGTAAGTGAACTTGGAAAGGAGACTTGTGTGAGAAAGTACCAGGAGAGACTCAATGTAGAATGGCAAAAGGTGAGAGCAAATGACGTGAGGGGAGTGGGTGAGGAATAGAATGTATTTAGGAAAGCAGTGATGGCTTGTGCAAAAGATGCATGTGGCATGAGAAAGGTGGGAGGTGGGCACATTAGAAAGGGTAGTGAGTGGAGGGATGAAGAAGAGGTGTTTGGACGATACTTAAAGGGAAGTAGTGCAAATGACTAGGAGATTTGAATGCAAAGGTGAGTAATGTGGCAGTTGAGGGAATAATTGGTATACATGGGGTGTTCAGTGTTGTAAATGGAAATGGTGAAGAGCTTGTAGATATATGTGCTAAAAAAGGACTGGTGATTGGGAATACCTGGTCTAAAAAGAGAGATATACATAAGTATATGTATTTAAGTAGGAGAGATGGCCAGACAGTGTTATAGGATTACGTTGTTAATTGATAGGCACGCGAAAGAAAGACTTTTGGATGTTAATGTGCAGAGAGGTGCAACGGGAGGGATGTCTGATAATTATCTTGTGGAGGCGAAGGTGAAGATTTGTAGGGGTTTTCAGAAAAGAAGAGAGAATGTTGGGGTGAAGAGAGTGGTGAGAGTAAGTGAGCTTGGGAAGGAGACTTGTGTGAGGAAGTACCAGGAGAGAATGAAAAAAGTTGAGAACAAAGGAGGTAAGGGGAGTGGGGAAGGAATGGGATATATTTAGGGAAGCAGTGATGGCTTGTGCAAAAGATACTTGTGGCATGAGAAGCGTGAGAGGTGGGTTGATTAGAAAGGGTAGTGAGTGGTGGGATGAAGAGGTAAGATTATTAATGAAAGAGAAGAGAGAGGCATTTGGATGATTTTTGCAGGGAAAAAATGCAAACGAGTGGGAGATGTATAAAAGAAAGAGACAGGAGGTCAAGAGAAAGGTGCAAGAGGTGAAAAAGAGGGCAAATGAGAGTTGGGGTGAGAGAGTATCATTAAATTTTAGGAAGAATAAAAAGATGTTTTGGAAGGAGGTAAATAAAGTGCGTAAAACAAGGAAGCAAATGGGAACTTCAGTGAAGGGGGCTAATGGGGAGGTGATAACAAGTAGTGGTGATGTGAGAAGGAGATGGAGTGAGTATTTTGAAGGTTTGTTGAATGTGTTTGATGATAAGAGTGGCAGATATAGGGTGTTTTGGTCGAGGTGGTGTGCAAAGTGAGAGGGTTAGGGAAAATGATTTTGTAAACAGAGAAGAGGTAGTAAAAGCTTTGTGGAAGATGAAAGCTGGCAAGGCAGCAGGTTTGGATAGTATTGCAGTGGAATTTATTAAAAAAGGGGTGACTGTATTGTTGACTGTTTGGTATGGTTATTCAATGTATGTATGATTCATGGTGAGGTGCCTGAGGATTGGCGGAATGCTTGCATAGTGCCAGTGTACAAAGGCAAAGGGGATAAGAGTGAGTGCTCAAATTACAGAAGTATATGGGGATAGGGGAGAAAGAATACTTCCCACGCATTCCTCACGTGTCGTAGAAGGCGACTAAAGGGGACGGGAGCGGGGGGCCAGAAACCCTCCCCTCCTTGTATTTTAACTTTCTAAAAGGGGAAACAGAAGAAGGAGTCACGCGAGGAGTGCTCATCCTCCTCGAAGGCTCAGATTGGGGTGTCTAAATGTGTGTGGATGTAACCAACATGAGAAAAAAGGAGAGATAGGTAGTATGTTTGAGGAAAGGAGCCTGGATGTTTTGGGTCTGAGTGAAACGAAGCTCAAAGGTAAAGGGGAAGAGTGGTTTGGAAATGTCTTGGGAGTAAAGTCAGGGATTAGTGAAAGGACAAGAGCAAGGGAAGGAGTACCACTACTCCTGAATCAGGAGTTGTGGGAGTATGTAACAGAGTGTAAGAAAGTAAATTCTAGATTGATATGGGTAAAACTGAAAGTTGATGGAGAGAGATGGGTGATTATTAGTGCATATGCACCTGGGCATGAGAAGAAAGATCATGAGAGGCAAGTGTTTTGGGAGCAGCTGAATGAGTGTGTTAGTGGTTTTGATGCACTAGACCGGGTTATAGTGATGGGTGATTTGAATGCAAAGGTGAGTAATGTGGCAGTTGAGGGAATAATTGGTATACATGGAGTGTTCAGTGTTGCAAATGGAAATGGTGAAGAGCTTGTAGATTTATGTGCTGAAAAAGGACTGGTGATTGGGAATACCTGGTTTAAAAAGCGAGATATACATAAGTATACATATGTAAGTAGGAGAGATGGCCAGAGAGCGTTATTGGATTACGTGTTAATTGATAGACGCACAAAAGAGAGCCTTTTGGATGTTAATGTGCTGAGAGGTGCAACTGGAGGGATGTCTGATCATTATCTTAGTGGAGGTGAAGGTGAAGATTTGTGGGGGTTTTCAGAAAAGAAGAGAGAATGTTGGGGTGAAGAGAGTGGTGAGAGTAAGTGAGCTTGGGAAGGAGACTTGTGTGAGGAAGTACCAGGAGAGACTGAGTACAGAATGGAAAAAGGTGAGAACAAAGGAGGTAAGGGGAGTGGGGGAGGAATGGGATGTATTTAGGGAAACAGTGATGGCTTGCGCAAAAGATGCTTATGGCATGAGAAGCGTGGGAGGTGGGTTGATTAGAAAAGGTAGTGAGTGGTGGGATGAAGAAGTAAGATTATTAATGAAAGAGAAGAGAGAGGCATTTGGACGATTTTTGCAGGGAAAAAATGCAAATGAGTGGGAGAGGTATAAAAGAAAGAGGCAGGAGGTCAAGAGAAAGGTGCAAGAGGTGAAAAAGAGGGCAAATGAGAGTTGGGGTGAGAGAGTATCATTAAATTTCAGGGAGAATAAAAAGATGTTTTGAAAGGAAGTAAATAAAGTGCGTAAGACAAGGGAACAAATGGGAACTTCAGTGAAGGGGGCAAATGGGGGGATGATAACAAGTAGTGGTGATGTGAGAAGGAGATGGAGTGAGTATTTTGAAGGTTTGTTGAATGTGTTTGATGATAGAGTGGCAGATATAGGGTGTTGTGGTCGAGGTGGTGTGCAAAGTGAGAGAGTTAGGGAAAATGATTTGGGAAATAGAGAAGAGGTAGTAAAAGCTTTGCGGAAGATGAAAGCCGGCAAGGCAGCAGGTTTGGATGGTATTGCAGTGGAATTTATTAAAAAAGGGGGTGACTGTATTGCTGACTGGTTGGTAAGGTTATTTAATGTATGTATGATTCATGGTGAGGTGCCTGAGGATTGGCGGAATGCTTGCATAGTGCCATTGTACAAAGGCAAAGGGGATAAGAGTGAGTGCTCAAATTACAGAGGTATAAGTTTGTTGAGTATTCCTGGTAAATTATATGGGAGGGTATTGATTGAGAGGGTGAAGGCATGTACAGAGCATCAGATTGGGGAAGAGCAGTGTGGTTTCAGAAGTGGTAGAGGATGTGTGGATCAGGTGTTTGCTTTGAAGAATGTATGTGAGAAATACTTAGAAAAGCAAATGGATTTGTATGTAGCATTTATGGATCTGGAGAAGGCATATGATAGAGTTGATAGAGATGCTCTGTGGAAGGTTTTAAGAATATATGGTGTGGGAGGCAAGTTGTTAGAAGCAGTGAAAAGTTTTTATCAAGGATGTAAGGCATGTGTACATGTAGGAAGAGAGGAAAGTGATTGGTTCTCAGTGAATGTAGGTTTGCGGCAGGGGTGTGTGATGTCTCCATGGATGTTTAATTTGTTTATGGATGGGGTTGTTAGGGAGGTGAATACAAGAGTTTTGGAAAGAGGGGCAAGTATGAAGTCTGTTGGGGATGAGAGAGCTTGGGAAGTGAGTCAGTTGTTGTTCGCTGATGATACTGCGCTGGTGGCTGATTCATGTGAGAAACTGCAGAAGCTGGTGACTGAGTTTGGTAAAGTGTGTGAAAGAAGAAAGTTAAGAGTAAATGTGAATAAGAGCAAGGTTATTAGGTACAGTAGGGTTGAGGATCAAGTCAATTGGGAGGTAAGTTTGAATGGAGAAAAACTGGAGGAAGTAAAGTGTTTTAGATATCTGGGAGTGGATCTGGCAGCGGATGGAACCATGGAAGCTTAAGTGAATCATAAGGTGGGGAGGGGGCGAAAATTCTGGGAGCCTTGAAGAATGTTTGGAAGTCGAGTACAGTTTCTTGGAAAGTTAAAATGGGTATGTTTGAAGGAATAGTGGTTCCAACAATGTTGTAGGGCTGCGAGGCGTGGGCTATTAATAGAGTTGTGCGCAGGAGGGTGGATGTGCTGGAAATGAGATGTTTGAGGACATTATGTGGTGTGAGGTGGTTTGATCGAGTAAGTAATGTAAGGGTAAGAGAGATGTGTGGAAATAAAAAGAGTGTGGTTGAGAGAGCAGAAGAGGGTGTTTTGAAATGGTTTGTTCACATGGAGAGAATGAGTGAGGAAAGATTGACCAAGAGGATATATGCGTCAGAGGTGGAGGGAACGAGTAGAAGTGGGAGACCAAATTGGAGGTGGAAAGATGGAGAGAAAAAGATTTTGAGTGATCGGGGTCTGAACATGCAGGAGGGTGAAAGGTGTGCAAGGAATAGAGTGAAATGGAACGATGTGGTATACTGGGGTCGACGTGCTGTCAATGGATTGAAACAGGGCATGTGAAGCGTCTGGGGTAAACCATGGAAAGTTCTGTGGGGCCTGGATGTGGAAAGAAAGGTGTGGTTTCGGTGCATTATTACATGACAGATAGAGACTGAGTGTGAATGAATGGGGCCTTTATTGTCTTTTACTAGCGCTACCTCGCACACATGAGGGGGGAGGGGGTTGTTATCCCATGTGTGGCGAGGTGGCAATGGGAATAAATAAAGGCAGACAGTATGAATTATGTACATGTGTATATATGTATATGTCTGTGTGTGTATATATACGTGTACATTGAGATGTATAGGTATGTATATTTGCGTGTGTGGACGTGTATGTATATACTTGTGTAGGTGGGTGGGTTGGGCCATTCTTTCGTCTGTTTCCTTGCGCTATCTCGCTAACGCAAGAGACAGCGACAAAGCAAAATAAAAAATAAATAAATAAATTATAATTATAAATAAATAAATCATAAAATTATAATCTTAATATTAGTGATGGTCTATAGAAATTAGATAACTTTATTGCTGATAAAATTTGTAAAATGGTACGTTTATGAATGCTCGTTGTCTGTCTTGCACAATCGCATGTTAACCAAATGGCGTCTTAGCTTCGTCTCTCCGACGTATGTCAACTGACTTATATTTCTCTCTTGTGTCTCCCCTGATGATGTGATTATTACACGAAAGTGCACTTGGGAACTTATCGTGTTTCATTTTCCCCGTGGACTCATAGGAAGTCTGTTGGGGATGAGAGAGCTTGGGAAGTGAGTCAGTTGTTGTTCGCTGATGATACAGCACTGGTGGCTGATTCATGTGAGAAACTGCAGAAGCTGGTGACTGAGTTTGGTAAAGTGTGTGGAAGAAGAAAGTTAAGAGTAAATGGGAATAAGAGCAAGGTTATTAGGTACAGTAGGGTTGAGGGTCAAGTCAATTGGGAGGTGAGTTTGAATGGAGAAAAACTGGAGGAAGTGAAGTGTTTTAGATATCTGGGAGTGGATCTGGCAGCGGATGGAACCATGGAAGCGGAAGTGGGTCATAGGGTGGGGGAGGGGGCGAAAATTCTGGGGGCCTTGAAGAATGTGTGGAAGTCGAGAACATTATCTCGGAAAGCAAAAATGGGTATGTTTGAAGGAATAGTGGTTCCAACAATTTTGTATGGTTGCGAGGAGTGGGCTATGGATAGAGTTGTGCGCAGGAGGATGGATGTGCTGGAAATGAGATGTTTGAGGACAATGTGTGGTGTGAGGTGGTTTGATCGAGTGAGTAACGTAAGGGTAAGAGAGATGTGTGGAAATAAAAAGAGCGTGGTTGAGAGAGCAGAAGAGGGTGTTTTGAAGTGGTTTGGGCACATGGAGAGAATGATTGAGGAAAGATTGACCAAGAGGATATATGTGTCGGAGGTGGAGGGAACGAGGAGAAGAGGGAGACCAAATTGGAGGTGGAAAGATGGAGTGACAAAGATTTTGTGTGATCGGGGCCTGAACATGCAGGAGGGTGAAAGGAGGGCAAGGAATAGAGTGAATTGGAGCGATGTGGTATACCGGGGTTGACGTGCTGTCAGTGGATTGAATCAAGGCATGTGAAGCGTCTGGGGTAAACCATGGAAAGCTGTGTAGGTATGTATATTTGCGTGTGTGGATGTATGTATATACATGTCTATGGGGGGGGGTTGGGCCATTTCTTTCGTCTGTTTCCTTGCGCTACCTGGCAAACGCGGGAGACAGCGACAAAGTATAATAAAAAAAAATAATAATATTTATTTATAATAATATATATATATTTATATATTTATATATTTATATATATCTATATATTATCCCTGGGGATAGGGGAGAAAGAATACTTCCCACGTATATATATATATATATATATATATATATATATATATATATATATATATATATATATATTTTCTTTTCTTTCTTTCAAACTATTCGCCATTTCCCGCGTTAGCGAGGTAGCGTTAAGAACAGAGGACTGGACCTTTAAGGGAATATCCTCACCTGGCCCCCTTCTCTGTTCCTTCTTTTGGAAAATTAACAAAAATGAGAGGGGAGGATTTCCAGCCACCCGCTCCCTCCCCTTTTAGTCGCCTTCTACAACATGCAAGGAATACATGGGAAGTATTCTTTCCCCCCTTTCCCCAGGGATAAATCCCTAATAATACTTTACAATATAATGTTATCAAATCTAGTTAAAATAAAATCTGCTGCCTTCCCACAAAAGCCAAAAAGTTATGTATAAAACCAATAAGGATTCAGTCAATCCTTGTTTGTGAACAGAAGGAAAAATACAAAACAATTATTCATTCACATGTTGTTGATATTTTGAAATGCAAATGCACGATATTCTTCTGACTTAAAGTTTGGAGCGTGTCAGCCAATCAAAGTCTTGAACTTTGCGTTGAGCTCAAGGGTTGATCATCACATTAATAAGTGAAGGCTTGTTTTCTTCTTCAAGAGCCTGACTAACTGCCTCTTGTAGTTCAGGGACAGACTTACAGAAGAAACCAGTTTCACTGAACATTGAAGCCATGCATTCATAGTGTACAGTTGGCAGAAGTGATGTTGGTGGAGTTGCAATAGCAGCATCCATTCCACCTCTTATTTCATTGAACAATTCCTTGTCCAAACCACTGTAGATGCCATTATTGTTTACAATGATGACTATGATGGGTAGTTTCTAGCGGTAAATTGTTTCCATTTCCATACCACTAAAACCAAAAGCAGAATCTCCTTCAACACATATGATTCGCTTGCCTGGAGCATGGTCTTGTGCCCATAAGGCTGCTGCAATGGCATAACCAAGACCAACACCCATTGTTCCAAAAGTACCTGCATCCAGTCTGTGGCGTGGAAATTTGTTGAGCAAAATAGTCTGTCCAAAGTCCCTGGTATTGGCTCCATGTGGTAACAGCTGGTGCAGGTGATGAAGTACTGCGTAGTAGTTCAAAGGTTCTGAAATATCCTGGGCCATTTTAGTACTAATGCTTTTGTTGTCCTGCACTTGAAGTTTAGACCACCAAGGTGAGTGTGAGGCAACAAGAGTTCCTGGTACTGCTTCTTGGAGCTGGCCACAAACTGCCCTTAAGTCACCTAGCAAAACAACACTTCCATTCACACTGTTGTGGAACTCCTCAGAACATAAATCCACATGTATAAACTTTACATCTGATGCATATCGTGGAGGGCGACCAAAATGAAGAATCCAATTCAATCTTGCTCCAAGAAGCAGAATCACATCATATATACAATATATATACAATTTGTGAGAGATTGTCTTCATGACATCATCTTCAGTGATGGTGTTAGTGTAATAACAGGAGCCAATACATGTACTAATTCTTAATATTAACTTCGGAAATGAACAGGGGCTTTGGGGAAAAGGGTAAACAGTAATGTCATTGGAATAAATTTCCCATGGGCAGGACACTGCACCTACTGACATGAATGGTAAAGTTTGTGAATACTGTAACATACATTCTTAGATCAAAAGCAGCTGCAGCAACCCAGCTAGATGGATATATCCCATTTAAGATGGTCTGTTAAACTTCTTTGTTTGTTCATAGAAGTGTGAATATTAGGGAAATGTGGGATTGATTAAATTAAAAGCTGAAGCATACAAGAAAATCAATATAACTCCTTACCTAAGCTTCCTAGAACCTGAGAGGGTTTTACCTAATTTTCAGTATTATGGCCAAAGCACACTAGAAATATGCATGACTGAGCATCATGCCAGCTGCCAACTAGGCATTCATTTGTGCACTGCCTAACTTCCCAACAAAGAGCCATTCCACAGTCCCCAAAAGTTGATCACATCAATACAGGAAATCCAGGAAAGTTTTCATTAGTTCTCTTGATCTTTTTAAATGTATTTAATGTGCATTAACTTTATGGAACCCCACATTTTCCCTGATGTTCACAGCCCTCACTGTATCGTCTAGTGTAGTAAAAATTAAAATAACATACTTAAAATCATGCTTCACAGGTTTTCTCTATTTTCTACTCATTACACTTGAATTACAGAAGAAAATCACTGTGTCTAAAGCTAGTGAGGATGCATACCTAAATTGGTAGTTTACTGCAGATTTTTGTAATATTTTCCCTGACAACTTTTTAACTTAATAATTTCTGATTGGTCACAAATATCATCTTAAATTCTCTTTCAAGCAAGACAAAACTGGCATCAGTACATTTAGTAAAACTTAATTAGACCAGTGATATGTGTTTTTGTGCACTTTCTATATCCTGTGATACATAATAGACAATAGTGGGGAGGGAAAATGTGGGGTTAACCAAAGTAAAAGTAAGTGAAACGCTTGTAAAAATGAAGAAAACCTATAGAATGCTCCCCTAATTTTCCCTTACTATAAAAATTCATAGCAGAAATATAACAACACTGATGGTGGACGATGGACCACTTCTTATGGGGTTAACTGGCAGGTGGCATTACCGTTTTGAATATCATGTTTGCTTTGTTTTCTGTCGGTTGTCATGACATTGAATCATGGATGTGTTGCTGTGTCTGGTATATATCGACCTTAATATCAAATATTAAGATAATAATAATAATCAGCTTCCAAGGAAAGGTAGGTGAGGTTTTTGTAGATTATGGTGATTATTACATGAACTCACTTTTGAGTTAATTAGTCCCACGTGTTGCCCTGATTTTGTGAAGTCCTTCCCACTACATTTATTTCCTGTAGGGCTTAAAAAAAAAAGAGTAAAAGCTTTATATCACTTTATCACTCTAAATTATCACAGTTAGGCATGAGAAATGTGTTCATCCTAATCACCCTATATCCATAAGAGAATGTGGCTGGGGAAATGTCTGGAATTTTCTCATACAGGCCTATCAATATCTACAAACAAATAAATCAGAGGAGGTAAATAAACAATTAGTAAACCTACTAAAAATTACACTTGCTAACACCATATTTCCTTTACCCAACCTTAAAAAGAGGCACATAAATAACAATATTTCATCCAAAATATATACCGAAGACTGTACTAACCTTCCTAGTCAATATGAGGTGTTCAATCAGAAGTAAGATATATGGCACCCAAAGCAATTGCCACTAACTACTGCTACCTTACTAACACCAATACAGCACAATAAACAAGTTTTAAACCACAACATGACCTTGAAATTCCTAGGAAGTTTACGTCGGCTGCCACAATAAATCCAGATTACAAAAAAGACAGTTGTTAGGAGCATAACGCAGAGAATGTAATAATTTATTTCCATGATCGAAATAAATCTTTATATATATATATATATATATATATATATATATATATATATATATATATATATATATATATGTGTGTGTGTGTATGTATATTCCTATGAGTCCACGTGGACTCATAGGAATATCTTGATCACGCGCAAAATTGTCATATATATATATATATATATATATATATATATATATATATATATATATATATATATATATATATATATATGTGTGTGATGTCTCCATGGTTGTTTAATTTGTTTATGGATGGGGTTGTTAGGGAGGTGAATGCAAGAGTTTTGGAAAGAGGGGCAAGTATGAAGTCTGTTGGGGATGAGAGAGCTTGGGAAGTGAGTCAGTTGTTGTTCGCTGATGATACAGCGCTGGTGGCTGATTCATGTGAGAAACTGCAGAAGCTGGTGACTGAGTTTGGTAAAGTGTGTGAGAGAAGAAAGTTAAGAGTAAATGTGAATAAGAGCAAGCTTATTAGGTACAGTGGGGTTGAGGGTCAAGTCAATTGGGAGGTGAGTTTGAATGGAGAAAAACTGGAGGAAGTGAAGTGTTTTAGATATCTGGGAGTGGATCTGGCAGCGGATGGAACCATGGAAGCGGAAGTGGATCATAGGGTGGGAGAGGGGGCGAAAATTCTGGGAGCCTTGAAGAATGTGTGGAGGTCGAGAACATTATCTCGGAAAGCAAAAATGGGTATGTTTGAAGGAATAGTGGTTCCAACAATGTTGTATGGTTGCGAGGCATGGGCTATGGATAGAGCTGTGCGCAGGAGGATGGATGTGCTGGAAATGAGATGTTTGAGGACAATGTGTGGTGTGAGGTGGTTTGATCGAGTAAGTAACGTAAGGGTAAGAGAGATGTGTGGAAATAAAAAGAGCGTGGTTGAGAGAGCAGAAGAGGGTGTTTTGAAATGGTTTGGGCACATGGAGATTGACCAAGAGGATATATGTGTCAGAGGTGGAGGGAACAAGGAGAAGAGGGAGACCAAATTGGAGGTGGAAAGATGGAGTGAAAAAGATTTTGTGTGATCGGGGCCTGAGCATGCAGGAGGGTGAAAGGAGGGCAAGGAATAGAGTGAATTGGAGCGATGTGGTATACCGGGGTTGACGTGCTGTCAGTGGATTGAATCAAGGCATGTGAAGCGTCTGGGGTAAACCATGGAAAGCTGTGTAGGTATGTATATTTGCGTGTGTGGACGTATGTATATACATGTGTATGGGGGGGGGGGGGTTGGGCCATTTCTTTCGTCTGTTTCCTTGCGCTACCTCGCAAACGCGGGAGACAGCGACAAAGTATAATAAATATAAATATAAATAATATATATTTATATATATAATGATATATATATATATATATATATATATATATATATATATATATATATATATATATATATATATATATATATATATATATATATAATGATATATATATATATATATATATATATATATATATATATATATATATATATATATATATATATATATATATATATCATCATTATTATTTTTTTTATTATTTTGCTTTGTCGCTGTCTCCCGCGTTTGCGAGGTAGCGCAAGGAAACAGACGAAAGAAATAGCCCAACCCACCCCCATACACAACGTATATACATACACGTCCACACACGCAAATATACATACCTATACATCTCAATGTACACATATATATACACACACAGACACATACATATGTACCCATGCACACAATTCACACTGTCTGCCTTTATTCATTCCCATCGCCACCTCGCCACACGTGGAATACCATCCCCCTCCCCCCCCCATGTGTGCGAGGTAGCACTAGGAAAAGACAACAAAGGCCCCATTCATTCACACTCAGTCTCTAGCTGTCATGCAATAATGCCCGAAATCACAGCTCCCTTTCCACATCCAGGCCCCACACAACTTTCCATGGTTTACCCCAGACGCTTCACATGCCCTGATTCAATCCACTGACAGCACGTCAACCCCGGTATACCACATCGATCCAATTCACTCTATTCCTTGCCCTCCTTTCACCCTCCTGCATGTTCAGGCCCCGATCACACAAAATCTTTTTCACTCCATCTTTCCACCTCCAAGTTGGTCTCCCTCTTCTCCTCGTTCCCTCCACCTCCGACACATATATCCTCTTGGTCAATCTTTCCTCACTCATTCTCTCCATGTGCCCAAACCATTTCAAAACACCCTCTTCTGCTCTCTCAACCACGCTCTTTTTATTTCCACACATCTCTCTTACCATTACATTACTTACTCGATCAAACCAACTCACACCACCCATTGTCCTCAAACATCTCATTTCCAGCACATCCACCGTCCTGCGCACAACTCTATCCATAGCCCACGCCTCGCAACCATACAACATTGTTGGAACCACTATTCCTTCAAACATACCCATTTTTGCTTTCCGAGATAATGTTCTCGACTTCCACACATTCTTCAAGGCTCCCAGAATTTTCGCCCCCTCCCCCACCCTATGATCCACTTCCGCTTCCATGGTTCCATCCGCTGCCAGATCCACTCCCAGATATCTAAAACACTTTACTTCCTCCAGTTTTTCTCCATTCAAACTTACCTCCCAATTGACTTGACCCTCAACCCTACTGTACCTAATAACCCTGCTCTTATTCACATTTACTCTTAACTTTCTTCTTTCACACACTTTACCAAACTCAGTCACCAGCTTCTGCAGTTTCTCACATGAATCAGCCACCAGCGCTGTATCATCAGCGAACAACAACTGACTCACTTCCCAATCTCCCTCATCCACAACAGACTTCATACTTGCCCCTCTTTCCAAAACTCTTGCATTCACCTCCCTAACAACCCCACCCATAAACAAATTAAACAACCATGGAGACATCACACACCCCTGCCGCAAACCTACATTCACTGAGAACCAATCACTTTCCTCTCTTCCTACACGTACACATGCCTTACATCCTCGATAAAAACTTTTCACTGCTTCTAACAACTTGCCTCCCACACCATATATTCTTAATACCTTCCACAGAGCATCTCTATCAACTCTATCATATGCCTTCTCCAGATCCATAAATGCTACATACAATTCCATTTGCTTTTCTAAGTATTTCTCACATACATTCTTCAAAGCAAACACCTGATCCACACATCCTCTACCACTTCTGAAACCACACTGCTCTTCCCCAATCTGATGCTCTGTACATGCCTTCACCCTCTCAATCAATACCCTCCCATATAATTTACCAGGAATACTCAACAAACTTCTTATACCTCTGTAATTTGAGCACTCACTCTTATCCCCTTTGCCTTTGTACAATGGCACTATGCACGCATTCCGCCAATCCTCAGGCACCTCACCATGAGTCATACATACATTAAATAACCTTACCAACCAGTCAACAATACAGTCACCCCCTTTTATAATAAATTCCACTGCAATACCATCCAAACCTGCTGCCTTGCCGGCTTTCATCTTCCGCAAAGCTTTTACTACCTCTTCTCTGTTTACCAAATCATTTTCCCTAACCCTCTCACTTTGCACACCACCTCGACCAAAACACCCTATATCTGCCACTCTATCATCAAACACATTCAACAAACCTTCAAAATACTCACTCCATCTCCTTCTCACATCACCACTACTTGTTATCACCTTCCCATTTTCGCCCTTCACTGAAGTTCCCATTTGCTCCCTTGTCTTACGCACTTTATCTACCTCCTTCCAGAACATCTTTTTATTCTCCCTAAAATTTAATGAAACTCTCTCACCCCAACTCTCATTTGCCCTCTTTTTCACCTCTTGCACCTTTCTCTTGACCTCCTGTCTCTTTCTTTTATACATCTCCCACTCAATTGCATTTTTCCCTGCAAAAATCGTCCAAATGCCTCTCTCTTCTCTTTCGCTAATAATCTTACTTCTTCATCCCACCACTCACTACCCTTTCTAATAAACCCACCTCCCACTCTTCTCTTGCCACAAGCATCTTTTGCGCAATCCATCACTGATTCCCTAAAATACATCCCATTCCTCCCCCACTCGCCTTACTTCCATTGTTCTCACCTTTTTCCATTCTGTACTCAGTCTCTCCTGGTACTTCCTCACACAAGTCTCCTTCCCAAGCTCACTTACTCTCACTTTGTCGCCGTCTCCCGCGTTAGCGAGATAGCGCAAAGACGAAAGAATGGCCCAACCACCCACATACACATGTATGTGGGTGGACATACATGTCCACACAAGCACATATACATACCCATACATTTGAATGTATACATATGCATATATATATATATATATATATATATATATATATATATATATATATATATATATATATATATATATATATATATATACATTCTTTCATACTATTCGCCATTTCCCGCATTAGCGAGGTAGCGCCAAGAACAGAGGACTGAGCCTTAGAGGGAATATCTTCACCTGAACCCCTTCTCTGTTCCTTCTTTTGGAAAAAAAAAAAATATATATATATATATATATATATATATATATATATATATATATATATATATATATAGATAGATAGATAGATAGATAGATAGATAGATAGATAGATAGATATTTTTTCATACTATTCGCCATCTCCCGCGTTAGCGAGGTAGCGTTAAGAACAGAGGACTGAGCCTTTGAGGGAAATCCTCGCTTGGCCACCTTCTCTGTTCCTTCTTTGGAAAAGAAAACGGGGGCGGGGGGGGGGGAGATTTCCAGCACCCCCTCCCCCCCGCCCGCTCTCTCCCCGTTCAGTCGCCTTCTACGACACGTAGGGAATACGTGGGAAGTATTCTTTCTCCCCTATCCCCAGGGATAGCTCACAAATGAATATTTAGGGAGATATTTGATTTATAAAAACATTTTGTACCTTCTTTGGGGCATAAACTGTAAAACTACCAAATATTTCAACTACTACTGTCTTCCTTTTCATTCCATGTTAAGAATTATGTGGATAATGCTTTTACATCATTATGATAATCATTATAATAAGCTGATAGTGAAGAGAACCATAAATCTGAGGTAAAATTTGGGAGAACGTAAAATCAGCCTAAAAAGTCTTATGAAAATCTTAGTTAAGCTCCCTTTCATAGCTCTGACATACTTTATTTTACAATGTAGTCAAAATATTTCACTGCTGTAATCATTTCTTGTCTTAAGGCAAGAATGACAAGCACAATTCGTTTCTCTGTGTGATAGTAGCTGTTAATAAGGACTGTGAACCACATGGAAGGTTTGAAGTTAATAGATTTACAAGTGAAACACTCTGGAGATCATCAGAACCCATGAAAACTTCTTATAATTTGCCCTTGCTACCAAGACTTACCACATTTTACAATGTTATAGGCAAAATATTTCAGTGGCATTATTGCCTGTTCCTGCCATGTCGTAAGAATGTGCACAGCACCTGGTAAGTAGTGTCTGAAAGTTTTTGAATTTACTGGGCAAACTTCTTGATAAATAGATCATAAGTCACACTTTTCTAATATCTTGAAGGTAACTTTCAGTAGGCACAGAGTCATGTGACTTTCGTAGGTGCTACTGATCTCCAGAAATGTTTCACCAATTTACATATCAACTGACCCTATATTTTGCTTGGTAGGTTGAAGCAATGTACATGAAAGTGTACAGAATGGAAAACCACATGTGTAAGGAGAATGAAACAAAAATAAACAAAGTTTTCAGATAAGTCCCAGATTGTATTTTTTTTCTCAAAATTATATGTTTTTGTGATCCCAACAGTAAATCTACACATACTGGATGGTTATTACATTTGTTCATTTATTTTGTGTGCTCCTGTCTTTGGGTTTAGAAGTTACTTTCATTTTTGGCAGCTAATATAAGTGGATTGCTTGTATGCAGTTATTATGCACAGTTACAGTGCCCATTGTAAAGATCAGTTTCTTTGTCTTCCTTTCCAGTGAAGTGTTTAAGGCTCGACATAAAAAACAAAGATGATTGTGGCCCTAAAGAAAGTCTTGATGGAAAATTAAAAAGAAAGTGTAAGCATTAAGTAAAATTCTAAATGTCCATGACAAAAAGTTTCATGCATGAATGTGTGTAAATACATTTTCATGAAGAAACGTGTGTGTACTTACACAATCTCTAGAAACATATACAAACACATTTATGGATATACTCCAATTAATAGTAGGAAAACATACAATATGATTTTGATAATTTACAATCCTCCAAAAATATTTGTTCAGTTGAAAGAAATGTGCAGTGAAAATAAAAGACATAATCATGATGGTGCAATAAAGGAGACATAAGTATGATGGTGCAGAAGACCATAAGACATGTACACATACCACAGGGAGGGAGTAGCGGGAGGAGACCAGGTGTTGATATTCAGAGCTCGGCAGGTAAGCAGTCCTGTCATCTGCACTTTATACAAAACATTCATTTCTCTGTTTTGAACACTGATAAAGATATATATATATATATATATATATATATATATATATATATATATATATATATATATATATATATATATATTTTTTTTTTTTTTTTTTTTTTTTTTATTTGTCGCTGTCTCCCGCGTTTGCGAGGTAGCGCAAGGAAACAGACGAAAGAAATGGCCCAACCCCCCCCCCCCATACACATGTACATACACACGTCCACACACGCAAATATACATACCCACACAGCTCTCCATGGTTCACCCCAGACGCCTCACATGCCCTGATTCAATCCACTGACAGCACGTCAACCCCTGTATACCACATGACTCCAATTCACTCTATTCCTTGCCCTCCTATCACCCTCCTGCATGTTCAGGCCCCGATCACACAAAATCTTTTTCACTCCATCTTTCCACCTCCAATTTGGTCTCCCTCTTCTCGTTCCCTCCACCTCCGACACATATATCCTCTTGGTCAATCTCTCCTCACTCATTCTCTCCATGTGCCCAAACCATTTCAAAACACCCTCTTCTGCTCTTTCAACCACGCTCTTTTTATTTCCACACATCTCTCTTACCCTTACGTTACTTACTCGATCAAACCACCTCACACCACACATTGTCCTCAAACATCTCATTTCCAGCACATCCATCCTCCTGCGCACATCTCTATCCATAGCCCACGCCTCGCAACCATACAACATTGTTGGAACCACTATTCCCTCAAACATACCCATTTTTGCTTTCCGAGATAATGTTCTCGACTTCCACACATTTTTCAAGGCTCCCAAAATTTTCGCCCCCTCCCCCACCCTATCATCCACTTCCGCTTCCATGGTTCCATCCGCTGACAGATCCACTCCCAGATATCTAAAACACTTCACTTCCTCCAGTTTTTCTCCATTCAAACTCACCTCCCAATTGACTTGACCCTCACCCCTACTGTACCTAATAACCTTGCTCTTATTCACATTTACTCTCAACTTTCTTCTTCCACACACTTTACCAAACTCAGTCACCAGCTTCTGCAGTTTCTCACATGAATCAGCCACCAGCGCTGTATCATCAGCGAACAACAACTGACTCACTTCCCAAGCTCTCTCATCCCCAACAGACTTCATACTTGCCCCTCTTTCCAGGACTCTTGCATTTACCTCCCTTACAACCCCATCCATAAACAAATTAAACAACCATGGAGACATCACACACCCCTGCCGCAAACCTACATTCACTGAGAACCAATCACTTTCCTCTCTTCCTACACGTACACATGCCTTACATCCTCGATAAAAACTTTTCACTGCTTCTAACAACTTGCCTCCAACACCATATATTCTTAATACCTTCCACAGAGCATCTCTATCAACTCTATCATATGCCTTCTCCAGATCCATAAATGCTACATACAAATCCATTTGCTTTTCTAAGTATTTCTCACATGACATATATATATATATATATATATATATATATATATATATATATATATATATATATATATATATATATATATATATATATCTTTTTTCTTTCGTACTATTCGCCATTTCCCGCGTTAGCGAGGTAGCGTTCAGAACAGAGGACTGGGCCCTTAGGGTATATGCTCACCTGGCCCCCTTCTCTGTTCCTTCTTTTGGAAAATCGAAAAAAACTAGAGGGGAGGATTTACAGCCACCCGCTCCCTCCCCCTCCAGTCGCCCTCCACGACACGCAGGGAATACGTGGGAAGTATATATATATATATATATATATATATATATATATATATATATATATATATATATATATATATATATATATATATATATATATATATATATATATGGCAGTTGAGGGAATAATTGGTATACATGGGGTGTCTAGTGTTGTAAATGGAAATGGTGAAGAGCTTGTAGATTTATGTGCTGAAAAAGGACTGGTGATTGGGAATACCTGGTTTAAAAAGCGAGATATACATAAGTATACGTATGTAAGTAGGAGAGATGGCCAGAGAGAGTTATTGGATTACGTGTTAATTGACAGGCGCGTGAAAGAGAGACTTTTGGATGTTAATGTGCTGAGAGGTGCAACTGGAGGGATGTCTGATCATTATCTTGTGGAGGCTAAGGTGAAGATTTGTATGGGTTTTCAGAAAAGAAGAGTGAATGTTGGGGTGAAGAGGGTGGTGAGAGTAAGTGAGCTTGGGAAGGAGACTTGTGTGAGGAAGTACCAGGAGAGACAGTACAGAATGGAAAAAGGTGAGAACAATGGCAGTAAGGGGAGTGGGGGAGGAATGGGATGTATTTAGGGAATCAGTGATGGATTGCGCAAAAGATGCTTGTGGCATGAGAAGAGTGGGAGGTGGGTTGATTAGAAAGGGTAGTGAGTGGTGGGATGAAGAAGTAAGATTATTAGTGAAAGAGAAGAGAGAGGCATTTGGACGTTTTTTGCAGGGAAAAAATGCAATTGAGTGGGAGATGTATAAAAGAAAGAGACAGGAGGTCAAGAAAAAGGTGCAAGAGGTGAAAAAAAGGGCAAATGAGAGTTGGGGTGAGAGTATCATTAAATTTTAGGGAGAATAAAAAGATGTTCTGGAAAGAGGTAAATAAAGTGCGTAAGACAAGGGAGCAAATGGGAACTTTATATTTTATTGCGAGGTTATAGTGATGGGTGATTTGAATGCAAAGGTGAGTAATGTGGCAGTTGAGGGAATAATTGGCATACATGGGGGGTTCAGTGTTGTAAATGGAAATGGTGAAGAGCTTGTAGATTTATGTGCTGAAAAAGGACTGGTGATTGGGAATACCTGGTTTAAAAAGCGAGATATACATAAGTATACGTATGTAAGTAGGAGAGATGGCCAGAGAGCGTTATTGGATTACGTGTTAATTGACAGGCGCGCGAAAGAGAGACTTTTGGATGTTAATATGCTGAGAGGTGCAACTGGAGGGATGTCTGATCATTATCTTGTGGAGGCTAAGGTGAAGATTTGTATGGGTTTTCAGAAAAGAAGAGTGAATGTTGGGGTGAAGAGGGTGGTGAGAGTAAGTGAGCTTGGGAAGGGGACTTGTGTGAGGAAGTACCAGGAGAGACTGAGTACAGAATGGAAAAAGGTGAGAACAATGGAAGTAAGGGGAGTGGGGGAGGAATGGGATGTATTTAGGGAATCAGTGATGGATTGCGCAAAAGATGCTTGAGGCATGAGAAGAGTGGGAGGTGGGTTTATTAGAAAGGGTAGTGAGTGGTGGGATGAAGAAGTAAGATTATTAGTGAAAGAGAAGAGAGAGGCATTTGGATGATTTTTGCAGGGAAAAAATGCAAACGAGTGGGAGATGTATAAAAGAAAGAGACAGGAGGTCAAGAGAAAGGTGCAAGAGGTGAAAAAGAGTGCAAATGAGAGTTGGGGTGAGAGAGTATCATTAAATTTTAGGATGAATAAAAAGATGTTCTGGAAGGAGGTAAATAAAGTGCGTAAGACAAGGGAGCAAATGGGAACTTCAGTGAAGGGCGCAAATGGGGAGGTGATAACAAGTAGTGGTGATGTGAGAAGGAGATGGAGTGAGTATTTTGAAGGTTTGTTGAATGTGTTTGATGATAGAGTGGCAGATATAGGGTGTTTTGGTCGAGGTGGTGTGCAAAGTGAGAGGGTTAGGGAAAATGATTTGGTAAACAGAGAAGAGGTAGTAAAAGCTTTGCGGAAGATGAAAGCCGGCAAGACAGCAGGTTTGGATGGTATTGCAGTGGAATTTATTATAAAAGGGGGTGACTGTATTATTGACTTGTTGGTAAGGTTATTTAATGTATGTATGACTCATGGTGAGGTGCCTGAGGATTGGCGGAATGCTTTCATAGTGCCATTGTACAAAGGTAAAGGGGATAAGAGTGAGTGCTCAAATTACAGAGGTATAAGTTTGTTGAGTATTCCTGGTAAATTATATAGGAGGGTATTGATTGAGAGGGTGAAGGCATGTATAGAGTATCAGATTGGGGAAGAGCAGTGTTGTTTCAGAAGTGGTAGAGGATGTGTGGATCAGGTGTTTGCTTTGAAGAATGTATGTGAGAAATACTTAGAAAAGCAAATGGATTTGTATGTAGCATTTATGGATCTGGAGAAGGCATATGATAGAGTTGATAGAGATGCTCTGTGGAAGGTATTAAGAATATATGGTGTGGGAGGCAAGTTGTTAGAAGCAGTTAAAAGTTTTTATCGAGGATGTAAGGCATGTGTACGTGTAGGAAGAGAGGAAAGTGATTGGTTCTCAGTGAATGTAGGTTTGCGGCAGGGGTGTGTGATGTCTCCATGGTTGTTTAATTTGTTTATGGATGGGGTTGTTAGGGAGGTGAATGCAAGAGTTTTGGAAAGAGGGGCAAGTATGAAGTCTGTTGGGGATGAGAGAGCGTGGGAAGTGAGTCAGTTGTTGTTCGCTGATGATACAGCGCTGGTGGCTGATTCATGTGAGAAACTGCAGAAGCTGGTGTCTGAGTTTGGTAAAGTGTGTGAAAGAAGAAAGTTAAGAGTAAATGTGAATAAGAGCAAGGTTATTAGGTACAGTAGGGTTGAGGGTCAAGTCAATTGGGAGGTAAGTTTGAATGGAGAAAAACTGGAGGAAGTAAAGTGTTTTAGATATCTGGGAATGGATCTGGCAGCGGATGGAACCATGGAAACGGAAGTGAATCATAGGGTGGTGGAGGGGGCGAAAATCCTGGGTGCCTTGAAGACTGTGTGGAAGTCGAGAACATTATCTCGGAAAGCAAAAATGGGTATGTTTGAAGGAATAGTGGTTCCAACAATGTTGTATGGTTGCGAGGCGTGGGCTATGGATAGAGTTGTGCGCAGGAGGGTGGATGTGCTGGAAATGAGATGTTTGAGGACAATGTGTGGTGTGAGGTGGTTTGATCGAGTAAGTAACATAAGGGTAAGAGAGATGTGTGGAAATAAAAAGAGCGTGGTTGAGAGAGCAGAAGAGGGTGTTTTGAAATGGTTTGGGCATTGTATATTGTATATGTATATTTGCGTGTGTGGACGTATGTATATACATGTGTATGGGGGTGGGTTGGGCCATTTCTTTCGTCTGTTTCCTTGCGCTACCTCGCAAACGCGGGAGACAGCGACAAAGCAAAAAAAAAAAAATGTATATATATCTATATCTATATCTATATATATATATATATATATATATATATATATATATATATATATATATATATACATACATACATAATTCATACTTGCTGCCCTTATTCATTCCCGTCGCCACCCAGACACAAATGAGATGACAGCCCACTCCTCCCGCACGCGCGCGAGGTAGCGCTAGGAAAAGACAACAAAGGCCACATTCGTTCACAGTCTCTAGCTCTCATGTATAATGCACCGAAACCACACCTGCCTTTCCACATCCATGCCCCACAAAACTTTCCATGGTTTACCCCAGACGCTTCACACGCCCTAGTTCAATCCATTAACAGAACTTCGACCCCGGTATACCACATCGTTCCAATTCACTCTATTCCTTGCACGCCTTTCACCCTCCTGCATGTTCAGGCCCCGATCGCTCAAAATCTTTTTCACTTCATCCTTCCACCTCCAATTTGGTCACCCACTTCTCTTCGTTCCCTCCACCTCTGATACATATATCCTCTTTGTCAATCTTTCCTCACTCATTCTCTCCATGTGACCAAACCATTTCAAAAACCCTCTTCTGCCCTCTCAACCACACTCTTTATTACCACACATCTCTCTTACCATTTCATTACTTACTCGATCAAACCACCTTACACCACATACTGTCATTAAACATCTCATTTCCAACACATCCACCCTCCTCCCCACAACCTATCTATAGCCCATATCTCACAACCATATAACATTGTTGGAACGACTATTCCTTCAAACATATCCATTTTTGCTTTCCGAGATAACGTTCTCGCTTTCCACACATTCTTTAACACTCCCATAACCTTTGCCCCGTTCCCCACTCTGTGACTCACTTCCGTTTCCATGGTTCCATCCGCTGCCAAATTCACTCCCAGATATCTAAAACACTTCACTTCCTCTAGTTTTTCTCCATTCAAACTCACCTCCCAATCTACTTATCCCTCAACCCTATTGAACCTAATGCCCTTGTTCTTATTTACATTTACTCTCAGCTTTCTTCTTTCACACGCTTTAAAGAACTCAGTCACCAGCTTCTGCAGTTTCTCACCCGAGTCAGCCACCAGCGCTGTATCATCAGCGAACAACAACTGACTCACTCCCCAAGCCTTCTCATCCACAACAGACTGCATACTTGTCCCTCTCTCCAAAACTCTTGCATTCACCTCCCTAACAACCTCATCCATAAACAAACTAAACAACCATGGCGACATCACGCACCCCTGCCGCAGACCGACCTTCATGGGAACCATTCTCTTTCCTCTCTTCCTACTCGTACATATGCCTTACATCCTCGATAAAAACTTTTCACTATTTCTAACAACTTACCTCCCACAACATATACTCTTCATACCTTCCACAGAGCATCTTTATCAACTCCATCATATGCCTTCTCCAAATTCATAAATGCTACATACTAATCCATCTGTTTTTCTAAGTATTTCTCGCATACATTCTTCAAAGCAAACACCTGATCTAAACATCCCCTACCACTTCCGAAACCACACTGCTCTTACCAAATCTGATGCTCTATATATGCCTTAACCCTCTCAATCAATACCCTCCCATACACTTTCCCAGGAATACTCAACAAACATATACCTCTGTAATTTGAGCACACCTTCATCCCCTTTGCCTTTGTATAATGGTACTATGCATGCATTCCGCCAATCCTCAGGTACTTCACCATGAACCATATATACACCAACCAGTCAACAAAACAGTCACCCCCTTTTTTAATAAATTCCATTGCAATACTATCCAAACCTGCCACCTGGCCGGCTTTCATCCTCCGCAAAGCTTTCACTACCTCTTCTCTGTATACCAAACCATTCTCCCTGAACCTTTCGCTCAGCACACCACCTCGACCAAAACACCCTATATCTGCCATTCTATCATGAAACACATTCAACAAACCTTCAAAATACTCACTCCATCTTCTCACTCTACCACAACTTGTAATCACCTCCCCATTAGTAACCTTCACCCATGTTCCCATTTGTTCACTTGTCTTACGCACTTTATTTTCCTCCTTCCAAAACATCTTTTTTTCCCCCTAAGATTGAATGATACTCTCTCACCCCAACTCTCATTTGCCCTCCTTTTCACTTCTTGCACCTTTCTCTTGACATCCTGCCTCTCTCTTTTATACATTTCCCAGTCATCCGCACTACTTCTCTGCAAAAATCGTCCAAACGCCTCTCTCTTCTCTTTCACTAACAACCTTACTTCATCCCAAAACTCACTACCCTTTTTAATCTGCCCACCTTTCACCTTTCTCATGACATATGCATCTTCTGTGCAAGCCATCACTGCTTCCCTAAATATATTCCATTTCTCCCCCACTCCCCTTACGTCATTTGCTCTCACCTTTCCATTTTACATTCAATCTCTCCTGGTACTTCCTCACACAAGTCTCCTTCCCAAGCCCACTTATTCTCACTACTCTCTTCACCCCAACATTCTCTCTTCTTTTCTGAAAACCTCCACACATCTTCACCTTCGCCTCCACAAGATAATGATCAGACATCCCTCCAGTTACACCTCTCTGCACATTTACATCCAAAAGTCTCTCTCACGCGCTTATCAATTAACACGTAATCGAGCAATGGTTTCTGGCCATCTTTTCTTACATATGTATACTTATGTATATCTCTCTTTTTAAACCAGGTATGCCCAGTCACCAGTCCTTTTTCAGCACACAAATCTACAAGCTCTTCACCATTTCCATTTACAACACTGAACACCCCATGTACACCAATTGTACCCTTAACTGCCACATTACTCACCTTTGCATTCAAAACACCCACCACTATTACCCGGTCTCGTGCATGAAAGCTGCTAACACACTCATTCAACTGTTCCCAAAACACTTGCTTCGCATGATCTTTCTTCTCATGACCAGGTGCATAGGCACCAATAATCACCCATCTCTCTCCATTCACTTTCAGTTTTACCCATATCAATCTAGAGTTTACTTTCTTACACTCTATCACATACTCCCACAACTCCTGCTTCAGGAGTAATGCTACTCCTTCCTTTGCTCTTGTCCTCTCACTAACCCCTGACTGTACTCCCAAGACATTCCCAAACCACTCTTCCCCTTTACCCTTGAGCTTCATTTCACTCAGAGCCAAAACATCCAGGTTCCTTTCCTCAAAGATACCACCTATCTCCCCTTTTTTCTCATCTTATTTACACCCAGACATATTTAGAAACCCCAATCTGAGCCTTCGAGGAGGATGAGCTGAACACTCCCCGCATGACTTCTGTTTCCCCTTTTAGAAAGTTAAAATACAAGGATATATATATATATATATATATATATATATATATATATATATATATATATATATATATATATATATATATATATTCCCTGGGGATAGGGGAGAAGGCATACTTCCCACGTATTCCCTGCGTGTCGTAGAAGGCGACTAAAAGGGAAGGGAGCGGGGGGCTGGAAATCCTCCCCTCTCTTTTTTTTTTTTTTTTTTTCCAAAAGAAGGAACAGAGAAGAGGGCCAGGTGAGGATATTCCCTCAAAGGCCCAGTCCTCTGTTCTTAACGCTACCTCGCTATCGCGGGAAATGGCGAATAGTATGAAAAAAAAAAAAAAAAAAAAAATATATATATATATATATATATATCCCTGGGGATAGGGGAGAAAGAATACTTCCCACGTATTCCCTGCGTGTCGTAGAAGGCGACTAAAAGGGAAGGGAGCGGGAGGCTGGAAATCCTCCCCTCATTTTTTTTTTTTCAAAAGAAGAAACAGAGAAAGGGGCCAGGTGAGGATATTCCCTCAAAGGCCCAGTCCTCATCCTCTGTTCTTAACGCTACCTCGCTAATGCGGGAAAAGGCGATTAGTATAAAAAAAAAAAATATATATATATATATATATATATATATATATATATATATATATATATATATATCATACAAACCTCCAACAGCCAGGATCGAACCCGACACCCGTGTGCAATAGGCGGGAGCGACAGCGATGCTGTTTCCTATGGGGCAAGGTGACGCCGGGAATGGATTGGAGGCAAACATGAATATGTACATGTATGTATATTGGAAAGGATCACAATTTTGCTCGTGATCAAGATATTCATATGAATCCACGGGGAAAATGAAACACGAAAAGTTCCCAAGTGCACTTTCGTGTAATAATCACATCAGGGGAGACGCAAGAGAGAAATATAACAGTCAGTTGATATACATCGAAGAGACGAAGCTAGGACGCCATTTGGTAAACATGTGGACATGTGGACTGTATTGTTGACTGGTTGGTAAGGTTATTTAATGTATGTATGACTCATGGTGAGGTGCCTGAGGATTGACGGAATGCGTGCATAGTGACATTGTACAAAGGTAAAGGGGATAAGAGTGAGTGCTCAAATTACAGAGGTATAAGTTTGTTGAGTATTCCTGGTAAATTATATGGGAGGGTATTGATTGAGAGGGTGAAGGCATGTACAGAGCATCAGATTGGGGAAAAGCAGTGTCGTTTCAGAAGTGGTAGAGGATGTGTGGATCAGGTGTTTGCTTTGAAGAATGTATGTGAGAAATACTTAGAAAAGCAAATGGATTTGTATGTAGCATTTATGGATCTGGAGAAGGCATATGATAGAGTTGATAGAGATGCTCTGTGAAAGGTATTAAGAATATATGGTGTGGGAGGAAAGTTGTTAGAAGCAGTGAAAAGTTTTTATCGAGGATGTAAAGCATGTGTACGTGTAGGAAGAGAGGAAAGTGATTGGTTCTCAGTGAATGTAGGTTTGCGGCAGGGGTGTGTGATGTCTCCATGGTTGTTTAATTTGTTTATGGATGGGGTTGTTAGGGAGGTGAATGCAGAGTTTTGGAAAGAGGGGCAAGTATGAAGTCTGTTGTGGATGAGAGAGCTTGGGAAGTGAGTCAGTTGTTGTTCGCTGATGACACAGCGCTGGTGGCTGATTCATGTGTGAAACTGCAGAAGCTGGTGTCTGAGTTTGGTAAAGTGTGTGAAAGAAGAAAGTTAAGAGTAAATGTGAATAAGAGCAAGGTTATTAGGTACAGTATGGTTGAGGGTCAAGTCAATTGGGAGGTAAGTTTGAATGGAGAAAAACTGGAGGAAGTAAAGTGTTTTAGATATCTGGGAGTGGATCTGGCAGCGGATGGAACCATGGAAGCGAAAGTGGATCATAGGGTGGGGGAGGGGGCGAAAATCCTGGGAGCCTTGAAGAATGTGTGGAAGTCGAGGACATTATCTCGGAAAGCAAAAATGGGTATGTTTGAAGGAATAGTGGTTCCAACAATGTTGTATGGTTGCGAGGCATGGGCTATGGATAGAATTGTGAGCAGGAGGATGGATGTGCTGGAAATGAGATGTTTGAGGACAATGTGTGGTGTGAGGTGGTTTGATCGAGTAAGTAATGTAAGGGTAAGAGAGATGTGTGGAAATAAAAAGAGCGTGGTTGAGAGAGCAAAAGAGGGTGTTTTGAAATGGTTTGGGCACATGGAGAGAATGAGTGAGGAAAGATTGACCAAGAGAATATATGAGTCGGAGGTGGAGGGAACGAGGAGAAGAGGGAGACCAAATTGGAGGTGGAAAGATGGAGTGAGTGGAAAGATGGAGTGAAAAAGATTTTGTGTGATCGGGGCCTGAACATGCACGAGGGTGAAAGGCGGGCAAGGAATAGAGTGAATTGGATCGATGTGGTATACCAGGGTTGACGTGCTGTCAGTGGATTGAATCAGGGCATGTGAAGCGTCTGGGGTAAACCATGGAAAGTTGTGTGGGGCCTGGATGTGGAAAGGGAGCTGTGGTTTCGGGCATTATTGCATGACAGCTAGAGACTGAGTGTGAACGAATGGGGCCTTTGTTGTCTTTTCCTAGTGCTACCTCGCACACATGAGGGGGGAGGGGGATGGTATTCCATGTGTGGCGAGGTGGCGATGGAAATGAATAAAGGCAGTGTGAATTGTGTGCATGGGTATATATGTATGTGTCTGTGTGTGTATATATATATGTGTACATTGAGATGTATAGGTATGTATATTTGCGTGTGTGGACGTGTATGTATATACATTGTGTATGGGGGTGGGTTGGGCCATTTCTTTCGTCTGTTTCCTTGCGCTACCTCGCAAACGCGGGAGACAGCGACAAAGCAAAATAAATAAATAAATAAGGTATATGTGTGTGTGTGTGTGTGTGTATGAGTGGATGGGTCGTTCTTCGTTTGTTTACTGGAGACACCTAGCTGATGCGGGAAACGGCGATCGAGTGTGTGTGTGTGTGTGGGGGGGGGGGTGAGGAGGTAGGCATTGGGTAGATTAGAAGGGGTAGCGACGAGTTAAGTGTTGGGATGTGAAATTGTAAGTGAGAGAAAGAGGCGCATTTGGGCAGTACATATGTGGAAAGAGTAAATATGATTAAGGGATGTATAAGAGAAAGCGACACTCAAGATGAAAGTGCTTGGTTTGAAAAAGAGGGCAAATGAGAGTTGGGGTACGAGAGTATCAGTAAACTTTAGGGAGAATGCGATGATTTTGGAGATGGTTGATAATGTGCGAAAAACAAGAGAACAAATAGGAACCTCAGTGTAGAGGGCAAAAAGGGGAAGTGGTAATAGGTAGTGATGAAGTGGAGATGGAATAGTATTCCAAAGGACTTGTAGTGGTCCAATGTCACCTAAATGACGTCGCCATTGACTGGGTGACAGCTTGTGACTTACCTGACCTAATAATCCTCAGAAGGAAGTTAGGTGGCCCATCCTACACTAGTATTAATCCCTGACACCTGCACTCGATGTCGGCGGTAGCAGATCAGAAGCTGCCGCTGTAATCATAGATAACCCTGACGCTTTCCATTAGAAGTGCCGCTTTTACGTACTTCACCTCAAATCTACCACCAGAAGAAAGGTCAGGAGCTTGCGACATTCGGCTTCACCGTCTAATTCCATTCGGGAATAGCTACCCCTCACAGACCTGACTTTACTGCCTCTTAAAATACTTGGGTGTCACCGCAGCAAACCAGTCAGGCAGTTGTATCTCCGGTACCTGAAGTCTTGGGGATATGACTCTTAAAGTCAAGCCGCCCTTGAGGTGTCTCCGTCAGTAGGTGTCACGACGTGACTCATGACATTTCATCTTCCTGGCAGGTTTCATTGTGGTGCCTCATCTCCGACTGCCACCTCCGGCAGGAATCGCATGGGACATCGCCTTCGTCCGTCACGAGCAGCACCTGTAACAACAAGGAGCATATAGCCACGTCCGCGACACTTATGCATGCCAAGCACCTCTTCAGGAGCCTCCTGCAACCCACGCACTTTCAGCAGTCGCCGCACATTCCAGGAGCCTCCTGCTTTCTTATCACAAATTGGCAGACGCTGCACACTCCAAGAACCGCGATGCGGGCCACAGCCACCTCCTCGTGCAGAAGCTCCACGTTGACTCAACAACCACTCGCTTCTGCTTCATTTGACGCCTACCATCACCAGCATCACAAGACCCGTGCCAATCCTTCCTCGGACTCCTCAACCTGCCATAGCTGACGTCAGCATTTCCTTTATAATCATGAAACTCCAGTAGCCTATTTGCCTTGTTACTACACCTTGTGTATTATATCCAATAGAATATTGTTGATGCTCTTTAACCTCTTTCCGTGCCCCTCTTTGTTTCACCTTTCCAATAAATCCCAATCAGTACACCCACTAAAGACTTAAATGATAGAGAGGCAGATGTAACAAGTTTGGGTTGGGGTGGAGGTCGAAGTAAGTCATGAAGAATGATTAGGTGAAGAAAGAAGTGGTGAAAGCCTTACGTAAGCTGAAATGTGACAAGTGGCTGGAGTGGATAGGACTGCAGTTGAAATTATTGTTAACTGGTTAGTAAGGATTTTCATTGTATGTATAGATCATGGTGAGGTGCCTGAGGATTGGAGGAATGCATGTATAGGCAAAAGGGATAAAGATGAGTGTTCGAACTAAAGAGGTTTAAATTTCTTGAGTATACCTGGTAAGTTGTTTGGAAAGGTATTGACTAAGAGGGTTACTGCATGCACAGAGCATCAGATTGGAGAGGAGCAGTGTGGTTTCAAAACAGGTGGAGGATGTATGGATTAGGTGTTTGCTTTAAAAATTGTGTGTAAGAAATACTCAGAGAAACAGATGGATTTGTATATGATATTTATGGATTTTGAGAAAGCTTATGATAAGGTTGATGGAGATGCAGGATGGGAGGAAAGCTGCTAGAAGTAGTGCGAAGTTTTTATCAAAGGTGTAAGGCATGTGTACGAGGAGAGTTAATTGTTTTAGGTGAAGGTTGGTCTACGGCACGGGTGTGCGATGTCACCATGGTTGTTCAGTTTATGGGGGGTGGTGAGAGAGTTAAATGCGAGAGTCTTGGAGGGAGGGGAGAGCGCGTATTGTGAGGGATAAGAGGGCCTGGGAAGTGAGTTTGTTATTGTTTGCTGATGACACAGAACTGGTGACAGATTCAGATTAGAAACTGCAGAAGTTGGGGACTGAGTTTGGAAGAGTATGTGAAAGAAGGTATTTGAAAGTATTTGAATAAAAACAGGGTTGAGGGACAGGGTAGCTGGGGTGTGAGTTTGAATGGAGAAAAACTGTAGGAAGTGAAGTGTTTTAGATACCTGAGAGTGGACATGACAGCAAATGGAACCATGGAAACGGTAGTGAGTCACAGGATGGGTGAGAGGGCGAAGGTTCTGGGAGTGCTGAAGAATGTGTGGAAAGAGAAAACGTCATTTGGGAGGGCAAAAACGATTGTGTTTGAAGGTATAGTAGTTCCAGCATGCGAGGCATTATCTTTAGGTAGGGTTGTGCGAAGGGTGGAGGTGTTGGAAATGAAATGCTTGAGAATAATATGTGATGTGAGGTGGTTTGATCAAGTAAGTAATAAAAGAGTTAGAGAAATGTGTGGTAATAAAAAGGGTGTGGTTGAAAGAGCTAAGGAGGGTGTACTAAAATGATATATATGTCATAGTGGAGGTAACACGGAGAAAAGGGAGACCAAATTGAAAATGGAAGGAAGGAGTGAAAAAAAAAAAGACTTTTAAGCAATAGGAGCCTTAACAGCAGGAGGATGAAAGGCATGCAAGGGATAGAGTAAATTGGAATGATGTGGTATACTGGGGTTGATTAGCTGTCAATGGACTAAATCAGAATATGTGAAGTGTCCGGGGTAAACCATGAAGAGGTCTGTGGGGTGGGGGTTGGTCGTGGATAGGGATCTGCAGTTTTGTTGCATTACACATAAGAGCTAGAGAATGAATGTGAGTGGATGTGGCCATTCTTTGTCTGTTCCTGGCAGTCAAGTAAAAAAAAACCATATGCTGATAAACATGAAAAAATTGTTCCAAGTGCACTTTCATGTACTACATCTTCAAGGGATGTAATACATGAAGGGTACTCACAACTTGTGTTTTATTTTCCTTTGTGATTCAAATTAAGATTCAAAATACTTATTGATATATGATTACCACCTCAAAGGGGACATTTGAACATGTTTTCACATCCACCCCGTAGACTCACATACACTTTCAGTTACAAATTACAAAATCCTCCACAAAAATCAAAATTCTTTGTAATGCAAATTACATTAGCAAAGATCAATGAAATTCACTTCTTAATGGAATCGCATATACACAATAAAATGGATACTGAAATCTATTTTTCATTTCCTCAAATGAATTTTCATATTTTCATTTATCTAATAATGGATTTGTTAACCAAAATGTCTAAACTTCAGTTTCATTCAATTCCATAACATAATGTAGTGTATGGGACTTAACCCTGTTACTTGATTTACAAGGAAGTCCAGCATGACATTCAAAATATTTCCAACAGCACTTGTTCCCTTCCCTCATAAGAATAGTATACAAATGAATTTTAACTAATGGTTCTCAGCAAATACTTAGATCTTGCACATCACACTGATCTTATTGCAATATTTATATTCATTCATTTATATCATACGTTGTTGCTGTCTCCCGCGTTAGCGAGGTAGCGCAAGGAAATAGACGAAAGAATGGACTAACCCACCCACATACACATGTATATACATACAGGTCCATATATGCACATATACATACCTATACATTTCAATGTATACATGTATATACATACACAAGCATATACACATATACACATGTATATAATTCACACTTGCTGCCTTCATTCATTCTCGTCGCCAACCCGCCACACATGAAATGACAACCCCCTCCCCCAATATGCACGTGAGATAGCGCTAGGAAAGACAACAAAGGCCATATTCGTTCACACTCAGTCTCTAGCTGTCATGTATAATGCAAAGAAACCACAGCTCCCTTTCCACATCCAGGTTCCACAAAACTTTCCATGGTTCACCCCAGACGCTTCACATGTCCTGGTTCAATCCACTGACAGCACGTCGACCCCAGTATCGGTCCAATTCACTCTATTCCTTGCAAGTCTTTCACCCTCCTGCATGTTCAGGCCTCGATCGCTCAAAATCTTTTTCACTCCATCTTTCCACCTTCAATTTGGTCTCCCACTTCTCCTCGTTCCCTCCACCTCTGACACATACATCCACTTTGTCAATCTTTCCTCACTCATTCTCTCCATGTGAACAAACCATTTCAAAACACCCTCTTCTGCTCTCTCAACCACATTCTTTTCATTACCACATATCTCTCTTACCTTTTCATTGCTTACTCGATCAAATCACCCCACACCACATATTGTCCTCAAACATCTAATTTCCAACACATCCACCCTCCTCTGCAAAACTCTATCTATAGCCCACGCCCTGCTACTATATAACATTGTTGGAACCACTATTCCGTCAAACATACCCATTTTTGCTTTCCGAGCTAACGTTCTTGTCTTCAACACATTTCTCAACGCTCCCAGAACTTTCGCACCATCCCCCAACCTGTGACTCACTTCCGCCTCCATGGTTCCATCCGCTGCCAAATCCACTCCCAGATATCTAAAACACTTCACTTCCTCCAGTTTTTCTCCATTTAAACTTAGCTCCCAATTGATTTGTCCCTCAACCCTACTGTACCTAATAACCTTGCTCTTATTCACATTTACTCTCAGCTTTCTTGTTTCACACACTTTACCAAATACAGTCACCAGCTTCTGCAACGGGGTCTACACCGGTCATATCCCAACAGGCGCGCATAGCCAGCAGATAGCATTTTACCGAACCTAACTGTACAACGCAGAGGTATATGAATACGAACTAAGTCCATAGGAGCGAACACCTTCATAAAACATGCAAACCTCCAACAGCCAGGATCGAACCTAGGACCCCTGTGCCACAGGCGGGAATGCTACCGCTAGGCTATGGGCCAATTTAATAGGAAATGCATGAAGTGAAAAAGAGGGCAAATGAGAGTTATATCATTAAATTTCAAGGAGAATATAAAGATGTTTTGGAAGGTGGAAGATAAAGTGCATAAGACAAGGGAACAAATGGGAACATCAGTGAAGGGGGATAATGGGGAGGTGATAACAAGTAGTGGTGATGTGAAGAGATGGATTTGTTTGTTGTATGTGTCTGATGATAAAGTGGCAGATATAGGGTGTTTTGGTCGAGTTTGTGCGCAAAGTGACAGGGTTAGGGAGAATGATTTGGCAAACAGAGAAGAGGAAGTAAAAGCTTTGCGGCAGATGAAAGTCGGCAAGGCAGCGAGTTTGCATGGTATTGCAGTGGAATTTATTAAAAAAAAAAAAAAAAGGGGGTGACTGTATTGTTGACTGGTTGGTAAGGTTATTTAATGTATGTATGACTCATGGTGAAGTGCCGGAGGATTGGCGGCGGAATCCTTGCATAGTGCCATTGTACAAAGGCAAAGGGGATAAGAGTAAGTGCTCAAATTACAGAGGTATAAATTTGTTGAGTATACCTGGGAAATTATATAGGAGGGTATTGATTGAGAGGGTGAAGGCAAGTACAGAGCTTCAGATTGGGGAAGAGCATTGTGGTTTCAGAAGTGGTAGAGGATGTGTGGATCAGGTGTTTGCTTTGAAGAATGTATGTGAGAAATACTTAGAAAAGCAAATGGATTTGTATGCAGCATTTATGGATCTGGAGAAGGCATATGATAAAGTTGATAGAGATGCTCTGTGGAAGGTAGTAAAAATATATGGTGTGGGAGACAAGTTGTTAGAAGCAGTGAAAAGTTTTTATCGAGGATGTAAGGCATGTATACGTGTAGGAAGAGAGGAAAGTGATTGGTTCTCAATGAATGTTGGTTTGCGGCAGGGGTGCGTGATGTCTCCATGGTTGTTTAATTTTCTATGGATGGGGTTGTTAGGGAGGTGAATGCAAGAGTTTTGGAAAGAGGGGCAAGTATGCAGTCTGTTGTGGATGAGAGAGCTTGGGAAGTGAGTCAGTTGTTGTTCGCTGATGATACACCGCTGGTGGCTGATTCGGGTGAGAAACTGCAGAAGCTGGTGACTGAGTTTGGTAAAGTGTGTGAAAGAAGAAAGCTGAGGGTAAATGTGAATAAGAGCAAGGTTATTAGGTACAGTAGGGTTGAGGGACAAGTCAATTGGGAGGTAAGTGTGAATGGAGAAAAACTGGAGGAAGTGAAGTGTTTAGATTCTGGGAGTGGATTTGGCAGAGGATGGAACCATGGAAGCGGAAGTGAATCATAGGGTGGGGGAGGGGGCGAAAATTCTGGGAGCCTTGAAGAATGTGTGGAAGTCGAGAATATCATCTCGAAAAGCAAAAATGGATATGTTTGAAGTAACAGTGGTTCCATCAATGTTGTATGGTTGCGAGGCGTGGGCTATGGATAGAGTTGTGCATAGGAGGGTGGATGTGTTGGAAATGAGATGTTTGAGGACAATATGTGGTGTGAGGTGGTTTGATCGAGTAGGTAATGAAAAGGCAAGAGAGATGTGTGGTAACAGAAAGAGTTTAGTTGAGAGAGCAGAAGAGGGTGTTTTGAAATGGTGTGGTCAAATGGAGAGAATGAGTGAGGAAAGATTGACCAAGAGGATATATGTGTCATAGGTGAAGGGAACAAGGACAAGTGGGAGACCAAATTGGAGGTGGAAAGATGGAGTGAAAAAGATTTTGAGTGATCGGGGCCTGAACATGCAGGAGGGTGAAAGGCATGCAAGGAATAGAGTGAATTGGAACGATGTGGTATACCGGGGTTGACGTGCTGTCAATGGATTGAACGAGGGCATGTGAAGCGTCTGGGGTAAACCATGGAAAGTTCTGTGGGGCCTGGATGTGGAAAGGGAGCTGTGGTTTCGGTGCATTATTACATGATAGCTAAAGACTGAGTGTGAACAAATGGGGCCTTTGTTGTCTTTTCTAGTGCTACCTCGCACACATGAGGGGGAGAGGGGGTTGTTATTTCATGTGTGGCGAGATGGCGATGGGAATGAATAAAGCCAGACAGTATGAATTATGTACATGTGTATATATGTATATGTCTGTGTGTGTATATATATGTATACGTTGAGATGTATTGGTATGTATATTTGCGTGTGTGGACGTGTATGTATATACACATGTGGGTGGGTTGGGCCATTCTTTTGTGTTTCCTTGCGCTATCTCACTAAAGCGGGAGACAGCGACAAAGCAAAATAAATAAATAGAAATAATATATATATATATATATATATATATATATATATATATATTTTTTTTTTTTTTTTTTTCATACTATTCGCCATTTCCCGCGATAGCGAGGTAGCGTTAAGAACAGAGGACTGGGCCTTTGAGGGAATATCCTCACCTGGCCCTCTTCTCTGTTCCTTCTTTTGGAAAAAAAAAAAAAAAAAAGAGAGGGGAGGATTTCCAGCCCCCCGCTCCCTTCCCTTTTAGTCGCCTTCTACGACACGCAGGGAATACGTGGGAAGTATTCTTTCTCCCCTATCCCCAGGGAATATATATATATATATATATATATATATATAAAGGCAGACAGTATGAATTATGTACATGTGTATATATGTATATGACTGTGTGTGTATATATATGTGTACATTGAGATGTATAGGTATGTATATTTGCGTGTGTGGACGTGTATGTATATACATGTGTATGTGAGTGGGTTGGGCCATTCTTTCATCTGTTTCCTTGTGCTACCTCGCTAACGTGGGAGACAGCGACAAAGCAAAATAAATAAACAAATATATATATATATATATATATATATATATATATATATATATATATATATATATATATATATATATATATTGCATGTACAGAGCATCAGATTGGGGAAGAGCAGTGTGGTTTCAGAAGTGGTAGAGGAAGTGTGGATCAGGTGTTTGCTTTGAAGAATGTATGTTAGAAACATTTAGAAAAGCAAATGGATTTGTATGGAGCATTTATGGATCTGGAGAAGGCATATGATAGAGCTGATAGAGATGCTCCGTGGAAGGTATTAAGAATATATGGTGTGGGAGGCAAGTTGTTAGAAGCAGTGAAAAGCTTTTATCGAGGCTGTAAGGCATGTTTACGAGTAGAAAGTGATTGGTTCTTAGTGAATGTTGGTTTGCGGCAGGGGTGCGTGTTGTCTCCATGGATGTCTAATTTGTTTATGGATGGGGTTGTTAGAGAGGTGAATGCAAGAGTTTTGGAAAGAGGGACAAGTATGCAGTCTGTTGTGGATGAGAGGGCTTGGGAAGTTAGTCAGTTTTTGTTCTCTGATGATACAGCACTGGTGGCTGATTCGGGTGAGAAACTGCAGAAGCTGGTGACTGTATTAGGTAATGTGTGTGAAAGAAGAAAGCTGAGAGTAAATGTGAATAAAAGCAAGGTTATTAGGTACAGTAGGGTTGAGGGACAAATCAATTGGGAGCTAAGTTTAAATGGAGAAAAACTGGAGGAAGTGAAGTGTTTTAGATATCTGGGAGTGGATTTGGCAGCGGATGGAACCATGGAGGCGGAAGTGAGTCACAGGTTGGGGGATGGTGCGGAAGTTCTGGGAGCGTTGAGAAATGTTTTGAAGGCAAGAACATTATCTCGGAAAGCAAAAATGGGTATGTTTGACGGAATAGTGGTTCCAACAATGTTATATGGTAGCAGGGCGTGGGCTATAGATAGAGTTTTGCGGAGGAGGGTGGATGTATTGGAAATTAGATGTTTGAGGACAATATGTGGCGTGAGGTGATTTGATCGAGTAAGCAATGAAAGGGTAAGAGAGATATGTGGTAATGAAAAGAATGTGGTTGAGAGAGCAGAAGAGGGTGTTTTGAAATGGTTTGTTCACATGGAGAGAATGAGTGAGGAAAGATTGACAAAGTGGATGTATGTGTCAGAGGTGGAGGGAACGAGGAGAAGTGGGAGACCAAATTGAAGGTGGAAAGATGGAGTGAAAAAGATTTTGAGCGATCGAGGCCTGAACATGCAGGAGGGTGAAAGACTTGCAAGGAATAGAGTGAATTGGACCGATGTGGTATACTGGGGTCGACGTGCTGTCAGTGGATTGAACACACAAAATTGTGAATCTTTTTTCTCACTTGAAAATAATCATATTGAAGCCTTCTTTCACTTTCTCCCCTACTCATTACTTTATATATGCTCGGGATGACTTTCATCAACCATGTGTCAGACCAAGTTTGGAGTCTATTCAGGTCTCATTTTAAGGTAATGCAATCCTGCTTGCTTTTCAGTCCCTTATGACCTTAGGTCCCATCTTAAGGTAATGCAATCCTGCTTGCTTTTCAGTCCCTTATGACCTTAAACCATCTACAAATATATTGAGGTAGGAGTTCATATCTTCAGCCAAGTCATTTATTTTTTTTTTTATTATACTTTGTCGCTGTCTCCCGCGTTTGCGAAGTAGCGCAAGGAAACAAACGAAAGAAATGGCCCAACCCCCCCCCATACACATGTATATACATACGTCCACACACGCAAATATACATACCTACACAGCTTTCCATGGTTTACCCCAGACGCTTCACATGCCCCGATTCAATCCACTGACAGCACGTCAACCCCGGTATACCACATCGCCCCAATTCACTCTATTCCTTGCCCTCCTTTCACCCTCCTGCATGTTCAGGCCCCGATCACACAAAATCCTTTTCACTCCATCCTTCCACCTCCAATTTGGTCTCCCTCTTCTCCTTGTTCCCTCCACCTCCGACACATATATCTTCTTGGTCAATCTCTCCTCACTCATCCTCTCCATGTGCCCAAACCACTTCAAAACACCCTCTTCTGCTCTCTCAACCACGCTCTTTTTATTACTACACATCTCTCTTACCCTTACGTTACTCACTCGATCAAACCACCTCACACCACACATTGTCCTCAAACATCTCATTTCCAGCACATCCATCCTCCTGCGCACAACTCTATCCATAGCCCACGCCTCGCAACCATACAACATTGTTGGAACCACTATTCCTTCAAACATACCCATTTTTGCTTTCCGAGATAATGTTCTCGACTTCCACACATTCTTCAAGGCCCCCAGGATTTTCGCCCCCTCCCCCACCCTATGATCCACTTCCGCTTCCATGGTTCCATCCGCTGCCAGATCCACTCCCAGATATCTAAAACACTTCACTTCCTCCAGTTTTTCTCCATTCAAACTCACCTCCCAATTGACTTGACCCTCAACCCTACTGTACCTAATAACCTTGCTCTTATTCACATTTACTCTTAACTTTCTTCTTCCACACACTTTTCCAAACTCAGTCACCAGCTTCTGCAGTTTCTCACATGAATCAGCCACCAGCGCTGTATCATCAGCGAACAACAACTGACTCACTTCCCAAGCTCTCTCATCCCCAACAGACTTCATACTTGCCCCTCTTTCCAAAACTCTTGCATTTACCTCCCTAACAACCCCATCCATAAACAAATTAAACAACCATGGAGACATCACACACCCCTGCCGCAAACCTACATTCACTGAGAACCAATCACTTTCCTCTCTTCCTACACGTACACATGCCTTACATCCTCGATAAAAACTTTTCACTGCTTCTAACAACTTTCCTCCCACACCATATATTCTTAATACCTTCCACAGAGCATCTCTATCAACTCTATCATATGCCTTCTCCAGATCCATAAATGCTACATACAAATCCATTTGCTTTTCTAAGTATTTCTCACATACATTCTTCAAAGCAAACACCTGATCCACACATCCTCTACCAAGTCATTTACATACATCAAAAGAATAATGGACCCAGAGCAGAATCCTGTGGCACTCTACTGGTCATCTTGACCACCACTTGGAGAAGGTTCCTTTGATATATATCCTTTGTTTCCTTCCATTGAGATGATCTGTCCATTAACAGAGTTCCTCCTTATTCCTGGCTGATCATCCAGCTTCTTTGTGTGAGACAGAGCTCACTCCTATACAGATTTAAGAAGTTTGACACACAAGACCTTTTCCTAAAACCACCCTGTTTCTCACTTAGGTAATTTCTCCTCTCTGGAAACTTGTTTTCCTAGCTCTTACAAACCACCCTCATGATTTTGTGTTTGTGATCTCCAATTCGTACTGTTCAGGGAGTTTTACACGAGTGGGGCCACATCTCTTGAACATTCTCTTTTACGACATTTATTTGTGCTGTCTGCATTAACCATCTCCTTTGGCATTCTATTCCATTCATCCACCACTCTTATATTATACTTTTCTAGATCTTTAACGTTTCTTGCGTAATTTCATGCGATGTCCTCATGTTGCTCTATCCCTAAATTTCTCTAAGATACTTGGTTCACCGTCTATGTCACCAGTTCTGTTTAAACGTTGTTATCAGGACACACCCCATTCTTCTATTCCTGTGGGCAAAATCAAAGCCTCTAGATTTTTCCTTTAACTCAGCCTTTTTAATTCTGTTACAGTACCATATTTGTTGCCCTCCTCTGTGCTTCTTTAGGTGCAGTAACCAAACTTAAGGAGCAAGTTTTGGCATTATGCACGAAATGAACAGCTTGTTAAATATTTCTTCATCCATATACTTAAAATCTACACCAATATTTGACAGCAGAGACTCTATCCTTAACTCTTCGTATATGACAAATTAGGCATGATCTCCTCCCAAGTCCTTCTCACACACACAGAATACTGAAGCTTCTTTCCTGCTAAATAATAATCATAATAAGGCTTTTTTCCCTTTGACCCATCCTCATTAATTTACAAGTGCTTTGGCTGAATTTTATCAGCCATGTATCAGACCAACTTTGGAGTCTGTTTAGGGTCACCTTGTAAGATAACACAATCCTCCTCACCTTTCACTTGTTATGACCTTTGCATCATTTGTTGGTTGGTGAAATCTTTCTCTCTATTCATTTTCCTCATGACTTTAGTATCCTCTGCATACTTATTGCGGTAGGAAGTCATTTATATATATCAAGAAGAGCAAATGTCACAGAACATAACCCTTTGGCACTCCACTCACCAATTTGACTCATTTAAGGAAGGACCCACCAGCAAGCATCTTTTGTTACTTACCAGTAAGACAATCTTCTGTGCACTGAAGGAGTGTCCCTTTGATTCCTGGTTAGTGATCCAACTATTTAATCAGCCTCCTGTGCAGGGCATTGTCAAATGCCTTCTGCCAGTCCAGATACAAACAATTCACCCAGCTTCCCCTTTTGTCTCACAAAAAGCTAATATGGCACAGGCAATTCAATGGCCTATCCAAGGCCATCTCATAAATGCTATAACATATATATCATAGAAAGGAAAGGAGAAAGCTGAGAGTAAATGTGAATAAAAGCAAGGTTATTAGGTATAGCAGGGTTGAGGGACAGTTTAGTTGGGATGAGTTTAAATGGAGAAAACTTGAAGGGAAGTGAAGTGTTTTAGATACTTGAGAGTGGATATGTCAGCAAATGGAACCATAGAAGCACAGGTGAGTCATAAGGTGGGTAAGGGGACCAAGGTTCTGGAAGCACTGAAGAATGCATGGAAAGGGAGATTGTTATCTCAGTGGTTAATAATGGGTATGTTTGAAGGTATAGTAGTTCCAACAGTATCGTATCGATCTGAGGTATATTGGCTATAGGTAAGGCTGTGCTGAGGAGAGTGGACATGTTGGAAATGAAATGTTTGAGTACAATATGTGGTGTGAGGGGATCTGATTGAATAAACAATGAAAGCGTAAGAAAGATGTGCAGTAATAAAAAGTGTGGTTGAGTGTGTCGAAGAGGGTGTGTTGAAATGCTGTGGGCATTTGGAGAGAATGAGTGAAGAAAATTTGACAAAGAAGATATACAAGGCAGAAGTGAAGGGAACAAGGCCAATGGGGATACCAAATTGGTTATGGAAGGATGGAGAGAAAAAGGATTTTGAGTGATCGGGGTCTGAACATGTAGGAAGGTGAAAGGCATGCAAAGGATAGAGTGAATTGGAATGAAGTGGTGTGGTGGGATCAACATGCTTTCAATGGACTGAACCAGAACATGTGAAGCATCCAACTAAACCATAGAAATGTCAGCGGGACCTGATTTTGAATAGGTAGCTGCGGTTTCGGTGCATTACACATGACAGCTAGAGAATATACATAAGTGGATGTGGCCTTTCTTTGCGTTCATGGTGCTACCTCACTAATCATATATCCTTCTAAGGAATGGGATGCATCAATGCATGCTTCCAAAAATAAGGGATTTTTTTTTTTAAACAGATACAGAACAGATGAGCAAGCATAGGTGCAAGTTCAGAGGCACACTCTCTCAGTACACAGGGGTGGATGCCATCAGGACCATAAGCCTTGCCTGTGTCCAGAGAGACGCACTTCTTGGACAGTAAGAAAAGAGATGATGGAGAGGGACATAGGATTAGTGAGAAGAGCATCAGGGATGAAAGAATGTTAGAGGCATCCAAGGTGGAGTTAGAAGAGAAATGGGAACCAGAGTTGCTTTGTTTATGGGAGACAGTTATAGTAATGGCAAAATAGAAAAGTGAAGGAAACATAAAGCAACATAAGTTGTTAGAGACATTCTTAGCTAAAGACTAGAAAGACCTATCACAATGAATATGGGTAATGATAAAAGTTAAATGCGAGTCAGAGGAAGGAGAGTTTTTCCAAGTCCGATATGCCTGATCCATTGTCTGAATGGCCTCAGAATAGGAACAGTTGGACCATAGATGGAAGAAGAGGTTGTCTTGGAGGAAGAGGGGATAAATGCTTCCATTCTGCAATAATAACCTCTGCTATGCATTTGGAGGAGACATAAACATTACCACATAAGGGACAATTTACCCACAGAAAGTCAGAAAAGAAGTTATGTAATTCATTCCAATCAGCTTTGTTGAGGTACCAGTATTTATGTTTAGAAGGGAGGGGAAGGTGCCATTAGAGTAGATACATTTATGAGAATGTAATCAATGAACTTGTCACAGTGGTCAGGAATATTGGGAGATAATTTGCTCTAAATCATTGAGAACGGAGAACATGAAGGCTTCAATCCCAAAAGCATCCATACGGGAGGAAGTTAACAACTCCTAATGGTGACTGTTGAAATCCCTGAAGTAGAGAATTTTGGCTTGTCGGCTCAGACAGTTGAAGAAGGATATAAAATTTTTAGCAATATGAGAGCAATAGGCAAAACAAAAGGGAAAGCAAGGCAGTTGGGAGACATACCTTGATCCACATAACATCAAAGTTTGGAGAGATTAAGTCCTTGAGGCTTACAACAGGTGTCTTGATGTTGGAATAAACACAAACACTACTTTTGAACTAGAATCATGAGTGCAGGCTATAGTTGGAAATGAAACAGAAACTAATGAGAACATAATTAGACAACTGTCTCTCAGAGAGAAGTAAGATATTAGGAGAGGTACTAGACAGATGGTGTTCAACAGAGGAGAGGTTACTAGAGAGACCACCAGTGTTGGTATAGTGAATAAAAAAAAAGAGGAAGATTTAACAGAGAGGGAAAGGTCACGGAAGGGGCCAGTACTATAACTATCTGAAGCCTCCCTCTAATTAGCAATAGCATCAGGTGGATACCCAGAGATTCTTATTACCCCATGATTCCAGGGACTAGGGGTCATACATCTGTTGGACTCTAGTCACAATGATACTTAAATATGTTTGAGCGGACAGGAATTGGCAAAAATAAGCAAAGTTTGAATAGGTTTATGGTGCTTGTAAGATGAAGATAGCAGGACTAGCCCAATAGTCCTGTTTTGATGAGACAAAGTAAGACCAGCAATCCTAATGTTGAGAATGCAAGATGGTTCTGGGAACCATATTAACATTCCTCAGTCAGGACAGTGGGACCATCCTGGTCAGCAGCTGTCAACAGCCTTCTACCTAATGGGTTGCTTCAATGGTAGGGGACGGGATATTCCTTGAATTAGCCAGGTTATTGGGAGGGACCTGAGCCCTCCCTCTCGCTGGTAACAGAGTCACACAAGAAAGTGTAGTCAGAGGACTATACCTTAAATTTGCAGGGGTTGTGGGAGGGGCATTATTCAATCATCTGGGCCCTCCCTCTTAATGGCAGCAGTCACACATGCATGTTGACTTATCCTTTATTGGGATGTCACTACCAAAACCCCAATGAACTAAACTAGTAAAACTAAAACTTAACAAGCTTCAACAACTTAGTGTTCGTCTCATCTTGCTACAGTGAGCAAGTCATCTCCCCTCCCATCTCAAGGTCTTCATCCATTGTTTTGTATGTGTGCTTTTTCAGTGTAGGTATACTTGAGTAGAGGCTTTTTGGAAAAGAGGAAACAATTTCCCTGAGAAGAGAGTAATGACAGTGTATGAGCTTGGAAAAGAGGCTTGTGTGAAGAAATACCAAGAGAGTTTAGTGTAAAATGGGAAAAGGTGAGACTAAATGAAGTGAAGGGAATGGGTGAGGAATGGGAAGTGTTTAGAGGAGCAGTGCTGGCATGAGTGAAAGATGCATGTGGCATGCGAAAGGTGGGAGGTGGGCAGGTTAGAAAGGATAGTGAGTGGTGGGATGAAGTAGTAAAGTAACTAATGAATGACGAGAGAGAAGCATTTGGGTGGTACTTACAGGGAAGAGTGCAAATGATTGTGGGTGTACAAGAGAAAGCAACAGGAGGTCAAGATGAAGGCGTAGGGTTTGAAAAAGAAGGCAAATGAGAGTTGGGGTGAGTTTTAAGGAGATGAAGATGTTTTGGATGGTAAATAATAGGCAAAATACAGGAAAACAAATAGGAATATTGGTAAAGGGGAACAAAACGGAATGTAGTAACATGTAGTTATGAAGTGAGGAGAGGAGAGTGAATATTTTGATGGACTGCTGAATGTGTTTGATGACAGGGTGGCTGATCCAAGTTGTTTAGGTTACGGTTATATGCAAAATAAGAGTAATGTAGAGTCGTTTGGTGAAAACAGAAGAGGTGGCGAAAGCCTTACGTATGATAAAATGTGACAAGGCAGCTGGAGAGGACGGTATTGCAGCTGAGTGTATCAAGAAAGGGGTCAGCTCTGTCACTGATCAATTGTTAAGGATTTTCAGTTTATGTATGGATCATGGCAAGGTACCTGAAAATTAGTGGAATGCAGTAAAGTAACACTGTATGAAAGCAAGGGGGCTAAAAAAGGTTAGTGTTCAAACTATAGAGAAAATAAGTTTCATGAGCAAACCTGGTGAGTTGTATGGGTGTTGACTGAGAGGGAATATACATGTACAGAGCATCAGATTGGAGAGGAGCAGTGTGGTTTCACAAGTGGCACAGGATGTGTGGATCATGTGTTAGCTTTAAAGAATGTGAGAAATATTTAGAAAAACAGATGGATTTTATGTGGCATTTGTGGATCTGGAGAAGGGATTTGATAGGACTGATAAAGATGCTTTATGGAAGGTCTCAATATACTGCGTGGGAGGAAAGTTGCTTGAGGCAATGAGAAGTTTTTATCAAGGCATGTGTAAGAAGAGTAAGGAGAGTAAAAGTTTCAAGAGAAGGTTGTTCTGCATCAGGGGTGTGAAGTCCCCACAGTTGTTTAATTTATTTATGGATGGGATGGTGAGGGAGATAAATGCAAGTGTTTTGAAGAGAGGGGCAAATATGGAGTCCGTAGGGAATGAGAGGGCCCAGAGAGTGTCAATTGTTGTTTGCTGATGATACAGATCTGGAGGCAGATTCAAGTGAGAAACTGCACAAGTTAGTGGCTGAGTTTCAAAGATTGTGTAAAAGGAGAAAGTTGATAGTGAGCTGAATAAAATCAAGGATATTTTCAGCAGGGTTGAGTGACTGAGTTTGGAAGTGTGAAAAATGTGAGTACAAGCAAAGTTATCAGGTATAGCAGAGTTAAGGTACAAGTTAGTTGGGTTGTGAGTATGAACAGAGAAATGTTAGAGGAAGAGAAGTGTTTTACATACCTGGTAGTGGACATAGCTGAGACTGGAACCAAAGAATCAGAAATAAGACATAAGGAGGATGAGGGGGGGCAAAGGTTCTGGGAGCAATGAGGGATGCGTAGAAAGAGAGTTCATTATTTGGGAGGGCAAAAACCGGCATGTTTGACAGTACAGTACTCCCAACATTATTAGATGGATGCAAGCATAGGTTATAGGAAGATTATCGGAAGAGGGTTGGTATGCTGGAAATTAAATGCTTGAGGACAACATGTAGTGTCAGGTGGTTTGATTAAGTAATGAAAGGGTACAAGATGACTGTGGTAATAAAAAGTTTGGTTGAGAGAGAAGAGGGTGTGCTGAAGTGGTCTGAATATACGGAGAATAAGTGATGAAAGGTTGACAAAGAGGATATATGTAACAAGGAGAACAGGAAGACCAAATTGAAGATGGAAAGATGAAGTGAGAAAGATTTTGAGCAATCAAGGCCTGAATGTGCAGGAGGGTGAAAGGCATGCATGGGATAGAGTGAATTAAAATAATGTGGTAAACAAGGGTTGATGTATTATCAATGGACTGAACTACAGGCACAAAACCAAATTTCCGGCAACTGATGGCTTGGCATCTCCTTTAGTTCGGACAAAATTACGTGAGAGAACTTGAAATTACCATGGTCACCAGACTAGTTTGCTGGGTGGCCACAAATGGCATTGTGTGTAGGGCGTGCTTATCTACATTGTTTACACTGCACTTTGTGGTGGTGATACTGCAATTCTGTGAGATTCTTAGCTAATTTTGCTTAAATCTAACCCTAGCTATGGCTTCTAAGACATATGAGAGTGTCAGTCGTGGTGTCAAACTTAAACACTAGTCCATATTGATCCAAGATAAAGTAGAACTGTTGAAAAAAAAATGGACTGTGGTGTTTCAGTGCATAAGCTGTGTGACATCTACAGTATTGGTTCATCAACTGTTTATGATGTAAAGAAGCAAAGGGAGAAAATACTGAAATCTATGTAGACAGAAATTCCAAGAAGCAAATGACAATTAGAAAAATTATGAAGATGGTAAGAGTACTGAGCACAATCGAGTGATGATGGAATGGTTTAGACAGCGTCGGAGTGATGGAGTGAACTTGTCAGGTAGCATGATAATGGACCAGGCTAAGTTGTTCCATAAAGAACTTAAATTACAACATGAGCGTGACTATAGTGAAGGATGACTTCAAAGATTCAAGAAGCATCATAGAATTTCTATGAATAAAGTGTGTGGAGAAAAGCGGTCTGCAAACCATGGAGCTACTGAGTATATGGACAAACTTGTGAAACTTGTGGCTGACGAGCCCCTCAGTCCTAAGCAGGTGTATAATGCAGATGAAACTGCATTATTCTGGCAATGCACACCTAGGAAAACACTAACAACAGAAGATGAAGAAGACCCCACAGGCTTCAAACAATCTAAGGACAGACTTACCATCTTAGGTGCTCAAATATTTAATATTTGTTTAATTTAAATTTCTAGCAGTCCATGGAATACTTTAGACACATGGGAGATGTATAATTAGTGGGTTGGAGGTGTGTTGATGAATTATTACGTGACCACGGTTGGTCTGGCAAAATGCTTAATCCGGCAATGCTTTGGAACCAAGAGTGCCGACAAATCGGTGGTGTATCTGTACAGCATTTGAGGCACATGGGGGAAACCAAGGAAAGGTGCATGGGGCCTGGTTCTGGATAGGGAGCTGTGGTTTCAGTACATTATACATGACAACTAGAGAATGGATGCGAGCGTATGTTGCCCTTCTTCATCTGTTCCTGGCACTGCTTTGCTAACGTGAGAAAAAATAATTAAGTACGAAAAAAGTATGGAAAGGAGACTTGTGTGAAAGTACAAGGGTAGATTAAGTGTAGAATGGCAAACGGTGACAGCAAATGATGGGAGGGGAGTGGGTGAGGAATGGGATGTATTTACGGAAGCAGTGATGGCATTTGCAAAAGATGCAAGTGGCATGAGAAAGGTGGGAGGTGGGCAGATTAGAAAGGGTAGTAAGTGGTGGGATGAAGAAGTAAAGTTTTTAGTGAAAGAGAAAAGAGAGGCATTTGGACAATACTTAAAAGGGAGGAGTGCAAATGTCTGGGAGATGTATAAAAGAAAGCGGCAGGAAGTCAAGAGAAAGGTGCAATGGTTGTAAAAGAGGGCAAATGAGAGTTGGGGTGAAAGAGTATCTCTAAACTTTAGAGAATAAAAAGATGTCTTGGAAAGAGGTAAATAACATGTGTAAGATAAGAGAACAAGTGGGAATATCGGTGAAATGGACTAAGGGGAATTGATAACAGGTAGTGATGAAGTGAGGAGGTGATGGAGTGAATATTATGAAGGTTTATTGAATGTATTTGAAGGCAGAGTGGCAGATGTAGGGTGTTTTGGCTGGGGTGATGTGCAAAGTGACAGAGTTGGGGGGAGTGGTTTGGTGAAGAGGTGGGGTGAAAGCCTTGCAGAAGTTGAAATCCAGCAAGGCGGTGGGTTTGGATGATAGTGCAGTTGAATTTATTAAGAGGGGTGACTGTGTTGCTGATTGGTTGGTAAGGATATTCTATGTACTATGGATCATGGTGAAGTGCCTGAGGATTGGGAGAATGCATGTACAAAGGCAAAGGGCATAAAGGTGAGTGTTCAAACTATAGAGGCATAAGTTTGTTGAGTATTCCTGGAAAATTATATGGAAGGGTATCGAGAGAGTGAAGGCAAGTAAAAAGCATCAGATTGGAGTGGAGCAGTGTGGATTCAGAAGTGGTAGAGGATGTGTGGATCATGTGTTCGCTTTGAACATTGTGTGAGAGAAATACTCAGAAAAACATATGGGTTTGTATGTAGCATTTATGGATCTGGAGAAGGCATATGATAGGGTTGATAGAGATGCTTTGTGGAAGATCTTCAGAGTATATGGTGTGGGAAGTAAGCTGCTAGAAGCAGAGAAGTTTTTATCAAGGAAGTATGGCATGGGTACAAGTAAGAAGAGAGGAGAGTGATTGGTTCCCAGTGAAGGTCGGTCTGCGGCAGGGGTGTGTGATGTCCCCATGGTTGTTTAATTTGTTAATGGATGGGGTGGTTAGGGAGGTAAATGCAAGTGTTTTGGAGAGAGAGGTGAGTATGCAATATGTTGAGTATCGATAGGAGGGCTTGGGAAATCAGTCAGTTGATATTCGCCAATGATACAGTACTGGTGGCTATTTCAAGTGAGAAACTGCAGAAGCTGGAAACAGAGTTTGAAAAAGTGTGTGACAGGAGAAAGTTGAGAGTAAACGTGAATAAGAGCAAGGTTATTAGGTTCAACAGGGTTGGGGGACAAGTTAGTTTGGATGCGAGTTTGAATGGAGAAAAACTGGGCGAAGGGAGGTGTGTTTAGATATCTGGGAGTGGACTTAGCAGTGAATGGAACTATGGAAGTGGAGGCGAGTCATAGGGTAGGGGTGTGGGCAACAGTTCTGGGAGTGATGAACATTGTGTGGAAAGAGAGAATGTGTATTGCACCAAAACAACAGCTCCCTATTGACATTCAGGTCCACAGACCTTTCCATGGTTTACCTCAGATGTTTCACATGCCCTGGTTCAGTCCATTCAAACTTACATTCCAACTAACTTGTCCCTCAACCCTACTGAACCTACTAACCTTCCTCTTATTCACATTTACTCTCACCTTTTTCCTTTCACACACCTTTCCAAACTCAGTCACCAACTTCTGCAGTTTCTCACTCGAATCAGCCACTAGAGCCATATCATCAGTGAACAAAAACTGACTAACCTCCCAGGCCCTCTCATCCACAACAGACTGCATACTTGCCCCTCTCTCCAAAACTCTTGCATTCACCTCCCTAACCACCCCATCCATAAACAAATTAAACAACCTAGGGGGTATCACTCTCCTCTCTTCCTACTAGTACACATACCTTACATCCTTGGTAAAAACCTTTCACTCCTAGCAACTTACATCCCAAACCATATTCCCTAAGACCTTCCACAAAGCATCCCTATCAACCCTATCATATGCCTTCTCCAGATCCATAAATGCTATCTACAAATCCATCTGTTTTTCTATGTATTTCTCACACATCCTTTAAAGCAAACAACTGATCCACACATCCTCTACCATTTCTAAAACCACACTGTTCTTCCTCAATCTGATGCTCTGTATATGCCTTTACCCTCTCAATCAATACTCTCCCATAGAGTTTCCAAAAAATACTCAACAAACTTATGCCTCTGTGGTTTGAACACTCACCTCTATCCCTTTTGCCTTTGTACAATGGCACCATGCCTGCATTTCACCAATCATCAGGCACTTCACCATGAACCATTCATACAAGGAATATCCTTACCAACCAATCAACAACACAGTCACCCTCTTCTTTTATAAATTCTAATGCAATACCCTCTAACCCTGCTGCTTTGCTGGATTTCATCTTTTGCAAAGCTTTCACTACCTCTTCTCTCTTAGCTAAACCATTCTCCCTGACCCTCTCACTTCACACACCCCCCAACCAAAGCACCCTATATCTGCCACTCTATCATCAAACACATTCAACAAACCTTCAAAATACTCTCTCCATCTCCTTCTCACTTCATCACTACCTGTCCATCAGTGAAGTAGGCATGAGGGAGCTACGGTACAACCATCAAGGATAAACAAAATAAAATCATGAAAACCGTGTATTCACCACCAACTAGTACTTCATTGGTTTCCCTTTGCTTTTTATGTACTCTTTGAAGTGACCAGAAACTTAATCAGCAAGGATCTGAAGCCATTTAGGTTACATCTATGACCAAGTTTCATGAAAGAACACCTCCATCTTAGGTAGCAACATAGTATCCCCGTTACATAATCTTATTTTCATAATCGCCCACAAGTTTTCTATTAGTTTCAAATCTAGTAAATTCCTGGGCCAGTCACTGAAAAACTTCACTGCAAAATCTTAAGATTATCAGTAACGAGTTTGGTAGAGTGGTAGGGAGCCCCATATTGCATGGACAGTTCAGCCTTGTACTTCTTTAATGAATCTGGAAGACGGTCACACAGTAGCTTGAGGTAACTATGTCTGTTCATAGTTTCATTCTTTAGCAATGCTATACTGTCCCCAACATCATAATAACTGAAACAATCCTATATCATAAGTGAAGCAAGGAACTTTCTAATGCTTGCAACGTATTTGAAGTCAAGTGGATCAATGCCTGGTCAACTGTACACACACCAGCCATGGTCACCTGTCACAGAAAAGATGGACTTATCACTCCACAAGACACTTCTGAACCTAGCCATATCCCACACCACATACTTCTTGCAAAAACTAACTCCTCTCTTTTCTTCTGGTGCCTATGGTTGCAAGCACTTTGACACACAGCCTGCAGCTCCAGTACTTAAGGCCCTTGTGTAAGTGGCACTGCACTGTCCTTACAAACACATCACTGAGAAGTCTAGGGTTTTCTCTTTCATTTCTTTTGCACTCAAGTGTGAATCATCATCTACCTTAAGTTAAAGAACATTCAAGAGTACATGACAAGGTTTTTCTGACCTTTCCTAGGCAATATCACATGGGTTCATGTAGTGGTGCTGCCACTATCATTAAATTTCTTCACCTATTGTACTGATCTCAAGATCACGCTGGCAATATAAGAAATTTCCTTAAGTGACTTATTTCCCTTGAAAAGTGTAACTAAAGAAGCTGCTTTTTCACTTGTAAAGCAAGTGTTTCCAACCACAGTAGGTGGTAAAAGCATGAAAAGGGATAAACAACAAAAATCCAGGACATAAGTGAGGAGCACAAGGCATTCCTACCTCATACAAGAGCTAAACTGCTACTGGGGCAGGCTAATGTGGTATGCTGGTATGTCACATATTTGCCAGAGCTTTCTAAAAGGTGCCAACTTCCCTTGTGGAAACTGACTATTTTTGGTTGGGTAGAGTAATTTGTGTCAATATAATCACCATGGGCCTGGCCCAGTCATGCACATTTCATTGGCAGGCATTCTAAGTAACTTAGGAAACTACCTCGAAAAAGGATATATTATTGACAAAAAAATTAAGCCTTCTTTGTACCTGAACCCATGTATGGGAAGTTTTCCATTAAAAGTTCCTAGACATGCAAAACTGAAATCAGCAAATAAATAAATACATATATTTCAGGAAATAAGAATTCATATATCAAAAACCAAGTGTTCCTGTTTACTTGTACAAGAGACTATCTTATAGTGAGGATTTTAAGGATCGTAACTAATCTTGAGTTAAGTATTAATAATGTTTGTACTAGGATTGTAGGAAACACCATGATGGTCATCAGAGTTACTTAAAACCAAGATAAAGCAGAATATAAACACACTGAGATGGTCTAGTAATAATATGTGAATTTACCTGTCACTTATCCAAGTGACAGGACTTAAACACAGGGCATGCAAGGAAGTTCCCTGCCTGCACTGTAAAAACCTAAATATCATACACCATCATGTAAAGTAAGGAAGCTTAAAATTCATCAATTTATCTATTCTCCAGTAACAAGTTCTATTTTCACAAATTTTGGAATGAAATTCTAGTTAACAGGATTCTTATCTAATAACTACACAGTGAGGGACCATTTACCACTCCTTGTTCTCTATCTTCCAATCAGTCATTCATATAATCATTATGGTTTATCTTCCACCTTGGATTCATTTCCACATCTGGTGTGTGACAATTGGAATTTTCACATTTAAAGTAGATACACAGTGTTAGTGATCTTTAAGGACTACAACTTATAGACTTCCATATTACTCTGAGTACATCTACAGGTCTTATGCAACTGAACCAATGAAAAAAATTAATGCAAATCAAGATATTGAGGAGCTTCCAATCTCATTTTGATGAATGAACATGGATTTTACACATACTTCTGTTCAAGGATATTGCAGTACTTTTTCTTAACAATTCTTACAATTTAAAAAAAAATTCATTTAAAAAAAATACAGATTATTATCATTATCATTATACTTTGTCGCAGTCTCCTGCGTTAGCGAGGTAGCACAAGGAAACAGACGAAAGAATGGCCCAACCCCCCGACCCCAACCCACCCACATACACATGTATATACATACACATCCACATACACACATATACATACCTATACATTTCAATGTATACATATATACACACACACAGACATATATATATATATATATATATATATATATATACACATGTATATATATATATGTAGGTTTGCGGCAGGGGTGTGTGATGTCTCCATGGTTGTTTAATTTGTTTATGGATGGGGTTGTTAGGGAGGTGAATGCAAGAGTTTTGGAAAGAGGGGCAAGTATGAAGTCTGTTGGGGATGAGAGCTTGGGAAGTGAGTCAGTTGTTGTTCGCTGATGATACAGCACTGGTGGCTGATTCATGTGAGAAACTGCAGAAGCTGGTGACTGAGTTTGGTAAAGTGTGTGAAAGAAGAAAGTTAAGAGTAAATGTGAATAAGAGCAAGGTTATTAGGTACAGTAGGGTTGAGGGTCAATTCAATTGGGAGGTGAGTTTGAATGGAGAAAAACTGGAGGAAGTGAAGTGTTTTAGATATCTGGGAGTGGATCTGGCAGCGGATGGAACCATGGAAGCGGAAGTGGATCATAGGGTGGGGGAGGGGGCGAAAATTCTGGGAGCCTTGAAGAATGTGTGGAAGTCGAGAACATTATCTCGGAAAGCAAAAATGGGTATGTTTGAAGGAATAGTGGTTCCAACAATGTTGTATGGTTGCGAGGCGTGGACTATGGATAGAGTTGTGCGCAGGATGGATGTGCTGGAAATGAGATGTTTGAGGACAATGTGTGGTGTGAGGTGGTTTGATCGAGTAAGTAACGTAAGGGTAAGAGAGATGTGTGGAAATAAAAAGAGCGTGGTTGAGAGAGCAGAAGAGGGTGTTTTGAAATGGTTTGGTCACATGGAGAGAATGAGTGAGGAAAGATTGACCAAGAGGATATATGTGTCGGAGGTGGAGGGAACGAGGAGAAGAGGGAGACCAAATTGGAGGTGGAAAGATGGAGTGAAAAAGATTTTGTGTGATCGGGGCCTGAACATGCAGGAGGGTGAAAGGAGGGCAAAGAATAGAGTGAATTGGAGCGATGTGGTATACCGAGGTTGACTTGCTGTCAGTGGATTGAATCAAGGCATGTGTATGGGGGTGGGTTGGGCCATTTCTTTCGTCTGTTTCCTTGCGCTACTTCGCAAACGCGGGAGACAGCGGAAAAAAAAAAAAAAAAAAAAAAAAATGTACATAATTCATACTGTCTGCCTCTATTCATTCCCATCGCCACCTTGCCACACATGAAATAACAACCCCCTCCCCCCGCATGTGCGCGAGGTAGCACTAGGAAAAGACAACAAAGGCCACATTCGTTCACACTCAGACTTCAGAAAAATTATTATCAGCTATCATCCTTTGATAATAAAAACTTCAGAGCATCCATCTTCAGGAAAATTTATCTGAAGAGTCACATTTTCTTCAGAACCACTGTTTGATACTGTTGGAATTGTGATGAGGGTTGGCTGCTCTACTTCACTATCTATGGTCACCAAAGTATAAATGGTATTCTCATTCACTTCTGGCTCTTGATTAGTTTCCAGTACTGAACATTCATGTAGGTTTACACAATCAGTTACCACATTTTCATCCACAACTGCATATGCTTGTGACAGAACATCAGTTTGGTTAGCATTAGGAAGATGAGATGTACTCGCGAGTAAATTATCATCTTCATAAGTGTCTTCCATATTTTGAGGTGAATCTGAATTTTCAGCTGCCTCATTTGAAAACTGAGTTTCATACGGCACTTCGGCATAATTATTACTTGTTACTGTTTTAGATAAAGGTACCATTTCACTGTTAACTTCAGTAACCAAATTACCAACTGGTGTAACAGTATTTGTGATATGGTTTGAAACGAGTCCTGCCACTGGAGCTATATCATTCATACAACCATCTGATATCAATGTAGTAACACTAGCTATGTCATCTAAAACATCTGGAACAAGACGTGCCACTGGCTCATCTGTACTTCCTTTGTTCTCTCTACTAGTGACATTATCATATGTCATGTACACGCTAGCTTTGCTGAGAACACAATATTCGGCACTGCCACTTTTAGCAGGTGAAGCATCTTTGTTGGTTTGGCTGCAGATGTGAGATTTCATTTCTTGTTTCCTTGCAAAAACTTCTCCTGTAAATAAAAGAAAGATTACATAGTTTCCTATACTTAGAAAAAAATCATAAAAATTTAGTGCACATTTCTACTGATTTCTTCACTCCACATGTCCTTCTAACATCTTTGTTTCACAATCTACCTATCCTACTTCTTTCCTTTTTCATACTTATTTGCCATTTCCTGCATTAGTACAGTAATGGCAGGAACAGATGAAGAAAAGGGATCATTCAATCACATCTATTTACTAGCTCTAATATGAAGAAAAGGGGTCATTCAATCACATCTATTTACTAGCTCTAATGTGTAATGTACCAATACCCAAGTCCCTTGTCTACAACCTGGCCAGACAGATCTTTCTATTGTTTATCGCAGTTACTTCTTATGCCCTGGTTCAGTCCACTGACAGCATGTCATCTGCTGTATACCACATCACTCCAGTTCAACCTATACTGTGCATGCCTCACACCCTCCTACATGTTTTGGCCCCAAAGCACTTAATATCTTTTTCACTCAATCCCTCCATCTCTAATTTGGTTTCCACCTTCTCCTTGTTCCCTCTATTTCTGACACATGCATCCTCTTTGTCAGCTTCTCCTCACTCATTTTCTCCACTCAAAATCTTTTTCACTCCATCTTGCCATCTCTAATTTGATTTCCACCCTCTCCGTGTTCCCTCTATTTCTGACACATGCATCCTCTTTGTCAACCTCTCCTCACTCATTTTCTACATACATATCTATTTATTTTGCTTTGTCGCTGTCTCCCGCGTTAGCGAGGTAGCGCAAGGAAACAGATAAAAGAATGGCCCAACCCAACCACATACACATGTATATACATACACGTCCACACACGCAAATATACATACCTATACATCTCAACGTATACATATATATACACACAGACATATACATATATACACATGTACATAATTCATACTGTCTGCCTTTATTCATTCCCATCGCCACCCAGCCACACATGAAATAACAACCCCCTCCCCCCTCATGTGCGCAAGGTAGTGTTAGGAAGACAACAAAGGCCCCATTCGTTCACACTCAGTCTCTAGCTGTCATGTAATAATGCCCGAAACCACAGCTCCCTTTCCACATCCAGGCCCCACACAACTTTCCATGGTTTAACCCAGACGCTTCACATGCCCTGGTTCAATCCATTGACAGCTCATTGACACCGGTATACCACGTCGTTCCAATTCACTCTATTCCTTGCACACCTTTCATCCTCCTGCATGTTCAGGCCCCGATCACTCAAAACCTTTTTCACTCCTTCTTTCCACCTCCAATTTGGTCTCCCACTTCTCCTCGTTCCCTCCACCTCTGACACTTATATCCTCTATGTCAATCTTTCCTCACTCATTCTCTCCATTTGACCAAACCAATTCAAAACACCCTCTTCTGCTTTCTCAATCACACTCTTTTTATTACCACACATCTCTCTTATTACTTACTCGATCAAACCACCTCACACCACATATTGTCCTCAAACATCTCATTTCCAGCACATCCACCCTTCTCCGCACAACTCTACCCATAGCCCATGCTTCACAACCATACAACATTGTTGGAACCACTATTCCTTCAAACATACCCATTTTTGCTTTCCGAGATAATGTTCTCAACTTCCAAACATTCTTCAAGGCTCCCCGAACTTTTGCCCCCTCCCCCACCCTATGATTCACTTCCACTTCCATGGTTCCATCTGCTGCCAATCCACTCCCAGATATCTAAAACACTTCACTTCCTCCAGTTTTTCTCCATTCAAACTTACCTCCCAACTGACTTGACCCTCAACCCTACTGTACCTAATAACCTTGCTCTTATTCACATTTACTCTCAACGTTCTTCTTTCACACACTTTACCAAACTCCATCACCAGCTTCTGCAGTTTCTCACATGAATCAGCCACTAGCGCTGTATCATCAGCTAACAACAACTGACTCACTTCCCAAGCTCTCTCATCCACAACAGATTGCATACTTGCTCCTCTTTCCAAAACCCTTGCATTCACCTCCCTAACAACCCCATCCACAAACAAATTAAACAACCATGGAGACATCACACACCCCTGCCGCAAACCTACATTCACTGAGAACCAATCACTTTCCTCTCTTCCTACATGTACACATGCCTTACATCCTCGATAAAAACTTTTCACTGCTTCTAACAACTTGCCTCCCACACCATATATTCTTAATACCTTTCACAGAGCATCTCTATCAACTTTATCATATGTCTTCTCCAGATCCATAAATGCTACATGCAAATCCATTTGCTTTTCTAAGTATTTCTCACATACATTCTTCAAAGCAAACACCTGATCCACACATCCTCTACCACTTCTGAAACCACACTGCTCTTCCCCAATCTGATGCTCTGTACATGCCTTCACCCTCTCAATCAATACCCTTCCATCTAATTTACCAGGAATACTCAACAAACTTATACCTCTGTAATTTGAGCACTCACCTTTGCCCTCTTTGCCTTTGTACAATGGCGCTATGCAAGCATTCTGCCAATCCTCAGGCACCTCACCATGAGTCATACATACATTAATTAACCTTACCAACCAGTCAACAATACAGTCACCCCCTTTTTTAATAGATTCCACTGCAATGCCATCCAAACCTGCTGACTTGCCAGCTTTCATCTTCCGCAAAGCTTTTACTACCTCTTCTCTGTTTACCAAATCATTTTCCCTAACACTCTCACTTTGCACACCACCTCGACCAAAACACCCTATATCTGCCACTCTATCATCAAACACATTCAACAAACCTTCAAAATACTCACTCCATCTCCTCACATCACCACTACTTGTTATCACCTCCCCATAAGCCCCCTTCACTGAAGTTCCCATTTGTTCCCTTGTCTTACGCACTTTATTTACCTCCTTCCAAAACATCTTTTTATTCTCCCTAAAATTTAATGATACTCTCTCACCCCAACACTCATTTGCTCTCTTTTTCACCTCTTGCACCTTACTCTTGACCTCCTGTCTCTTTCTTTTATACATCTCACACTCCTTTGCATCATTTCCCTGCAAAAATCGTCCAAATGCCTCTCTCTTCTCTTTCACTAATAATCTTACTTCTTCATCCCACCACTCACTACCCTTTCTAATCTGCCCACCTCCCACGCTTCTCATGCCACAAGCATCTTTTGTGCAAGCCATCACTGCTTCCCTAAATACATCCCATTCCTCCATCACTCCCCTTACCTCCTTTGTTCTCACCTTTTTCCATTCTGTTCTCAGTCTCTCCTCATACTTCCTCACACAAGTCTCCTTCCCAAGCTCACTTACTCTCACCACTCTCTTCACCCCAACATTCTCTCTTCTTTTCTGAAAACCTCTACAAATCTTCACCTTCACCTCCACAAGATAATGATCAGACATCCCTCAAGTTGTACCTCTCAGCACATCAACATCCAAAAGTCTCTCTTTCGCGTGCCTATCAATTAACACGTAATCCAATAATGCTCTCTGGCCATCTCTCCTACTTACATACGTATACTTATGTATATCTCTCTTTTTAAACCAGGTATTCCCAATCACCAGTCCTTTTTCAGCACATAAATCTACAAGCTCTTCACCATTTCCATTTACAACACTGAACACCCAAATGTACACCAATTAATCCCTCAACTGCCACATTACTCACCTTTGCATTCAAATTCACCCATCACTATAACCCGGTCTCGTGCATCAAAACCACTAACACACTCACTCAGCTGCTCCCAAAACACTTGCCTCTCATGATCTTTCTTCTCATGCCCAGGTGCATATGCACCAATAATCACCCATCTCTCTCCATCCACTTTCAGTTTTACCCATATCAATCTAGAGTTTACTTTCTTACACTCTATCACATACTCCCACCACTCCTGTTTCAGGAGTAGTGCTACTCCTTCCCTCGCTCTTGCCCCTTCACTAACCCCTGACTTTACTCCCAAGACATTCCCAAACCATATATCCAAACCATTTCAACACACCCTCTTTGACTTTCTCAACCACACTCTTCTTATTATTACTCCTTTCTCTTACCCTTTTATTATTCACATACTAAAACCATCTCACCACATATCATCCTCATTTTCAACACAACCACCCTTTTCTGCATATTTTCATCTATAGCTCATGCTTTGCATGCATATAACAATGTTGCAACTAAACATATCCATTTTTGGCCTCCCAGATACTGACCTCTCTTTCCTCACATTCCTCAATATTCACACAATCTTCACCCCTAGCCCCTTATCATGGTTCCATTCACCGCATTGTCCACTTTCAGGTAACTAAAACACTCCACTTCCTCTACATTCTCTCCATTCAAACACACATCCCAACTAACCTGTCCCTCAGCCATACTACACCAAATAACCTTGCTTTTGTTCACATCTACTCTCAACTTCCTCCTTTCACACACTATTCCAAACTCAGAGAAGAACTTTTCTGCTGTTTCTGACTCAAATGTGCCCTATTGCTGTGTCATCAGCAAACAAGTGATTCACTTTCAAGGCCCCTCTTCACCTACTACAAACTGCATACTTGCCGCTCTCTAAAAGGCTCTTGTGTCTACCTTTCTTACCATCCCAAGCATAAACAAATCAAAGAGCCATGGTGACAACACACACTTCTTCTGCAGACCAAGCTTCACATGGAGCAACTAACCTCCTCTCTACCTACTCACACACCTTACATTCTTGATAAAAACTTCTCACTGTTTCTAGTAGCTTTCTTCCCACATGATATATTTACAATACCTTCCAAAATGCATCTCTATCAACACTATTGTATGGTTTCTCCAGAGCCTTAAGTGCCACATACAAATCCAGTTTCTCTAGGCATTTTTCAAGCACATCCTTTAAAGCAATTACCTACACATCCTCAACCCCTCCTTAAACCACATTGTATCTCCCTAATCTGATGCTTTGTACCAATCTTCATCATCTCAATCACCACTCTCCCATAAAAGTTACCAGGTGCACTATGCAAATTCATAACTGTAGTTTGAACACTCACCTGCGTCTCACCGGCCTATATATGCACAATGGCAATATACATGCAATTTGCCAATCCTCAGGTACCTTACCATGTTCTATGCATACCTTAAAAATCCTAACTAACCAATCAACAACACTGTCACTCCCCTTCTTAAAAAATTCAACTGCAATACTATTCACTCTAGCTATATCTTATCTTACATAAGGCTTTCAACAACAACTCTCTTTTCACCAAACAACTTTCCATGACTCTCTTACTTTGCATACCTCCCCAACATTTGCCCCTCTATGATTACTATGAAGACTCTTCTGCAGTGGCCATCCCCTCAAGGGAGTCCCCAAAGGAAACAGACATCAGAGATTAAGTACATTAAATAGTTCTTCAAAATATTCAATCCAAACTTCTTGCCTCATGATTACCTATGACCACCTCCTCAATTGCATCCATCACTGATGTTACCATTTGTTCTCTTTATTTTTCTCGCATTGTTAGCCTACTTCCAAAACATCTTATTCTCCCAGAAATTTGCTGATACTTGCTCACCTCAACTCTTCTTTGCTCTCTCTTTCAACCCCTGCACCTCTTAACCTCCTGCTGCATTCTGTACATCTTCCAATAATCTGCACTCCTTCCCTGTAAATACTGCCTAAACACCTCTCTTCTCTCTTTCACTAGCACCTTTACTTCATCCCACCACTCACTACCCATTCTTACCTGCCCATCTTACATGTATACACTACACCCAAATCAAATCAGAAAAGGCCATTTATCTATGATAGGGTGAAAAAACAGAATATTTTCTCTAAATATCAAGTGCATAAGCACTAACAATCATCCACTTCTCATACTCCACTTTCTTTTTCACATACATTTATCTAGGGCTCACTTCCTTACCCTCTTTTATTCATTCCCACGACTCTCTCTTCAGCAGAAGTGCCATCCCCTCCTTTATTCTCATCCTAACACAAACCCCACATTTTACCCTTATTGCATTCCCAGACCATTCTTCTCTCTTCTCCTTGAGCTTTGTTTTATGCAGAGCTAGAACATACAGGTTTCTGTTCCCAAATATATTACCTTTTTCTCATCCTGGTTACAGCCATATACATTCTGACACCTCAGCCAGAGCCTTTGAGATGAAACAATACTCCATAATAGACAACCTTTTTCTGTTCCATTTTTAAAATAGAAGTACAAGGAGAGGGTTTCCGGCCTCCTGCTCATGCCCCCTTAGGGATATGTTCTATGATAAAGGGGGAACATGAAAGAAGTATTCTTTTTCCTGCATCCCTGGGACTTATTTGTTATGTAAGCAATAGATCTATTTTCACTAACCAACTTGTAAGGTGTCATCTCCAGTTCTAGCTCATTTAGTATGTGAAGAGAAATCAAAAACTATACAGATTTTACAAATTGAAAGAAATCTGGCTTACCACACTTGTAACACTTAAAAGTTCTTGATGTTGAATGCTGTTGCATATGAACATTTAAGGTGCCCTTCAGAGCAAAGCTTTTACCACACTGCTGACACACATGTGGCCTCTCAGCAGTGTGTGTTAACATATGCCGCTTCAAACCTTGTGCATATCTGAAAGGTGGATGAAGAAAACAAGTGAATTCACTATTTCTATCTATCAATCACATTCACACGATACCTATTTAACAGAGTGGAACAAGTACATAAGCCTCCAGATATAAATCACAATCATCCTAAAACCATGCTCACTGCATTGAAATGAAACATGGACCTCCATTCTTACAAAAGTACTTCTTACCTCTTCACTTTACAAACGAAGTTGATTCATCAACAGAGACCGATGTGTCCAATCATACCACCTCCATAAAAAACAACTTCCATTGCATCTGATCCCCAGTCATTCTTCTATTATCTTTAACTGAAAGGTCCCTAGCTCTGACTAATCATCTTATGGCTTCTATCCATTTCTTTCTGTCCTCCTGTCCTTCTATTTTCTATTTTACTGCCATCTGTCTTTCAGTTTATATCTCTGAAGCCCATTCCCTCCAGAAACTCCTATCAAGGGATTGGCCATGGTAAAAGAGTCTCCACCTATCTCTGTCCTTACATGCCTCTTTTGCATACACCATTCCCTGCATTCTTTTCCCATTTCTCTCCCACCATTACTTCTTCCACTCTATTTCCCCATGTCACAGGTGGTCATCCTCTCACACCCGTCCATTTCAATGGACTATCACACTCTCGCCTTATAAACTCCCAATCTTACATTCTTTTGAAATGTCCAAACTATCTCAAAATCTTGCATTTCATTCCCTTTGCAATTCCTACCACACCAAATCTCTAAAAATCTTACATTTCACCTACTATAATTCATTCCCTGTGCAATTCCTGCCATACCAAATCTCTCATTCCTGCAGCCAGCATCCTTGTCCTCTGTGATTCATCCCATGTCCATGTTTTGGCTGCATAGGTTAAGGTTGGGAGGTCTATGCTGTCCCTTATTCCTTTCTTCACTTCCATACTTACACTCTACCCTTCACTATTCTACAAAAAGACCCAGTGACATTTTTAGCATGCAGGCTATTTCCCTTATCTCTCCTTCCATACCAACAAACATACCCAAGGCAGCTACGACATACTTAAATTCTATTACCTCTTCCAGCCTTTTTCAAGACCCTCATATCCCCTCAGTTTAGTCTACTTTATTCTATCTCTCTATAGGGCTTTGTAAAATCTATACTTTCACTTCAACTCCCTTCACACACCATTACTTTAGTTATATTTACATTCACCTTCAATTGCCCGTGCTTACACACATTTCAAAACTCACTTACAATCTTCTACCACTCCTTTTCACTCTCAGCAAACCACACAGTATCATCTGCAAACAGACTTTTCACTAGCCACCATACCTCACTACCATCCATCCATCTCTACACCACTTTTCCCTTGTTCTGCTTTCATTCATTTTACCACTCCATCCATATACATGTTATAAAGCAACAGTAACATCACACAGCCCTGCCTCACACCCACAGATATACTGAAACTTTTGCTCAACTCTCCATCCATTCTTACACATGAAATTGTTTCACTATAAAAAGTTTTCACACCTTCCAACAATTGTTCCCCTTCTCCTTATAACTTTAACACATCCCATAAGGGATTCCATTTGACTGTCATACGCTTTCTCCAGATACATAAAAGCTGCATACAGCTTCTCATATCCTTGCTCTTCCCTTATTTTGCATTCAGTCACTTCCATCCTACTATCAATCAACACTCTTGCAAACACTTTGTCTGGCATACTTAACAGACTCATTCCCTTTAATTGCTAAATACATCCTTAGCATCTTTTCCTTTGAATAAAGGAACAATAAAAGCTATCACCCAATCCTCAAGCACAACCCTCAGCTTCCATGCTAAATTATGTATCAAATGCACCCCACTGTATCACACTTTCTCCTCTGTACATTTCAGCTATAATCCTATTCACTCCAGGTGTCTTTCCCACCTTCAATCTTATTACCTTTTTTACCTCTCTTTCTGTTATAGGCCCCTGTTCTTGTATCCTTTTCCTTTCATCCTCCATACCCATGCATGTATCAACTGCCACCTCACCTTCTCCCACTTTTATCAGTTCTTAAAATTACTCTCCATCTTCCTTTTATTTCCTCCTTTTGATGCAGCAAGTTCCCTGCCTTTCTTCTCACATTTACATTTCCACTCTCACATCCATCTCTATCTTTTTCACCTCCTTACAGTACAATTTCTTATTTTCCTTAAACTTTTCACTCAACTTTTGTCCAAAATCTTCATGTACTCTTTTTTGGCTTTCCTCAATAAGCCTCTTAACATTGCACTTATAAATCTGATACTCTTCCCTCCTCCTTTGCTGAACTTCCACTGGAATGTTCCTTTCAAGCAATCTACCACATGCCTTCCACTTCTCTTCCACAGCAGTTTCAATTTCACCCATCCACCATGTATTACCACTTTTATATCTCACAACCTTGTATCTAACTACTAATTCTACAAAATATCTTAACACCTCATTCACATGACTGCATCCCAACATTTATTGCACTTTCATCTAAACTTTCTGTCGCTATTCTTTCATGCTCCTCTTTGCATTCTCTCCAATACTTTTTTCAGACATATTCGCCATTTCCCACATTAGCAAGGTAGTGTCAAGAACAGAAGACAGCCCTAGAGGAAAAATCCTTATTTGGCCCCCTTCTCTGTTCCTTCTGTTGGAAAAGTAAAAACTGGTGGGAAGGATTTCCAGCCTCCTGGTCCCTCTCCTTTTAGTCATCTATGACATGCAAGGAATATGCGGGAAGTATTCTTTATCCCGTCCCCAGGGATATCTCTTTAATATAATGCTATATATATCTTCTTATGTTGTATGTTTTCTATGAGCACATAACCCTGAAAGACTTTCATCTTAATGTCCTAATGGCCTCATGCCACATAACCCTCTTGTATCTCCATTCAACACTGCTGCACTGCTACACTGTCCTCCTACTGACAATAATACTACTCAAATTATCTACCTCTACTGCATATTTTTAATAATCCCTAACCAATATAAACCCTCCTTTCACAGCCATACTGGGACAAGTGCTCCATCATTTTTTTTAAGGCCAATATGACTCAAGCACCATGATACCCCAATCATTACCACTTTGGATAAATGTTAAGATAATAGGTATATGAAGAAAGAATGCAAGAAAGATAAATCTAAGCTCATCAGGTGATTAGAGACCCAATTCTTAGGGATGGGATGATTTAAGAGAGAAACAAAGTTAAAATGTCCCTATTTCATATCATCTCACTACATTTCTCCATATTTTTTAGAAAGTATAAGAAAATGATGTATCGAAAACAGTCAATCCTCATGTGGCTAGTCTTTGTACTGGTATTTTGGGAATTAGTAGCCATATGCATGCTGTGGATCCAGGTCACAGGGGCTGAGGCACATGCAGACAGCTCATGAGAGCAGTAGCCCAAATAATACCTGTAAAACAAAGGTAAAAGCAACACCATGGAAGATGAAAAGGGATGTTTAAAAACAGTTACAGCAGGAGAGTCAAGGCTTTTGATTCCATTCTCACAAAGACAAAAGTGGAAGAAGAGCTATCCAAGCTATGAGATCAATACTCACAAAAGCAAATACAGCCCCAGTAGATATGAAATTACAGCTTGCAAGAAAAATAGTCTATCTGTGTATCTATACCTCTGATGACTGTTGCCACCTGCAACTCCCTCAAGGGGGTGGCCACAGCAATAGGGTCGCCATAACAAGTGAACTGTGCTGCTTCTTAGCCTTTGGCTCCTCAACCTTAACAGGCCACTGGTAGAGGGCAACTCTAATGCAGTGTTTGCTGAGGCTCCTACCTTATGTTCCTACTGACTGTTACCATCTAATGCTCCTGTCCAATGTTCCTACCTACTACCTCTACCTAATGCTCCAGTCTAAATGTTCCTACCAACTACTTGTAACTATTGCTCCTACCATTTTGATAGAGGGCATGGTGAGTGCATAATGCTCACTGCAGGAAAATCTAGAGTAATGAAGAATGAGCTGTGTAAGTTAAGTGTAGTCATGTGTTATGTATGACAAGGAAAGATTGTATGTTTATGGACAGAATGCCAGAGGTCCATATGTCGGTGAGGCAGATACAAAGACAGCTACCTGGATCAGAAGAGTATAACTTGACAACCACTGAAGTGCTGGCTCACTATGTAGCCATCACTAGCCCTCCTGAGCCGTCACAGACCCTCCTGATACCATTGTCGAGAGTACTGGTCATATACCTCCCTGGTTGTTGGCTACCCACCAACTACTACCTGCTGCACATATAAAACATCTCCAGTTATAGAGCAAATAATATGTACTGACAGAGACAGAGCAATCAGGGAAATGTATGGTCCAGCAGATGGTAAGTTAAGTGCAAAGCACACAGGATCAGTGCTTGTTAGCAAGGGAGATCATAGAGAAAGTCAGAAACACAGAGACTGATGAAACAAAACTAATGGACTTTGAAGTCTATAAAACAGGTGGCATCAAAATCAGAGAGAGATTAATCAACCGAGAAAGACAGATGAAAATCTTATTTTTGGACTGGATGAAGATAATACATCATATGGGAGGAAAGGGAAAAGAAAGAAATGCTAATCAAAAGATTACTGAAGGCTGTAGCATTGCCTGACACAATGTCTGTGATAAAACAAAAAAGAAGAATTTAGTAGTTATAATCAAGATAAAATTATCCCTGGGGATAAAGAAGAAAGAATACTGCCCACATATCCTCTGCATGTCATAAAAGGCTACTAAGAGGGGCAGGAAAGAGTGGCTGGAAATCCTCCCTTCCTGTAGAACATTTCAATAGAAGGAACAGAGTAAGGAGCCAAGAGAAGAGTTTCCCCTCTAAGGCACTGTCATCTGTTCTTAACATTACCTCAATCAAGCAGGAAATGGCAAGCATGTATGAAAAAAAATTTTTTTTATTAATTTATACTTAACTGCTGTCTCCCGTGTTAGCAAGGTAGCGCAAGGAAACAGACGAGGAATGGCCCAACCCAACCACATACACATATATATGCATAAACGCCCACATACGCACATATACATACATATACATTTCAACGTATACACACATATACATACATGCACATGTACATATCCATACTTGCTGCCTTCATCCATTCCGATCCCCACCCCACCACACACGAAATAGCATCCCCCTCCCAGCGAGGCAGCGCCAGGAACAGAAAAAAAAAAAAGGCCACATTCGTTCACACTCAGTCTCTAGCTGTCATGTGTAATGCACCGAAATCACAGCTCCCTTTCCACATCCAGGCCCCTCAGACCTTTCCATGGTTTACCCCAGACACTTCACATGCTGAGGCATGGATCTCCAGTTATGGTGACTTTTGCTTTATCAGTAAGTTACCTTTACTAACAAGGCAGCTTGCTGACCTACATTAGCAAGGAACCAAGTCACATAGGTTGACCATTACATCATGGGAAAATAATCCATTAATCCATGTTGTCTTTAAGTCTACACCTGCCTACCAAACAAATATGGTAATATAAATTTTGTGACATTCACATTCCAAGCCAGGGACCCTGATACTATAAACTGTATATAATTTGATAATTGTTTTCAAAATGGTTTACATCTATTGTTATCACCTTGTTATTACTCAATACAAATACTCTTTGTATTTTGTTCCATCATAACAAATCTTGAGCAAACTTAAGTTAATACATGCAAAACCAATACAACAAGGAAAATTAACCTTTAGAGTTTAGATGACTTAAGGATTACAGTCATATGTTGAACAAGTTATGTGATATACATATTCCACGACCTGAAACCTGATACAATGTATTGGGATTAAACATTTATGTTTCCTAATCTGTTTAGGTTCTACAGTTAAAACTTTATTGTCATTACTTCCTAATTCTCACTGCCTTTATTTCCTTGTGTTTTCCAATCATTACATACTTCTGAACCAATTTGCACACACCTAATATATATATGGGAAAATTTGCACACACCTAATATTTATTTATTTATTTTTATATATTTTGCTTTGTCGCTGTCTCCCGCGTTAGCAAGGTAGCGCAAGGAAACAGACGAAAGAATGGCCCAACCCACCCACATACACATGTATATACATACATGTCCAAACATGCAAATATACATACCTATACATCTCAACGTATACATATATATACACACACAGACATATACATATATATACACATGTACATAATTCATACTGTCTGCCTTTATTCATTTCCATCGCCACCCAGCCACACATGAAATAACAACCCCCTCCCCCCTTATGTGTACGAGGTAGCACTAGGAAAGGACAACAAAGGCCCCATTCGTTCACACTCAGTCTCTAGCTGTCATGTAATAATGCACCGAAACCACAGCTCCCTTTCCACATCCAGGCCCCACACAACTTTCCATGGTTTACCCCAGACGCTTCACATGCCCTCGTTCAATCCATTGACACCACGTCGACCCCAGTATACCACATCGTTCCAATTCACTCTATTCCTTGCACGCCTTTCACCCTCTTGCATGTTCAAGCCCCGAGCACTCAAAATCTTTTTCACTCCATCTTTCCACCTCCAATTTGGTCTCCCACTTCTCCTCATTCCCTCCACCTCTGACACATACATCCTCTTTGTCAATCTTTCCTCACTCATTCTCTCCATGTGCCCAAACCATTTCAAAGCACCCTCTTCTGCTCTCTCAACCACACTCTTTTTATTACCACACATCTCTCTTACCCTTACATTACTTAATCGATCAAACCACCTCACACCACATATTGTCCTCAAACATCTCATTTCCAGCACATCCACCCTCCTGCACACAACTCTATCCATAGCCCATGCCTCGCAACCATACAACATTGTTGGAACCACTATTCCTTCAAACATTCACATTTTTGCTTTCCGAGATAATGTTCTCGACTTCCACACATTTTTCAAGGCTCCCAGAATTTTTGCCCCCTCCCCCACCCTATGATTCACTTCCGCTTCCATGGTTCCATCCACTGCCAAATCCACTCCCAGATATCTAAAACACTTCACTTCCTCCAGTTTTCTCCATTCAAACTTACCTCCCAATTGACTTGACCCTCAACCCTACTGTACCTAATAACCTTGCTCTTATTCACATTTACTCTCAACTTTCTTTTTTCACACACTTTACCAAACTCAGTCACCAGCTTCTGCAGTTTCTCACATAAATCAGCCACCAGCGCTGTATCATCAGCGAACAACAACTGACTCACTTCCCAAGCTCTCTCATCCACAACAGACTGCATACTTGCCCCTCTTTCCAAAACTCTTGCATCCACCTCCCTAACAACCCCATCCATAAACAAATTAAACAACCATGGAGACATCACATACCCCTGCCGCAAACCTACATTCACTGAAAACAACTGACCTAATGTATCCCTGCCCACGATGAGGTTTTGCCTAGGAAAGGCTGACACAAAACATTTAGTACTTAGTAATAGCTTGGTTGATTCTCAGTGCTATTGTCTTTTGCAGCTACACATTGTCCATAATCATCTGTTTTAGTTTGATTCAGCATTTTCTTTAGTCACCTACCTACATTTCTTCTGAAGATTCTATTGCTGTCTTCTGAAGCATTCCCAGCAGAGTGTATAACTATCTTTTTCCTATTTTAGATGTGTAATATTGCTTATGGTATGCAGGATCATAATTTCTTTCAATTCAGTATTAATAAGTTTATGTTCAAGAGAAAAGGTGCCAGTTGTAATTATATACACCCTTGTAAACATTAATTAAAAATGTTCCACATACATTATCTCCAGACTTTAGCTGCCTCATCAATACATTTTAAAAGTCTGGGAGAAATATTGATCATAACATCTCCTCTCAGTATAAACCGACATATGTTAAATTCTTGAATGCAATGCTCACATGTATCCTTTTGGTCAGTAAAACACATCATATATTTCTTATCAACATCCTCAAAATGTACTGCCTATTCCCATCCACTTCCGCATCCTAATCTTAATCTAAACACCATAATATCCTAATGCCTATTCATGCCATATGTATGGGCTCCACACCTTCATATATTATCATCATACCACTTTAAAATCTTACAGTTGTCATTCATATCCTCTCCTGCCAATAGCTCCTTTTCCTGAAGGTCCTTTTGACAATATTCCTTGATTATCCTTTACATTTAAGTAAAGAAAATTTACTTTATTTAAAATTACTTCGATTACCGTTCAAACACAACCAGATGCACCTCACCCACAAAGTAGCTAGACGTTTCTTTATCTGTTCCATCTGGAGATTCACACAGGTTGAGTCTAGATTACTGGGACTTCTATTAATTGGATTTGTCCATCTAAGGATTGTAAAAAGAGCACAAGTATGCAATGAGGAAAATTAAAAGTTGTACAGGAAAGAAGAATAAAACACTTCTCAGTGAAAGATGGCAGCAATGTACTCCAGTGTAACAGACAGTTGAATTTAAAAAATTTGGTTTCATGCTCATCTTTCCAACCTTAAACATTGCAGTAGGAGTTGAGACTTGGGGAAAAAAATCACTTTGCTCCTTCTGTTCCCACTTTTAGAAAAAGACATTAAAAAAGTAAAGGATTACCTGCCTCCTATGACCACACCTTCCTGTTGCTTTCTATATGCAGGAGACATGGTTGGTAGCATAACTTCTGTACCTTAAAGGATAAGAAATTCGTATATTTTGGAAATATTTTCAGTGGGCTACCATGAACACAGCATTAATTTTTTTTTGTCCAACTATAGTAAGATATCATTTTCATTCCTGGTTAGCTATTGGCTCATGAAGTTCATTTACTGCTGGTATAAAGACTGAACTAGGGTATTTCAAGTAGCTGGGGAAGACATGGAAAGGTCTGTGGGGCATGGTTGTGGATAGGGGGCTTAGTTTCAGAGGATTAAACATGACACTGAGAATGGGTGTGAGAAAATGAGGCAATTTCTTCAACTGTTCCTTGGGCTACCTCACTAACATGAAAAATGGTAAACAAGTATGAAAAAATATAAGGACTATGGATATGTAACATTATTAGGACATTTAATTTACCTAAACATCCCTCAGGTAACCTATCCATTCAGGAATGCTGACTAATAAGGGCATCATGTGAAACAATGCTCCCAACATTCTTTCATTCTTTTTACACTCTCATAGGATTTATATACAGAAAACACAAAGGATTAGTTAAACAAAGTAGAGTAACTTACCGAAAGCTCTTGTTGCATGTGGAACATGAGAATGGTCTTAAGTCCCAGTGAACTAAGTAATGGCGTTTCAAAGTGCTCAGTGTAGGAAATTCTCTAAAACATTCCTGGCACTTGTATGGCTTTGTAGCTGGAAGAAAAGAGGAAATATCAAGCACTCTGATTTAGGTATGATTGGATAAAAAATATGTTAAGTTTAAGCCTAGATTAAGGTTTTTCACTTCCTCCAAAATTTGTAAATACTCTTCCTTGTCTCTTCTTTTTCCTTTTCCTTAACCTCTTTATGTTTCAATTAAGGCCTGGCCTTGATGTGGACTTCTGTCCATGACTGGGGCCTTAAAAAGGATAGAAATGTATCTAAGGGAATATTCTTTCAATTTAATACCCAAATATTTTCATATAGTTAATGGACTGTTTCTTTACTTTAAGGACTTTAACACACAAAGGATGTAAACAGTTATGTGTTAAGCTGTTGGCCTTTATAAATAGTGCAACTTTTTGTTGTCTAATCATCATATAGGACATGAACAATAGTGTACAGTTTTGCAACTCTAGTATATAGCCAACAACAGCACAGCAGGCAGGATGGGCTGCTGTCTTTTGCATGTTTTGGGGTAGTAAGATCAAGATATTCTTCCTGTGTGGACTTAAAAATACTTAATAATAGGTCTAATTATATGAATATGATATGTGTGCCATTTTCTAAGGTTACATCCTTTGTAAATCAACGAGATATTATGGTACACATGAACCCTACTAGTAGACGTCCCTAAAAAGCTAATTCATTACAGAGCTCTTTATTCTAGAAAAAATTGAAAAAATATATAAAAGAATAAGCATAATGTCTGGAAAATAAGGCTTGCAACACATTCACCCCGTTCTCAACAAATTCAACTGCAATCCCACCCACTCCAGCCACTTTGCTACATTTCATCTCATGCAAGACTCTCACCAACTCTTCAAACCACTTTCCAAAACTCTCTCACATCCAAAACATCCTAAATCTGCCAACCTATCTCAAACACTTTTAACAGCCCTTTATAAACTACTCTATTTCCTCTTCATCTCATTTCTGCCTGTTGCCAATTCCCCATTTTCCCCATCACTGATGTTCCCATTGGCTCTCTTCTTTTTCTTTTACTATTAACCTCCTTCCAAAACATTTTCTTATTCTCCCTATAGTCTGCTGATTATCACATACTTCAACTCTCAATTGCCCTCTCTTTCAGCCTTGCACCTTCCTCTTGACTTCCTGCCACTTTCTCTTGTATATCTTCCAATCAACTGCATGCCTTCCATGCAAATAATGCCCATATGCTTATCTTTACTCTTTTATAGGTAACCTAGACTTTCTCACCCCCATAACTCATCTGTACACCTCCCACCTTGCACATACCAAATAGTTCTCTCACACATGAAGGCAACAATACCATAAATAACTCCCATTCCTCACCCACTTCCTAAGCTTAATTTACTCTTGCCTTTTGACATTCTACAATCAATCTCTCCTGGTATCTCTTCCCAAAAGCCTCTTTTCCAAGTTCACTCACTTTTACAGTCCTCTTTCAACTCGTATAATTTTCCTCTTCCTAAGGCCTCCACATACCTATAACCTAACTTCCAATAATTAAAGATCAGGTATCCCCGGATGTTTCACATGCCCTGGTTCAGTCTATTGATGGCACGTTGACCCCAGTATACCACATCACTCCAATTTACTCTATTCAGTACATGCCTTTCACATTCCTGCATGTTCTAGCCCCAATTGCTCAAAATCTTTTTCACTCAATCCTTCCATCTCCAATTTGGTCTCCCAGTTCTCCTTGTTCCCTCCACTTGAAAAAATATTGTAAATGTTTTTGAAGATAGAGTGGCAGATTTAGGGTGTTCTGGTCAGGGTGGTATGTGGCGTGAGTCATGGAGAATGCCTTGGTGAAGAGGGAAGAGGTGGTGAAAGCCTTGCAAAAGATGAAATGCGGCAAGGCAGCAGGAGTGGATGGTACTGCTGTTGAATTTATTACAAAAGGGGGTGACTGTGTTGTTGATTGATTGTTAAGGATATCATTGTATGTATGGATCATGGTGAGATGCCTAAGGATTAGTGGAATGCATGTATAGTGCCACTTTATAAAGGCACGGGCAATAAAGGTCAGTGTTCAAACTAAGATATAAATTTGTTGAGTGTACCTGGTAAGTTGTATGGGAGGGTACTAAGTGATTGGTTCCCAGTGAATGTCGGTGTGTGGCAGTGGTGCGTGATATCTCCAAGGTTGTTTAATTTGTTTATGGATGGGGTGGTAAGGGAAGTGAATGCAAGAGTTTTGGAGAAGGGCAAGTATGCAGTCTGTTGTGGATGAGAGGGTTTGGGAAGTGAGTCAGTTGTTGTTCACTGATGATACAGCACTGGTGGCTGATTCGGGAGAGAAACTGCAGAGGTTGGTGACTGAGTTTGGTAAAGTGTGTGAAAAGAGAAAGTTGAGAGTAAATGTATATAAAAGCAAGGTTATTAGGTTAAGTAGGGGTGACAAGCAAGTTAATTGGGAGGTAATTTTGAATGGAGAACTGGAGGAAGTGAAGTGATTTAGATGTCTGGGAGTAGACTTAGCAGCAGATGGAACCATGGAAGCGAAAGTGAGTCACAGGGTGCAGGAGGGGGCAATGGTTCTGGGAGCGTAGAAGAATGTGTGGAAAGCGAGAACATTATCTGAGAGAGCAAAAATGGGTATGTTTAAAGAAATATTAGTTCCAACAATATTATATGGCTACGAGGCACTGGCTGTAGATAAGGTTGTATGGAGAAGAGTGGATGTGTTAGAAATGATATGTTTGAGGACAATATAAGGCATGAGGTGGTTTGATCAAGTAATGAAGGGGTAAGAGGGATGTGTGGTACGAAAAAGAGTGTGGTTGAGAGAACAGAAGAGGGGGTGTTGAAATGGTTTGGACACATGGAAAGAATGAGGGAGGAAAGATTGACAAAGAGGGTATATGTGTCAGAGGTGGAGGGAAGAAGGAGAAGCGGGAGACGAAACTGGAGGTGGAAAGATGGAGTGAAAAAGATTTTGAGCGAACAGGGCCCGAACATACAGGAGGGTGAAAGGCGTGCAAGAAATAGAGTGAATTGGAACAATGTGGCATACCGGGGTCAACATTCTGTCAATGGATTGAACCAGGGAATGTGAAGCATCTGGGGTAAACCATGTAAAGTTAAGTGGGCCCTGGATGTGGAAAGGGAGCTGTGGTTTTGGTGCATTACACATGACAGCAAGAGACTGAGTGTGAACAAATGTGGCCTTTGTTGTCTTTCCATAGTGCTACCTTGCACGCGCAGGGGGTAGGGGGGGTACCATTTCATGTGTGGCGGGGAGGCGATGGGAATGGATAAAGGCAGCAAGTATGAATATGTACATGTGTATATATGTATATGTCTGTGTATGTATATGTATCTATACATTCAAATGTATAGGTATGTATATGAGCGTGTATGGGCGTTTATGTATATACATGTGTATGTGGGTGGGTTGGGCCATTCTTTCGTATGTTTCCTTGCGCTACCTTGCTAACGCGGGAGACAGCGACTAAGTATAATAGAACTGAATATTTGTCTATTTATTTATCTTTTATTATACTTAGTCGCTGTCTTCCGTTAGCGAGATACCACAATGAAATAGACAAAAGAATCGCCCAACCCACCCACATACACAGGTATATACATAAACGCCCACACATCCACATATAGATACCTATACATTTCAACGTAAACATACATATACATACAAAGACATAAACATATATACACATGTACATATTCATACTTGCCCGTCACATGCGCGAGGTAGCGCTAGGAAAAGACAACAAAGGCCACATTTGTTCAAACTCAGTCTCTAGCTGTCATGTGTAACACACCGAAACCACAGCTCCCGTTCCACATCCAGGCCCCAAAAAAATTTCCATGGTTTACCCCAGATGCTTCACATGCCCTGGTTTAATCCACTGACAGCATGTCGACCCCGGTATACCACATCGTTCCAATTCACTCTATTCCTTGCATGTCTTTCACCCTCCTGTATGTTAAGGCCCCGATCGTTCAAAATCTTTTTCACTCCATCCTTCCACCTCCAATTTGGTCTCCCACTTCTCGTTGTTCCCTCCATCTCTGACTCATATATCCTCTTTGTCAATCTTTCCTCACTCATTCTCACTATGTGACCAAACCACTTCAATACATCTACTGCTCTCTCAACCACACTCTTTTTATTACCACACATCTCTCTTACCCTTTCATTACTTACTCGATCAAACCACCTCACACCAAATATTGTCCTCAAACATCTCATTTCCCAACACACCCATCCTCCTCCCCACAACCTTATCTATAACCCATGCCTCGCAACCATATAACATTGTTGGAACCACTATTCTTTCAAACTACCCATTTTTGCTCTGAGATAATGTTCACGCCTTCCACACATTCTTCAATGCTACCAGAACCTTCACCCCCTCCACAACCCTGTGACTCACTACAGTTTCCATGGTTCCATCCACTGCCAAATCCACTCCCAGATATCTAAAACACTTCACTTCCTCCAGTTTTTCTCCATTCAAACTTACCTCCCAGTTAACTTGTCCCTCAACCCAACTGAACCTAATTACCTTGCTCTTACTCACATATATTGTTAGCTTTCTTCTTTCACATACTTTACCAAACTCAGTCACCAACTTCTGCAGTTTCTCACCCGAATCAGCCACCAGTGCTGTATCATCAGCAAAAAACAATTGACTCACTTCCTAAGCCCTCTTATCCACAACAGACTTCATACTTGCCCCTCTCTCCAAAACTCTTGCATTTACCTCCCTAACAACCCCATCCATAAACAAACTAAACAACCATGGAAACATCACGCATCCCTGCCACAAACCGACATTCACTGGGAACCAATCGCTTTCCTCTCTTCCTACTCGTACACACGCCTTACATCCTTGATAAAAACTTTTCACTGCTTCTAGCAATTTGCCTCCCACATCATATACTCTTAATACCTTCCAGAAAGCATCTCTATCAACTCTGTCTCATGCCTTCTCCAGATCTAAAAATACTACATACAAATCCATTTGATTTTCGAAGTATTTCTCACATACATTCTTCAAAGCAAACACCTGATCCACACATCCTCTACCACTTCTGACACTACACTGCTCTTCCCCAATCTGATGCTCTGTACATGCCTTTACCCTCTCAATCAAAACTGGTGGAAGTGAAGTGTTTTAGATATCTGTGAGTGGACTTAGAAGTGGATGGAACCATGGAAGCAGAGGAGAATCACAGGGTAGGGGAGGGGGAATAGGTTCTGGGAGCGTTGAAGAATGTGTGGAAGGTGAGAATCTGATCTTAGAGAGCAAAAATGGGCATGTTTGAAGGAATATTGGTTCCAACAATGTCATATGGTTGCAAGGCATGGGATATAGATAGGGCTGTGCGGAAGTGTTTGTGTTGGAAATGAGATGTTTGAGGACAATATTTGGTGTGAGGTGGTTTGATTGAGTAATTAATGAAAGGGAAAGAGAGATGTGTGGTAATAAAAAGAGTGTGGTTGAGAGAGCAGAAGAGGGTGTGTTGAAATGGTTTGGAGACATGGAGACAATGAGTGAGGAAAGATTGACAAGAGAATATATGTGTCAGAGATGGAGGGAAGAAGAAGCAGGAGATCAAACTGGAGGTGGAAGGATGGAGTGGAAAAGATTTTGAGTGATCAGGGCCTGAACATACAGGTGTGAAAGGCATGCAAGGAATAAAGTGAATTGGAACGATGTGGTATATCAGGGTCAATGTGCTGTCTATGGATTGAACCAGGGCATGTTAAGCGTCTGGGGTAAAACATGGAAAGGTCTGTGGGGCCTGGATGTGAAAAGGGAGGTGAGGTTTCGGTGCATAACACATGACAGCTAGAGACTAAGCTTGAATGAATGTGGCCTTTTTTGTCTTTTCCTGGCACTACCTCGCTGGAAGGTTGGGGAATATTATTTCATGTGTGGCAAAGTGGCGACAGGAATGGATGAAGGCAGCAAGTGTATATAAGTGTATATATGCATATGTATGTATATGTTGAAATGTATATGTGTGTGTGTGCATGTTTTGTATGTTCATGTGTATATAGGTGGGTTGGGCCATTCCTCGTCTGTTTCTTTGCACTACCTTCCTAACACAGAAGATAGCATTTAAGTATAATAATAATATATCTTTCTTTCATACTATTCGCCATTTCCCGCGTCAGCAAGGTAGCGTTAAGAACAGAGGACAGGCCTCTGAGGAAACATCCTCATGCAGCCCCCTTCTCTGTTCCTTCCTTTGGAAAAAAAAAAAAAAAAAGAGGGGAGGATTTCCAGCCCCCCGCTCCCTTCCCTTTTAGTTGCCTTCTACAACATGCAGGGAATACATGGGAAGTATTCTTTCTCCCCTATCCCCAGGGATATATATATATATATGTCTCCATGGTTGCCCAACATGCCCATGGATGGGGCTGCTAGGGAGGTGAATGCAAGAGTCTTGGAAAGAGGGGCAAGCACGAAGTCTGCTGCGGATGAGAGAGCCCGAGAAGCGAGTCAGTTGCTGCTCGCCGACGACACAGCGCCGGTGGCCGACCCACGTGAGAAACTGCAGAAGCTGGCGACTGAGCCCGGCAAAGTGTGTGAAAGATGAAAGCTAAGAGCAAATGTGAATAAGAGCAAGGCCACCAGGTACAGTAAATAATATATATATTATCATATATGTCATACTTTGTTGCTGTCTCCTGCGTTAGCGAGGTAACGCAAGGAAACAGACGAAAGAATGGCCTAACCCACCCACATACACATGTATATACATACACGTCCACACACGCACATATACATGCCTATACATCTCAAAGTATACATATATATACACACACAGACATATATACACGTACATAATTCATAGTCTGCTCTTATTCATTCCCACTGCCACCTCACCACACATGAAGTAACAACCCCCTACCCCCGCATGTGCGCGAGGTAGCGCTAGGAAAAGACAACAAAGGCCTCATTCGTTCACACTCAGTCTCTAGCTATCACGTATAATGCACCGAAACCACAGCTCCCTTTCCACATCCAGGCCCCACAAAACTTTCCATGGTTTACTCCAGATGCTTCACATGCCCTGGTTAAATCCATTGACAGCACACTGACCACGGTATACCACATCTTTCCAATTCACTCTATTCCTTGCACGCCTTTCACCCTCCTGCATGTTCAGGCCCTGATCACTCCATCTTTCCACCTCCAACTTGGCCTCCCACTTCTCCTCATTCCCTCCACCTCTGACACATACATCCTCTTTGTCAATCTTTCCTCACTCATTCTCTCCATGTGACCAAACCATTTCAAAACAATCTTTTCTGCTTTCTCAACCACACTCTTTTTATTACCAAACATCTCTCCTACCCTTTCATTATTTACTCGATCAAACCACCTCACACCACATCTCATTTCCAACACATCCACCCTCCTCCACACAACAGTATCTATAGCCCATGCCTCACAACCATACAACATTGTTAAAGTCACTATTCCTTACAACATATCCATTTTTCCTCTCCAGGATAACGTTCTCGCCTTCCACACATTCTTCAATGTTCCCAGAACCTTCGCCCCCTCCCCCACCCTGTGACTTACTTCCGCTTCCATGGTTCCATCCGCTGCCACATCCACTCCCAGATATCTAAAACACTTGCTGTGGAATTTATCAAAAAAGAGGGTGACTGTGTTGTTCCATTGTACAGAGGAGATAAAGGTGAGTGTTCAAATTAAAGAGGTATAAGTTTGTTGAGAATTCATGGGAAATTATATGGGAGGGTATTGATTGAGAGGGTGAAGGCATGTACAGAGCATCAGATTTGGGAAGAGCAGTGTGGTATCAGAAGTGGTAGAGGATGTGTGGATCAGATGTTTGTGTTGAAGAATGTATGTGAGAAATACTTAGAAAAACAAATGGATTTGTATGTAGCATTTATGGATCTGGAGAAGGCATATGATAGAGTTGATAGGGATGCTCTGTGGGAGGCATTAAAAGTATATGGTATGGGAGAAAAGTTGCTAAAAGCAGTGAAAAGTTTTTATCGAGGATGTAAGGCATGTGTACGAGTAGGAAGAGAGGAATGTGATTAGTTCTCAGTGAATGTCGGTTTCCGGCAGAGGTGTGTAATGTCTCCATGGCTGTTTAATTTGTTTATGGATGGGGTTGGTAGGGAAGTGAATACAAGAGTTTTGGAGAGAGGGGCAAGTATGCAGTCTGTTGTGGATAAGAGTGCTTGGGAAGTGAGTCAGCTGTTGTTTAATGATGATACAGCACTGGTGGCTGATTTCAGTGAGAAACTGCAGAAGCTGGTGTCTGAGTTTGGTAAAGTGTGTGAAAGAAGAAAGCTGAGAGTAAATGTGAATAAGAGAAAGGTTATTAGATACAGTAGGGTTGAGGGAAAAGTCAATTGGGAGGTATGTTCAAATGGAGAAAAACTGGAGGAAGTGAAGTGTTTTAGATGTCCGGGAGTGGATTTGGCAGCGGATGGAACCATGGAAGCGGAAGTGAGTCACAGGGTGGGGGAGGGGCAAAAATTCTGGGAGCGTTGAAAAATGTGTGGAAGGCAAGATCATTATCTCGGAAAGCAAAAATGGGTATGTATGTGGGAATAATGGTTCCAACAATGTTATATGGTTGCGAGGCGAAGGCTATAGATAGAGTTGTGCAAAGGAGGGTGGATATGTTGGAAAGGAGATGTTTGAGGACAATATGTTTGAGGACAATATGTGGTGTGAGGTGGTTTGATCGAATAAGTAATGAAAGGGTAAGACAGATGTGTGGTAATAAAAAGAGTGTGGTTGAGGGAGCAGAAAACGGTGTTTTGAAATGGTTTGGTCACATGGAGAGAATGAGGGAGGAAAGATTGACCAAGAGGATATATGTGTCAGAGGTGACGGGAACAAGAAGTGGGAGACCAAATTGGAGGTGGAAGGATGGAGTGAAAAAGATTTTGAGCATTCGGGGCCTGAAGATGCAGGAGGGTGAAAGGCATGCAAGGAATAGAGTGAATTGGAACGATGTGGATACTGGGGTCAATGTGCTGTCAATGGAAAGGGAGCTGTGGTTTCAGTGCATTACACATGACAGCAAGAGACCGAGTGTGAATGAATGTCACCTTTGTTGTCTTTTCCTAGCGCTACCTCACACAAGCGTAGGGCGGAGGGGTGTGCCATTTTCATGTGTGGCGATGGGAATGGATGAAGGCAGCAAGTATGAGTATGTACGTGTGTATATATGTATATGTCTGTGTATGTATATGTTGAAATGTATAGGTATGTATATGTGCATGTGTGAGCGTGTATGTATATACATGTGTATGTGGGTGGGTTGGGCCATTCTTTCACCTGTTTCCTTGCAATACCTTGCTAACACAGGAGACAGTGACAAAATTTAATAATAGAAACAGCAACTGTAAATAACAGACTTTCTGTGGTAATTGGTAGAGAAACTTAAGCAAATCAAAATGTTTATCTGTGGCTTCAAAGAAGGTGAAGTGCAATGTATGTCTTGTATGCACATCATGTCCTTCCTCTGCATTCAAAGTTAGAACTTGCTGAGTAACTGAAAAAGACTGTAGTAAAGAACAGATTGTTTACATGCAAAATATTTTGCACAGAAACCATTTAGAATTTGTACAAATGACAAATTAATAGCACAGAAACCATTTAAAAAGCAGGATAGTTATACATCCTTTCCAACCTAGACTGTTGGTGCACAAGGGTGACCGATATGGTACATATTCTGGATACTGAGAGAAAAATCATGCCCCATTAACTCTCACTTTGTAGCCATTGTAACTGAACACAGTAATGTGAGCCTCTGTGCTATCATCATGAGTTTAAACCTTCACACCCTTGTTTAGATTTCCAAATGACATATGATTCCACTCATCAAACTTCTGCATCACATTATCACTTTCTGGCCATTGGAACTCAAGGATGGGCTGTTTTCATGCTTGCTTCTTTCCCTACACGTGTAATTGAAGCTTTGGAACTCTCAACCTTCTCATGTCTCTCTCAATAACTATGCCGTGCCATATTTTAAAAGAAAGGTTTATCACTTCCTCCAAAATTTGTAAATACATTCCCTTGTCTTTTCTTTTCCTTTCATAATTCTCTCTGTATTTCAATTAAGGCTTGGCCTTAAAAAATATCATATCTATAGATGTCACCAGGAACCTATAACACATTTGGAAAAAATACCACACATCATAGACACGCATCATTTTTTCAGAAAATGTGATGAACAGTGTTACTACTGTAAAAATATTTGTAATAAAAGAAAAAATTTAACCAGTATTATTGTTTTATTTTGGATGAAAAGAAGGTAATTTCTTCGTTTATTCATGTAATTAATGTTCTGTCTTTGTATATAATAAGTATTCATTCTATTTATTATACTTTGTCGCTGTCTCCCGCATTAGGAGGTAGCTCAAGGAAACAGACGAAAGAATGGCCCAACCCACCCACATACATATGTATATACATACACATCCACACACGCACATATACACACCTATACATTTCAACGTATACATATGTGTACATACAGACATATACATATATACACATGTACATAATTCATACTTGCTGCCTTCATTAATTCCCATTGCCACCTTGCCACACATGAAATGACAACCCCCTCCCCCCGCATGCGTGCGAGGTAGCGCTAGGAAAAGACAACAAAGGCCACATTCATTCACACTCGGTCTCTAGCTGTCATGTATAATGCACTGAAACCACAGCTCCCTTCCCATATCCAGGCCCCACAAAATTTTCCATGGTTTACCCCAGATGCTTCACAAGCCCTGGTTCAATCCAATGACAGCACGTCATCCCCAGTATACCACATCGTTCCAATTCACTCTATTCCTTGCATGCCTTTCACCCTCCTGTAAGTTCAGGCCCCGATCGCTCAAAGCCATTTTCACTCCATCCTTCCACCTCCACTTTGGTCTCCTACTTCTCCTCATTCCCTCCACCTCTGCCACATTTATCCTCTTTGTCAATCTTTCCTCATTCATTCTCTCCATGTGACCAAACAATTTCAATACACCCTCTTCTACTCTCTCAACCACACTCTTTTTATTACCACACATCTCTCTTACCCTCTCATTACTTACTCGATCAAACCACCTCACACCACATATTGTCCTCAAACATCTCATTTCCAGCACATCCACCCTCCTCCGCACAACTCTATCTATAGCCCACGCCTCGCAACCATATAACATTGTTGGAACAAATATTCCTTCAAACATACCCATTTTTGCTCTGAGATAATGTTCTTGCCTTCCACACATTCTTCAAGGCTCCCAGAGCCTTTGCCCCCTCCCCCACCCTGTGACTCACTTCTGCTTCCATGGTTCCATCTGCTGCCAAATCCACTCCAAAATATCTAAAACACTTCACTTCCTCCAGTTTTTCTCCATTCAAACTTACCTCCCAAATGACTTATCCCTCAACCCTACTGAACCTAATAACCTTGCTCTTATTCACATTTACTCTCAGCTTTCTTCTTTTACACACTTTACCAAACTCAGTCATCAGCTTCTGCAGTTTCTCTCCTGAATCACCCACCAGCGCTGTATCATCAGCGAACAACAACTGACTCACTTCCCAAGCCCTCTCATCGACAACAGACCGCATACTTGCCCCTCTCCACAAACTCTTGCATTCACCTCCCTAACAACCCCAACCTTAAACAAATTAAACAACCATGGAGACAAAATGCACCCCTACTGCAAACCAACATTCACTGGGAATCAATCACTTTCCTCTCTTCCTAACTGTACACATGCCTTACATCCTTGATAAAAACTTTTCACTGCTTCTAGCAAATTACCTTCCACACCATATGCTCTTAATACCTTCCACAGAGCATCTCTATCAATTCTATCATATGCCTTCTCCAGATCCATAAATGCTACATACAAATCCATTTGTTTTTCCTAAGTATTTCTCATATACATGCTTCTATGTGATCATAATTTCATCAGTTTCCATAGCTGTGGCACTCCCCTGCAACATCCATGAAGTCCTACTCAAGAACCCCCAGTGAAAAAGCATAAGAAAATGTTAATATTAGAAACAAAACTGGGGATACTCAAAAGGCCTGAGTGCTGCTAGCAGTTATGCCATAGAAGCTCATCCTGTAATTCCACTTTACTGCACTAGTACCCTTGCTAGATCATAGGTGCTTATTGATATCCCTTCAACCACAAAGTTGAGCACGGCTCTGCTTCAACCAACCTCCCTAATGAACCACACATCTCTGCATCACCATCACTTTAAGAATCCTAGTTGTTACTATCAGTCTATCATTCACCATATTTAAGAGTAGAAAACGAAAACATTGGACTGGCATCATTTTTATTCAGTTTTTATTGTTAATCAGGACAGTTTCAATGTCAAAAACTTTTCAAAGTTCTTGTTTTGAAGAAATGGGGTCTGGGTTTGGGAGTCTGGAATGCATCCCCATTTTACTCATTGATACCACTAGTTCTTTTAAGCAATTCTGACTTGAATGCCATTTTCCAGAAAAGCATTTCCAGGTCAGAAAGAGGGATGGCTGTACTCCAGTTTGGGAAGATACAAAAAGATACTCCCACAACCCAAAATATGGAATGCCCCAAAGCTGACACACTCACACATCGATTATCCCTGGCTTGGTAGGATATAACGGAGATAAACACAGAAATCTAAATGACTGGTAGGGTAGTCAGGTAGATAACTATTTAAGTCATGACTGCGACAGAAATAAATGGATAAAATTGGACAAGGAAGAAAAAAATAGTTCAGAAGTCATAAAAAAAATGAATACATACCAGTATGCCTGACCTCATGCATCTGGAGCTTCAGTAAGGTAGAAAAATGTTTGCCACATGCTGGACATGGAAAACCTTCTGTTCCCCTGAAAAGATGATCAGTGTGGTGAACAATTTAGAAATACACCTGTCCTTCACTTTATGCAGGGATTATGCTTTGTGAAAGCCTCACACAAAGAGAAATCAAATATAGAGAACCAATAAGAATTGAGGAAAATGGGAGTTTTGGCACACTTTCTACTACAATTACCCATACAACAGCAAATCATGATCACATAAAGAGAGGAATGTAGAAGTAAATTTAAGTATGTTTCTCGCAGGATAGCAAAATCGCATGTGATGATCTGGCATAAAACGAAGACTGGGTACATATGATTTCACCTCCTAACAGAGTCCTTTCAAAAACCCATTCTCAACATAGATTATCAAAACAAGCACCTCTTCATTTATGCAAAAATTACAAACTTAAATTAGTCAGGTAAATAATACATTTGTAAATTAAACAATGTAAATAATGGAGGTTAGGGTGGTTTTGTTATTAATAAGACAGTATCAAATATAATACTAGTGAAAAACTACAGTATATACACCAGGAGGGGAGAAAGAATTCACCTCCGCATTCCCACGAGTCATAGGTGATTAAAGGGAGCAGGAGCAAGAGACTTGAAACCCTCCCTTTCTTATATTTAAATTTCTGAAAAAGGAAACATAAGAAATCAGGCAAAGAGTGCTCATCCTCCTCGAAGGCTCAGATTGGGGTGTCTGAATGTGTATGGATGTAACCAAGATGAGAAGAAAGGCGAAATAGGTAGTATGTTTGAGGAAAGAAACCTGGATGACCTGGCTCTGAGTGAAATGAAGCTCAAGGGTAAAGGGGAAGAATGGTTTGGAAATATCTTGGGAGTAAAGTTGGTGACAGGACAAGAGCTAGGGAAGGCGTTGCACTACTCTTGAAGCAAGAATTGTGGGAGTGTGATAGAGTGTAAGAAAGTCAATTCTAGATTAATGTGGTAAAACTGAAAGTGGATGGCAAGAGGGGTTATTATTGGTGCTTATGCACCTAGCTATGAGAAGAAAAATCATGAGATGCTAGTGTTTTAGGAGCAACTGAGCGAGTGTGTCAGCAGTTTTGATTCATGAGACCGCGTATTAGTGATGGGTGATTTAAACGCAAAGGTAAGTAATGTGGCAGTGGGTATAATTGGTGCGCATGGGGTATTCAGTGTTATGAATGGAAATGGTGAAGAGCTTGTGGAGTTGTGTGCTGAAAAAAAGATGGATGATTGGGAATAAAAAATCATACGTATGTGAGAAGGGGGCCAGGTGAGGATATTCCTCAAAGGCCCAGTCCTCTGTTCTTAACACTACCTCGCTATCGTGGGAAATGGCGAATAGTATGAAAGAAAGAAAAAAGTAGAACAGACGGTCAATGGGCAATATGAGATTATGTATTAATCTATAGGAATCTATGAGATAATTTGGATGTAAATATGCTGAGAGGGGCAGCTGGTGGGATGTCGGATCACTATCTTGTGGAGGTGCATGTGAAGTTTTGTAGACTTTTTAAAAGAAGATACAGTGTCGGGAAGAAGAGAGTAGTGAAAGTAAGTGAGCTTGGAAAGATTTGTGTGAAAAAAATGTCAGGAGAGATTGAGTGAAGAATAGCAAAAAGTGAGAGAAAATGAAATGAGGGGAGTGGGCGAGGAATGGGAGGTATTTAGGGAAGCTGTGAGGGCATGTGCAAGAGATACATGTGGCATGTGAAAGGTGGGAGGTGGGCAGATTAAAATGGGTAGTGGATGGTGGGATGAGGAAGCAAAGCTGCTAGTGAAAGGGAAAAGAGAGGCATTTGGGTAGTACTTACAAGGAAGGAGTGGTGCACATGATTGAGAGATGTATAAGAGAAAGTGGCAGGAGGTCAAGAGGAAAATGCAGGGGTTGAAAAAGAGGGCAAATGAGAGCTTGGGTCACAGAGTATCTTTAAATTTAGGGAAAATAAAAAGATGTCTCGGAAGGAGGTAAATAATGTGTGAAAGACAAGAAAACCAATGGGGACATCAGGGTAGGGAGCAAAAGGGGAAGTGATAACAGATAGTGATGGAGTATTTTGAAGGATGGGGTGACTGGGTTACTGACTGATTGGTGAGGATATTCACTGTATGTATAGATCATGGTGAAGTGCCAGAGCACTGGAGGGATGCATGTAAGTACCATTATATAAAGGCAGAGGGGATAAATGTGTGTGTTCAAATTACAGAGGCATAAGTGTTGAGTATACCTGGAAAATCTTAAGGCAGGGTATTGATTGAGAGGGTGAAGGCATGTACAGAGCATTAGATTGGGGAGAAGCAGTGTGGTTTCAAAAGTGGTTGATGATGTGTGATCAGGTGTTTGCTTTGAAGAAAGTGTGAGAGAAATATCTAGAAAAACAGATGGATTTATACATGGCATTTATGGATCTGGAGAAGGCATTTGAATAGGGTTGATAGATATACTTTGTGGAAGGTCTTGAGAATACATGGTGTGGGAGCAGTGAAAAGTTTTTATCAAGGGTTTACAGTGTGTGTACAAGTAGGAAGAGAGGGGAGTGAATGGTTCCTAGTGAAAGTTAGTCTGTGGCAGGGGTGTGTGATGTCACCATGGTTGTTTAATTTGTTTGTGGATGGGGTGGTGATGGTGGTAAATGCAAGACTCTTGGAGAAAGGGGTGAGTGTGCAGTCTGCTGGGGATGAGAGAGCCTGGGATGTACGTTTGCCAATGATACAGCACTGGTAGCAGATTCGAGTGAGTAACTGCAGAGGTTGGCGGCCGAGTTTGGAAGAACGTGTGAACAGAGAAACTTGAGAGTAAATGCAAATAACAGCAAGGTTATTAGGTTCAGCAGGGTTGAGGCACAAGTTGGTTGAGAGGTAAGTGTAAATGGAGAGAGTGAAGTGTTCTAGATATTTGGGAGTGGGCTTGGCAGCAAGTGGAACCACAGAAGCAGATGTGAGTCACAGGGTGGGGTAGGGAGTGAAGGTTCTGGAAGTGATGAGGAATGTGTGGAAAGAGAAACATTATCTTGTAGAGCAAAAATGGGTATGTTTGAAGGAATAGCAGTTCCAACGTTATTACATGACTGCAAGGCATGGGCTATGGATGGAGTTGTCCGGAGGACAATATGTGGTGTGAGGTGGTCGACTGAGTAAGTACTGAAAGGATAAGAGAGATGTGTGGTAATAAAAAGTGTGTGGTTGAGAAAGCAGAAGAGTGTGTTGAAATGGTGCAGACATATGGAGAGAATGAGAAGAGAAACTGACAAAGAGAATTTATATGTCAGAAATGGAGGAAACAAGGGGACTGGGAGACCAAATTGAAGAGGGAAGGATGGAGTGCCAAAGATTTTGAGCATTTGGGTCCTGAACATGCAGAAAGGTGAAAGGGATGCATGGCATAGAATGAAATGAGATGATGTAGTATACTGCAGTCTACACACTGTCAATGGACTGAAACATCTGGGGTAAACCATAGGAAGGTAAACCATGTAGGGCTTGGATGTAGATAGAGAGCTGTGGTTTTGGTGCATTACACATGCCAATTCATGCATGGATGTGACCTTTCTTCATCTGCTTCCTAGTGCTTCGTCACTGATGCAAGGGGTGGCAAAACTGTTTCCTATGGGGCAGGGTGGTTCCAGGAATGGATGAAAGTGAGTAAATATGAATATGTACATGAGTGTGAACGGATGTGGCCTTTGTTGTCTTTTCCTCGCGCTATCTTTTCCTAGCACTACCTCGCACATGCGCGCGCGTGCGTGGGGGGGGGGTGCCATTTCATGTGTGGTGGGGTGGTGACGGGAATGGATGAGGGCAGTGGGTATGAATGTGTACATGTGTATATGTGTGTATGTCTGTGTATGTATATGTATGTATATGTGGGCATGTATGGATATGAATGCGTGTGTGGGTGGTTTGGGCCATTCTGTTTCCTTGAGCTACCTCGCTGGCGCAACAGACAGCGACAAAGTATAATGCATATAATATTTTAAGAAGATTGTGTCATTATTAATTTCATATTTAACGGGTATCAGTCTGCTAGGGGAAGCATTATGCAATATTATCCATGATTATTTCAAGTATAGAAGTGTTTCATTATGCTATATTACAGTTTTAAATGAAAGTTTTTTGGGCTAAAAAATACCCTGTACTATTTATTGTCCAAAATTTTTTATATTTTTTAGAGGGCACTAGATTTGCTTGAAAACTTCAGTGTAAGGACTGTTTTTCATGCTGAATATGAATCTTGGGTTGAAATATTGTTTGGGGACCATTAAGCCCTTTGATTAATTATGTGATTTTAAAAAGATTGTGTTATTCTTCATTTTGAAGTTATTGGGTGTCTGTCAGCTAAGGATGCATTATGAGATAATTTCCATGATTATTTCATGTATATCCCTGGGGATAGGGGATTAAGAATACTTCCCACGTATTCCCTGCAAGGCATAGAAGGCAACTAAAAGGGGAGGGAGCGGGAGACTGGAAATCCTCCCCTCTCGTTTTTTTTTTAATTTTCCAAAAGAAGGAATAGAGTGGGGCCAGGTGAGGATATTCCACAAAGGCCCAGTCCTCTGTTCTTAACGCTACCTTGCTAACGCGGGAAATGGCGAATAGTTAAAAAAAAAAAAAATATATATATATATCTTTCTTTCAAACTATTCGCCATTTCCCGCATTAGCGAGGTAGCGTTAAGAACAGAGGACTGGGCCTTGAGGGAATACCCTCACCTGGCCCAATTCTCTGTTCCTTCTTTTGGAAAAAAAAAAAAAAAAAAAAAAAAAAAAAAAAAAAAAGGGGAGGGAGCGGGGGGCTGGAAATCCTCCCCTCTCGTTTTTTTTTTTTTAATTTTTTATATATATATATATATATATATATATATATATATATATATATATATATATATATATATACTAGAGGGGACGGGAGCAGGGGGCCAGAAATCCCCCCCCTCCTTGTATTAACTTTCTAAAATGGGAAACAGAAGAAGGAGTCACGCGGGGAGTGCTCATCCTCCTCGAAGGCTCAGAGTGGGGTGCCTAAATGTGTGTGGATGTAACCAAGATGTGAAAAAAGGGGAGATAGGTAGTATGTTTGAGGAAAGGAACCTGGATGTTTTGGCTCTGAGTGAAACGAAGCTCAAGGGTAAAGGGGAAGAGTGGTTTGGGAATGTCTGGGGAGTAAAGTCAGGGGTTAGTGAGAGGACAAGAGCAAGGGAAGGAGTAGCAATACTCCTGAAACAGGAGTTGTGGGAGTATGTGATAGAATGTAAGAAAGTAAATTCTCGATTAATATGGGTAAAACTGAAAGTTGATGGAGAGAGGTGGGTGATTATTGGTGCATATGCACCCGGGCATGAGAAGAAAGATCATGAGAGGCAAGTGTTTTGGGAGCAGCTGAATGAGTGTGTTAGTGGTTTTGATGCACGAGACCAGGTTATAGTGATGGGTGATTTGAATGCAAAGGTGAGTAATGTGGCAGTTGAGGGAATAATTGGTATACATGGGGTGTTCAGTGTTGTAAATGGAAATGGTGAAGAGCTTGTAGATTTATGTGCTGAAAAAGGACTGATGATTGGGAATACCTGGTTTAAAAAGCGAGATATACATAAGTATACGTATGTAAGTAGGAGAGATGGCCAGAGAGCGTTATTGGATTACGTGTTAATTGACAGGCGTGCGAAAGAGAGACTTTTGGATGTTAATGTGCTGAGAGGTGCAACTGGAGGGATGTCTGATCATTATCTTGTGGAGGCTAAGGTGAAGATTTGTATGGGTTTTCAGAAAAGAAGAGTGAATGTTGGGGTGAAGAGGGTGGTGAGAGTAAGTGAGCTTGGGAAGGAGACCTGTGTGAGGAAGTACCAGGAGAGACTGAGTACAGAATGGAAAAAGGTGAGAACAATGGAAGGGGAGTGGGGGAGGAATGGGATGTATTTAGGGAATCAGTGATGGATTGCGCAAAAGATGCTTGTGGCATGAGAAGAGTGGGAGGTGGGTTGATTAGAAAGGGTAGTGAGTGGTGGGATGAAGAAGTAAGAGTATTAGTGAAAGAGAAGAGAGAGGCATTTGGACGATTTTTGCAGGGAAAAAATGCAATTGAGTGGATGTATAAAAGAAAGAGACAGGAGGTCAAGAGAAAGGTTCAAGAGGTGAAAAAGAGGGCAAATGAGAGTTGGGGTGAGAGAGTATCATTAAATTTTAGGGAGAATAAAAAGATGTTCTGGAAGGAGGTAAATAAAGTGCGTAAGACAAGGGAGCAAATGGGAACTTCAGTGAAGGGCGCAAATGGGGAGGTGATAACAAGTAGTGGTGATGTGAGAAGGAGATGGAGTGAGTATTTTGAAGGTTTGTCGAATGTGTTTGATGATAGAGTGGCAGATATAGGGTGTTTTGGTCGAGGTGGTGTGCAAAGCGAGAGGGTTAGGGAAAATTATTTGGTAAACAGAGAAGAGGTAGTGAAAGCTTTGCGGAAGATGAAAGCCGGCAAGGCAGCAGGTTTGGATGGTATTGCAGTGGAATTTATTAAAAAAGGGGGTGACTGTATTGTTGACTGGTTGGTAAGGTTATCTAATGTTTGTATGACTCATGGTGAGGTGCCTGAGGATTGGCGGAATGCGTGCATAGTGCCATTGTACAAAGGCAAAGGGGATAAGAGTGAGTGCTCAAATTACAGAGGTATAAGTTTGTTGAGTATTCCTGGTAAATTATATGGCAGGGGATTGATTGAGAGGGTGAAGGCATGTACAGAGCATCAGATTGGGGAAGAGCAGTGTGGTTTCAGAAGTGGTAGAGGATGTGTGGATCAGGTGTTTGCTTTGAAGAATGTATGTGAGAAATACTTAGAAAAGCAAATGGATTTGTATGTAGCATTTATGGATCTGGAGAAGGCATATGATAGAGTTGATAGAGATGCTCTGTGGAAGGTATTAAGAATATATGGTGTGGGAGGAAAGTTGTTAGAAGCAGTGAAAAGTTTTTATCGAGGATGTAAGGCATGTGTACGTGTAGGAAGAGAGGAAAGTGATTGGTTCTCAGTGAATGTAGGTTTGCGGCAGGGGTGTGTGATGTCTCCATGGTTGTTTAATTTGTTTATGGATGGGGTTGTTAGGGAGGTAAATGCAAGAGTTTTGGAAAGAGGGGCAAGTATGAAGTCTGTTGGGGATGAGAGAGCTTGGGAAGTGAGTCAGTTGTTGTTCGCTGATGATACAGCGCTGGTGGCTGATTCATGTGAGAAACTGCAGAAGCCGGTGACTGAGTTTGGTAAAGTGTGTGGAAGAAGAAAGTTAAGAGTAAATGTGAATAAGAGCAAGGTTATTAGGTACAGTAGGGTTGAGGGTCAAGTCAATTGGGAAGTGAGTTTGAATGGAGAAAAACTGGAGGAAGTGAAGTGTTTTAGATATCTGGGAGTGGATCTGGCAGCGGATGGAACCATGGAAGCGGAAGTGGATCATAGGGTGGGGGAGGGGGCGAAAATTCTGGGGGCCTTGAAGAATGTGTGGAAGTCGAGAACATTATCTCGGAAAGCAAAAATGGGTATGTTTGAAGGAATAGTGGTTCCAACAATGTTGTATGGTTGTGAGGCGTGGGCTATGGATAGAGTTGTGCGCAGGAGGATGGATGTGCTGGAAATGAGATGTTTGAGGACAATGTGTGGTGTGAGGTGGTTTGATCGAGTGAGTAACGTAAGGGTAAGAGAGATGTGTGGAAATAAAAAGAGCGTGGTTGAGAGAGCAGAAGAGGGTGTTTTGAAGTGGTTTGGGCACATGGAGAGAATGAGTGAGGAAAGATTGACCAAGAGGATATGTGTCGGAGGTGGAGGGAACGAGGAGAAGAGGGAGACCAAATTGGAGGTGGAAAGATGGAGTGAAAAAGATTTTGTGTGATCGGGGCCTGAACATGCAGGAGGGTGAAAGGAGGGCAAGGAATAGAGTGAATTGGAGCGATGTGGTATACCGGGGTTGACATGCTGTCAGTGGATTGAATCAAGGCATGTGAAGCGTCTGGGGTAAACCATGGAAAGCTGTGTAGGTATGTATATTTGCGTGTGTGGACGTATGTATATACATGTGTATGGGGGGGGTTGGGCCATTTCTTTCGTCTGTTTCCTTGCGCTACCTCGCAAACGCGGGAGACAGCGACAAAGCAAAAAAAAAAGAAAAAAAAAAATATATAATTTGAGCACTCACTCTTATCCCCTCTGCCTTTGTACAATGGCACTATGCATGCATTCCGCCAATCCTCACGCACCTCACCATGAGTCATACATACATTAAATAACCTTACCAACCAGTCAATAATACAGTCACCCCCTTTTGTAATAAATTCCACTGCAATACCATCTGAACCTGCTGCCTTGCCGGCTTTCATCTTCCGCAAAGCTTTTACTACCTCTTCTCTGTTTACCAAATCATTTACCCTAACCCTCTCACTTTGCACACCACCTCGACCAAAACACCCTATATCTGCCACTCTATCATCAAACACATTCAACAAACCTTCAAAATACTCACTCCATCTCCTTCTCACATCACCACTACTTGTTATCACCTCCCCATTTGCGCCCTTCACTGAAGTTCCCATTTGCTCCCTTGTCTTACGCACTTTATTTACCTCCTTCCAAAACATCTTTTTATTCTCCCTAAAATCTAATGATACTCTCTCACCCCAACTCTCATTTGCCCTCTTTTTCACTTCTTGCACCTTTCTCTTGACCTCCTGTCTCTTTCTTTCATACATCTCCCACTCAATTGCATTTTTTCCCTGCAAAAATCGTCCAAATGCCTCTCTCTTCTCTTTCACTAATAATCTTACTTCTTCATCCCACCACTCACTACCCTTTCTAATCAACCCACCTCCCACTCTTCTCATGCCACAAGCATCTTTTGTGCAATCCATCACTGATTCCCTAAATACATCCCATTCCTCCCCCACTCCCCTTACTTCCATTGTTCTCACCTTTTTCCATTCTGTACTCAGTCTCTCCTGGTACTTCCTCACACAAGTCTCCTTCCCAAGCTCACTTACTCTCACCACCCTCTTCACCCCAACATTCACTCTTCTTTTCTGAAAACCCATACAAATCTTCACCTTAGCCTCCACAAGATAATGATCAGACATCCCTCCAGTTGCACCTCTCAGCACATTAACATCCAAAAGTCTCTCTCGCGCGCCTGTCAATTAACACGTAATCCAATAATGCTCTCTGGCCATCTCTCCTACTTACATACGTATACTTATGTATATCTCGCTTTTTAAACCAGGTATTCCCAATCACCAGTCCTTTTTCAGCACATAAATCTACAAGCTCTTCACCATTTCCATTTACAACACTGAACACCCCATGTATACCAATTATTCCCTCAACTGCCACATTACTCACGTTTGCATTCAAATCACCCATCACTATAACCCGGTCTCGTGCATCAAAACCACTAACACACTCATTCAGCTGCTCCCAAAACACTTGCCTCTCATGATCTTTCTTCTCATGCCCAGGTGCATATGCACCAATAATCACCCATCTCTCTCCATCAACTTTCAGTTTTACCCATATTAATCGAGAATTTACTTTCTTACATTCTATCACATACTCCCTCAACTCCTGTTTCAGGAGTACTGCTACTCCTTCCCTTGCTCTTGTCCTCTCACTAACCCCTGACTTTACTCCCAAGACATTCCCAAACCACTCTTCCCCTTTACCCTTGAGCTTCGTTTCACTAAGAGCCAAAACATCCAAGTTCCTTTCCTCAAACATACAACCTATCTCTCCTTTTTCACATCTTGTTTACATCCACAGACATTTAGACACCCCAGTCTGAGCCTTCGAGGAGGATGACCACTCCCCGCGTGACTCCTTCTGTTTCCCATTTTAGAAAGTTAAAAAATACAAGGAGGGGAGGATTTCTGGCCCCCCCGCTCCCGTCCCCTCTAGTCGCCTTCTACGACACGCGAGGAATGCGTGGGAAGTATTCTTTCACCCCTATCCCCTTGGTCAATCTTTCCTCAATCATTCTCTCCATGTGACCAAACCATTTCAAAACACCCTCTTCTGCTCTCTTAACCACACTCTTTATATTACCACACATCTCTCTTACCCTTTCATTACTTACTCAATCAAACCACCTCGCACCAAATATTGTCCTCAAATATCTCATTTCCAGCACGTCCACCCTCCTCCTTGCAACTCTATCTATAGCCCACACCTCGCAACCATATAACGTTGTTGGAAAAACTATTCCTTCAAACATAGCCATTTTTGCTTTCCAAAATAACGTTCTCGACTTCCACACATTTTTCAACGCTCCCAGAACTTTCGCCCCTCCCCCACCCTATGATTCACTTCTGCTTCCATGGTTCCATCTGCTGCCAAATCCACTCTCAGATATCTAAAAACACTTCACGTCCTCCAGTCTTTCTCCATTCAAACTTACCTCCCAATTGACTTGTCCCTCAACCCTACTGTACCTGATAACCTTACTCGTATTCACATTTACTCTCAGCTTTCTCCTTTCAGACACTTTCCCAAACTCAGTCACCAGCTTCTGCAGTTTCTCACACGAATCAGCCACTAGCGCTGTATCATCAACAAACAACAACTGACTCACTTCCCAAGCTCTCTCATCCACAACAGACGGCATACTTGCCCCTCTTTCCAAAACTCTTGCATTCACCTTCCTAGCAACCCCATCCATAAACAAATTAAACAACTATGGAGACATCACACACCCTTGCCGCAAACCAACATTCACTGAGAACAAATCACTTTCCTCTCTTCCTACACGTACACATGCCTTACATCCTCGATACAAGCTTTTCACTGCTTCTAACAACTTACCTCCCACACCATTTATGCTTAATACCTTCCACAGAGCATCTCTAACAACTCTTATCATACGACTTCTGCAGATCCATAAATGCTACATACAAATCCATTTGCTTTTCTAAGTATTTCTCAAATACATTTTTCAAAGCAAACACCTGATCCACACATCCTCTACCACTTCTGAAACCACATTGCTCTTCCCCAATCTGATGCTCTGTACATGCCTTCACCCTCTCAATCAATACCCACCCATATAACATCCCAGGAATACTCAACAAACTTATACCTCTGTAATTTGAGCATTCACCTTTGTCCCCTTTGCCTTTGTACAATGGCAATATGCAAGCATTCCGCCAGTCCTTAGGCACCTCACCATGAGTCATACATACATTAAATAACCTTACCAACCAGTCAACAACAGTCACTCCCCCATTTTTCATAAATTCCACTGCAATACCATCCAACCCGGCAGCCTTGCCACCTTTCATCTTCCGGAAAGTTTTTACTACCTCTTCTCTGTTTACCAAATCTTTCTCCCTAACCCTCTCACTTTGCACACCACCTCGACCAAAACACCCTATATCTGCCACTCTATCATCTAACATATTCAACAAACCTTCAAAATACTCACTCCATCTCCTTCTCACATCACCACTACATGTTATCACCTCCACATTAGCCCCCTTCGCTAATGTTCCCATTTGTTCTCTTGTCTTATACACTTTATTTACCTCCTTCCAAAACATCTTTTTATTCTCCCTAAAATTTAATGATTCTCATCCCAAGTCTCATTTGCCCTCTTTTTCACCTCTTGCACCTTTCTCTTGACCTCCTGCCTCTTTCTTTTATACATCTCCCAGTCATTTGCATTATTTCCCTACAAAAATCATCCAAATGCCTGTCTCTTCTCTTTCACTAATAATCTTACTTCTTCATCCCTCCACTCACTACCCTTTCTAATCTGCCCACCTTCCACACTTCTCATGCCACAAGCATCTTTTGCACAAGCCATTATTTCTTCCATAAATACATACCATTCCTCCCCCAACTCCCCTTACGTCCTTTGCTCTTACCTTTTTCCATTCTGCACTCAGTCTCCCCTGGTACTTCCTCACACAAGTCTCCTTCTCAAGCTCACTTACTCTCACCACTCTCTTCACCCCAACATTCCCTCTTCTTTTCTGAAAACCTCTACAAATTTACTTTCGCCTCCACAAGATAATGATCAGACATCCCTCCAGTTGCACTTCTCAGCACATTAGCATCCAAAAGTCTCTCTTTCGCGCACCTATCGATTAACATATAATCCAATAACTCTCTCTGGCCATCTCTCCTACTTACATACGTGTAGTTATGTATATCTCTCTTTTTAAACCAGGTATTCCCAATCACCAGTCCTTTTTCAGCACACACACACACACACACACACACACACACACACAAACATATATATTATTATTATTATTATTTTGCTCTGTTGCTGTCTTCCGCATTTGCGAGGTAGCGCAAGGAAACAGACGAAAGAGATGGCCCAACCCACCCTCGTACACATGTACATACATACACGTCCACACACGCAAATATACATACCTATACATCTTAATGTACACATATATATACACACACACAGACATATACATATATACACATGTACATAATTCATACTGTCTGCCTTTATTTATTCCCATCACCACCTCGCCACACATGGAATAACATCCCCATCCCGCCTCATGTGTGTGATGTAGTGCTAGGAAAAGAAAACAAAGGCCCCATTCGTTCACACTCATTCTCTAGCTGTCACGTAATAATGCCCGAAACCACAGCTCCCCCTCCACATCCAGGCCCCACAGAACTTTCCATGGTTTACCCCAGACGCTTCACATGCCCTGATTCAATCCATTCTTTCAAACTATTTGCCATTTCCCGTGTTAGCAAGGTAGCGTTAAGAACAGAGGACTGGCCTCTGAGGGAATATCCTCACCTGGCCCCCTCCTCTGTTCCCTCTTTTGGAAAATTAAAAAAAAAACAAGAGGGGAGGATTTCCATCCCCCCGCTCCCTCCCCTTTTAGTCGCCTTATACGACATGCAGGGAGTACGTGGGAAGTAATCTTTCTCCCCTATCCCCAGGGATAATATATATATTTATTCTATTTTTTTGCTTTGTCGCTGTCTCCTGCGTTTGTATGGCAGCGCAAGGAAACAGACGAAAGAAATGGCCCAACCCAACCCACACACATGTATATACATACACGTCCCCACACGCAAATATACATATCCATACATCTCAGTGTACACATATATATACACACACAGACATATACATACATACACATGCACACAATTCACAATGTCTGCCTTTATTCATTCCCATCACCACCTCAGCACACATGGAATAACATCCCCCTCCCCCCCTCATGTGTGCGAGGTAGTGCTAGGTAAAGACAACAAAGGCCCCATTCGTTCACACTCAGTCTCTAGCTGTCATGCAATAATGCCCAAAACCATATATATATATATATATATATATATATATATATATATATATATATATATATATATATATATATATATTTTTTTTTGCTTTGTCGCTGTCTCCCGCGTTTGCGAGGTAGCGCAAGGAAACAGACGAAAGAAATGGCCCAACCCACCCCCATACACATGCCTTGATTCAATCCACTGACAGCACGTCAACCCGGTATACCACATCGCTCCAATTCACTCTATTCTTTGCCCTCCTTTCACCCTCCTGCATGTTCAGGCCCCGATCACACAAAATCTTTTTCACTCCATCTTTCCACCTCCAATTTGGTCTCCCTCTTCTCCTCGTTCCCTCCACCTCCGACACATATATCCTCTTGGTCAATCTTTCCTCACTCATTCTCTCCATGTGACCAAACCATTTCAAAACACCCTCTTCTGCTCTCTCAACCACGCTCTTTTTATTTCCACACATCTCTCTTACCCTTACGTTACTTACTCGATCAAACCACCTCACACCACACGTCCTCAAACATCTCATTTCCAGCACATCCATCCTCCTGCGCACAACACTATCCATAGTCCACGCCTCGCAACCATACAACATTGTTGGAACCACTATTCCTTCAAACATACCCATTTTTGCTTTCCGAGATAATGTTCTCGACTTCCACACATTCTTCAAGGCTCCCAGAATTTTCGCCCCCTCCCCCACCCTATGATCCACTTCCACTTCCATGGTTCCATCCGCTGCCAGATCCACTCCCAGATATCTAAAACACTTCACTTCCTCCAGTTTTTCTCCATTCAAAATCACCTCCCAATTGAATTAACCCTCAACCCTACTGTACCTAATAACCTTGCTCTTATTCACATTTACTCTTAACTTTCTTCTTTCACACACTTTACCAAACTCAGTCACCAGCTTCTTCAGTTTCTCATATGAATCAGCCACCAGCGCTGTATCATCAGCGAACAACAACTGACTCACTTCCCAAGCTCTCTCATCCCCAACAGACTTCATACTTGCCCCTCTTTCCAAAACTCTTGCATTCACCTCCCTAACAACCCCATCCATAAACAAATTAAACAACCATGGAGACATCACACACCCCTGCCGCAAACCTACATTCACTGAGAACCAATCACTTTCCTCTCTTCCTACACGTACACATGCCTTACATCCTCGATAAAAACTTTTCACTGCTTCTAACAACTTGCCTCCCACACCATATATTCTTAATACCTTCCACAGAGCATCTCTATCAACTCTATCATATGCCTTCTCCAGATCCATAAATGCTACATACAAATCCATTTGCTTTTCTAAGTATTTCTCACATACATTCTTCAAAGCAAACACCTGATCCACACATCCTCTACCACTTCTGAAACCACACTGCTCTTCCGCAATCTGATGCTCTGTACATGCCTTCACCCTCTCAATCAATACCCTCCCATATAATTTGCCAGGAATACTCAACACTTATACCTCTGTAATTTGAGCACTCACTCTTATCCCCTTTGCCTTTGTACAATGGCACTATGCACGCATTCCGCCAATCCTCAGGCACCTCACCATGAGTCATACATACATTAAATAACCTTACCAACCAGTCAACAATACAGTCACCCCCTTTTTTAATAAATTCCACTGCAATACCATCTAACCCTGCTGCCTTGCCGGCTTTCATCTTCCGCAAAGCTTTTACTACCTCTTTCTGTTTACCAACTCATATATATATATATATATATATATATATATATATATATATATATATATATATATATATATATATATTTTTTTTATACTATTCGCCATTTCCCGCGATAGCGAGGTAGCGTTAAAAACAGAGGACTGGGCCTTTGAGGGAATATCCTCACCTGGCCCTCTTCTCTGTTCCTTCTTTTGGAAAAAAAAAAGAGGGGAGGATTTCCAGCCCCCCGATCCCTTCCCTTTTAGTCGCCTTCTACGACACGCAGGGAATACGTGGGAAGTATTCTTTCTCCCCTATCCCCAGGGATATATATATATATATATATATATATATATATATATATATATATGGATGGGGTTGTTAGGGAGGTAAATGCAAGAGTCCTGGAAAGAGGGGCAAGTATGAAGTCTGTTGGGGATGAGAGAGCTTGGGAAGTGAGTCAGTTGTTGTTCGCTGATGATACAGCGCTGGTGGCTGATTCATGTGAGAAACTGCAGAAGCTGGTGACTGAGTTTGGTAAAGTGTGTGGAAGAAGAAAGTTAAGAGTAAATGTGAATAAGAGCAAGGTTATTAGGTACAGTAGGGTTGAGGGTCAAGTCAATTGGGAGGTGAGTTTGAATGGAGAAAAACTGGAGGAAGTGAAGTGTTTTAGATATCTGGGAGTGGATCTGTCAGCGGATGGAACCATGGAAGCGGAAGTGGATCATAGGGTGGGGGAGGGGGCGAAAATTTTGGGAGCCTTGAAAAATGTGTGGAAGTCGAGAACATTATCTCAGAAAGCAAAAATGGGTATGTTTGAAGGAATAGTGGTTCCAACAATGTTGTATGGTTGCGAGGCGTGGGCTATGGATAGAGTTGTGCGCAGGAGGATGGATGTGCTGGAAATGAGATGTCTGAGGACAATGTGTGGTGTGAGGTGGTTTGATCGAGTAAGTAACGTAAGGGTAAAAGAGATGTATGGAAATAAAAAGAGCGTGGTTGAGAGAGCAGAAGAGGGTGTTTTGAAATGGTTTGGGCACATGGAGAGAATGAGTGAGGAAAGATTGACCAAGAGGATATATGTGTCGGAGGTGGAGGGAACGAGGAGAAGAGGGAGACCAAATTGGAGGTGGAAAGATGGAGTGAAAAAGATTTTGTGTGATCGGGGCCTGAACATGCAGGAGGGTGAAAGGAGGGCAAGGAATAGAGTGAATTGGAGCGATGTGGTATACAGGGGTTGACGTGCTGTCAGTGGATTGAATCAAGGCATGTGAAGCGTCTGGGGTAAACCATGGAAAGCTGTGTAGGTATGTATATTTGCGTGTGTGGACGTGTGTATGTACATGTGTATGGGGGGGGGGGTTGGGCCATTTCTTTCGTCTGTTTCCTTGCGCTACCTCGCAAACGCGGGAGACAGCGACAAAGTATAAAAAAAAAAAAAAAAAAAAAAATATATATATATATATATATATATATATATATATATATATCCCTGGGGATAGAGGAGAAAGAATACTTCCCACGCATTCCTCACATGTCGTAGAAGGCGACTAAAGGGGACGGGAGTGGGGAGCTAGAAACCCTCCCCTCCTTGTATTTTAACTTTCTAAAAGGGGAAACAGAAGAAGGAGTCTCGCAGGAAGTGCTCATCCTCCTCCAAGGCTCAGATTGGGATGTCTAAATGTGTGTGGATGTAACCAAGATGAGAAAAAAAGAGAGAGAGGTAGTATGTTTGAGGAAAGAAACCTGGATGTTTTGGCTCTGAGTGAAATGAAGCTCAAGGGTAAAGGGGAAGAGTGGTTTGGGAATGTCTTGGGAGTAAAGTCAGGGGTTAGTGAGAGAAGAGCAAGGGAAGGAGTAGCAGTACTCCTAAAACATGAGTTGTGGGAGTATGTGATACAGTGTAAGAAAGTAAATTCCAGATTGATATGGGTAAAACTGAAAGTTGATGGAGAGAGATGGGTGATTATTGGTGCATATGCACCTGGGCATGAGAAGAAAGATCACGAGAGGCAAGTGTTTTGGGAGCAGCTGAATGAGTGTGTTAGTGGTTTTGATGCACAAGACTGGGTTATAGTGATGGGTGATTTGAATGCAAAGGTGAGTAATGTGGCAGTTGAGGGAATAATTGGTATACATGGGGTGTTCAGTGTTGTAAATGGATATGGTGAAGAGCTTGTAGATTTATGTGCTGAAAAAGGACTGGTGATTGAGAATACCTGGTATAAAAAGAGAGATATACATAAGTATACGTATGTAAGTAGGAGAGATGGCCAGAGAGTGTTACTGGATTCCATGTTAATTGATAGGTGTGCGAAAGAGAGACTTTTGGATGTTAATGTGCTGAGAGGTGCAACTGGAGGGATGTCTGATCATTATCTTGTGGAGGCGAAGGTGAAGATTTGTCGGGATTTTCAGAAAAGAAGAGAGAATGTTGGGGTGAAGAGAGTGGTGAGAGTAAGTGAGCTTGGGAAGGAAACTTGTGTGAGGAAGTACCAGGAGAGACTGAGTACAGAATGGAAAAATGTGAGAATAAAGGAGGTAAGGGGAGTGGGGGAGGAATGGGATGTATTTAGCGAAGCAGTGATGGATTGCGCAAAAGATGCTTGTGGCATGAGAAGAGTGGGGGGTGGGTTGATTAGAAAGGGTAGTGAGTGGTGGGATGAAGAAGTAAGAGTATTAGTGAAAGAGAAGAGAGAGGCATTTGGACGATTTTTGCAGGGAAAAAATGCAAATGAGTGGGAGATGTATAAAAGAAAGAGGCAGGAGGTCAAGAGAAAGGTGCAAGAGGTGAAAAAGAGGGCAAATGAGAGTTGGGGTGAGAGAGCATCATTAAATTTTAGGGAGAATAAAGAGATTTTTGGAAGGAGGTAAATAAAGTGCGCAAGACATGGGAGCAAATGGGAACTTCAGTGAAGGGGGCTATTGGGGAGGTGATAACAAGTAGTGGTGATGTGAGAAGGAGATGGAGTGAGTATTTTGAAGGTTTGTTGAATGTGTTAGATGACAAAGTGGTAGATATAGGGTGTTTTGGTTGAGGTGGTGTGCAAAGTGAGAGGGTTAGGGAAAATGATTTGGTAAACAGAGAAGCGGTAGTAAAAACTTTGCAGAAGATGAAAGCCGGCAAGGCAGCAGGTTTGGATGGTATTGCAGTGGAATTTATTAAAAAAGGGGGTGACTGTATCGTTGACTGGTTGGTAAGGTTATTTAATGTATGTATGATTCATGGTGAGGTGCCTGAGGATTGGCGGAATGCTTGCATAGTGCCATTGTACAAAGGCAAAGGGGATAAGAGTGAGTGCTCAAATTACAGAGGTATAAGTTTGTTGAGTATACCTGGTAAATTATATGGGAGGGTATTGATTGAGAGGGTGAAGGCATGTACAGAGCATTAGATTGGGGAAGAGCAGTGTCGTTTCAGAAGAGGTAGAGGATGTGTGGATCAGGTGTTTGCTTTGAAGAATGTATGTGAGAAATACTTAGAAAAGCAAATGGATTAGTATGTAGCATTTATGGATCTGGAGAAGGCATATGATAGAGTTGATAGAGATGCTCTGTGGAAGGTATTAAGAATATATGGTGTGGGAGGCAAGTTGTTAGAAGCAGTGAAAAGTTTTTATCGAGGATGTAAGGCATGTGTACGTGTAGGAAGAGAGTAAAGTGATTGGATCTCAGTGAATGTAGGTTTGCGGCATGGGTGTGTGATGTCTCCATGGTTGTTTAATTTCTTTATGGATGGGGTTGTTAGGGAGGTGAATGCAAGAGTTTTGGAAAGAGGGGCAAGTATGCAGTCTGTTGTGGATGAGAGAGCTTGGGAAGTGAGTCAGTTCTTGTTTGCTGATGATATAGCACTGGTGGCTGATTCATGTGAGAAACTGCAGAAGCTGGTGAATGAGTTTGGTAAAGTGTGTGAAAGAAGAAAGTTAGGAGTAAATGTGAATAAGAGCAAGGTTATTAGGTACAGTAGGGTTAAGGGTCAAATCAATTGGGAGGTAAGTTTGAATGGAGAAAAACTGGAGGAAGTAAAGTGTTTTAGATATCTGGGAGTGGATCTGGCAGCGGATGGAACCATGGAAGCGGAAGTGAATCATAGGGTGGGGGAGGGGTCGAAAATTCTGGGAGCCTTGAAGAATGTTTGGAAGTCGAGAACATTATCTCGGAAAGCAAAGATGGGTATGTTTGAAGAAATAGTGGTTCCAACAATGTTGTATGGTTGCATGGCGTGGGCTATGGATAGAGTTGTGCGCAGGAAGGTGGATGTGCTGGAAATGAGATATTTGAGAACAATAAGTGGTGTGAGGTGGTTTAATATAGTAAGTAATGTAAGGGTAAGAGAGATGTGTGGAAATAAAAAAAGTGTGGTTGAGAGAGCAGAAGAGGGTGTTTTGAAATGGTTTGGTCACATGAGGAGAATGAGTGAGGAAAGATTGACCAAGAGGATATATGTGTCAGAGGTGGGGGGAACGAGGAGAAGTGGGAGACCAAACTGGAGGTGGAAAGATGGAGTGAAAAAGATTTTGAGTGATCGGGGCCTGAACATGTAGGAGGGTGAAAGGCGTGCAAGGAATAGAGTGAATTGGAACGATGTGGTATACCAGGGTCGACGTGCTGTCAATGGATTGAACCAGGGCATGTGAAGCGTCGGGTAAACCATGGAAAGTTCTGTGGAGCCTGGATGTGGAAAGGGAGCTGTGGTTTCGGTGCATTATTACATGACAGCTAGAGACTGAGTGTTAACGAATAAGGCCTTTGTTGTCTTTTCCTAGCGCTATCTCGCACACATGAGGGGGGAGGGGGTTGTTATTCTATGTGTGGCGAGGTGACGATGGGAATAAATAAAGGCAGACAGTATGAATTATGTACATGTGTATATATATATATATATATATATATATATATATATATATATATATATATATATATATATATATATATATATATGTTTGTGTGTGTATATATATGTGTACATTGAGATGTATAGGTATGTATATTTGCATGTGTGGACGTGGATGTATATACATGTGTATGTGGGTGGGTTGGGCCATTCTTTTGTTTGTTTCCTTTTTTTTTTATCCCAAAAGAAGGAACGGAGAAGAGGGCCAGGTGAGGATATTCCCTCAAAGGCCCAGTCCTCTGTTCTTAACACTACCTCGCTATCGCGGGAAATGGCCAATAGTATGAAAAAAAAAAAAAATAAATATGAAGGCATGTACAGAGCATCAGATTGGGGAAGAGCAGTGTGGTTTCAGAAGTGGTAGAGGATGTGTGGATCAGGTGTTTGCTTTGAAGAATGTATGTGAGAAATACTTAGAAAAGCAAATGGATTTGTATGTAGCATTTATGGATCTGGAGAAGGCATATGATAGAGTTGATAGAGATGCTCTGTGGAAGGTATTAAGAATATATGGTGTGGGAGGCAAGTTGTTAGAAGCAGTGAAAAGTTTTTATCGAGGATGTAAGGCATGTGTACGTGTAGGAAGAGAGGAAAGTGATTGGTTCTCAGTGAATGTAGGTTTGCGGCAGGGGTGTGTGATGTCTCCATGGTTGTTTAATTTGTTTATGGATGGGGTTGTTAGGGAGGTAAATGCAAGAGTTTTGGAAAGAGGGGCAAGTATGAAGTCTGGTGGGGATGAGAGAGCTTGGGAAGTGAGTCAGTTGTTGTTCGCTGATGATACAGCGCTGGTGGCTGATTCATGTGAGAAACTGCAGAAGCTGGTGACTGAGTTTGGAAAAGTGTGTGGAAGAAGAAAGTTAAGAGTAAATGTGAATAAGAGCAAGGTTATTAGGTACAGTAGGGTTGAGGGTCAAGTCAATTGGGAGGTGAGTTTGAATGGAGAAAAACTGGAGGAAGTGAAGTGTTTTAGATATCTGGGAGTGGATCTGGCAGCGGATGGAACCATGGAAGCGGAAGTGGATCATAGGGTGGGGGAGGGGGCGAAAATCCTGGGGGCCTTGAAGAATGTGTGGAAGTCGAGAACATTATCTCGGAAAGCAAAAATGGGTATGTTTGAAGGAATAGTGGTTCCAACAATGTTGTATGGTTGCGAGGCGTGGGCTATGGATAGAGTTGTGCGCAGGAGGATGGATGTGCTGGAAATGAGATGTTTGAGGACAATGTGTGGTGTGAGGTGGTTTGATCGAGTGAGTAACGTAAGGGTAAGAGAGATGTGTGGAAATAAAAAGAGCGTGGTTGAGAGAGCAGAAGAGGGTGTTTTGAAGTGGTTTGGGCACATGGAGAGGATGAGTGAGGAAAGATTGACCAAGAGGATATATGTGTCGGAGGTGGAGGGAACAAGGAGAAGAGGGAGACCAAATTGGAGGTGGAAAGATGGAGTGAAAAAGATTTTGTGTGATCGGGGCCTGAACATGCAGGAGGGTGAAAGGAGGGCAAGGAATAGAGTCAATTGGAGCGATGTGGTATACCGGGGTTGACGTGCTGTCAGTGGATTGAAGCAAGGCATGTGAAGCGTCTGGGGTAAACCATGGAAAGCTGTGTAGGTATGTATATTTGCGTGTGTGGACGTATGTATATACATGTGTATGGGGGGGGGTTAGGCCATTTCTTTCGTCTGTTTCCTTGCGCTACCTCGCAAACGCGGGAGACAGCGACAAAGTATAATAAAAATAAATAAATATATATATATATATATATATATATATATATATATATATATATGTTGAATGTGTCTGATGACAGAGTGGCAGATATAGGGTGTTTTGGTCGAGGTGGTGTGCAAAGTGAGAGGGTTAGGGAAAATGATTTGGTAAACAGAGAGGAGGTAGTAAAAGCTTTGCGGAAGATGAAAGCCGGCAAGGCAGCAGGTTTGGATGGTATTGCAGTGGAATTTATTAAGAAAGGGGGTGACTGTATTGTTGACTGGTTGGTAAGGTTATTTAATGTATGTATGACTCATGGTGAGGTGCCTGAGGATTGGCGGAATGCGTGCATAGTGCCATTGTACAAAGGCAAAGGGGATAAGAGTGAGTGCTCAAATTACAGAGGTATAAGTTTGTTGAGTATTCCTGGTAAATTATATGGGAGGGTATTGATTGAGAGGGTGAAGGCATGTACAGAGCATCAGATTGGGGAAGAGCAGTGCGGTTTCAGAAGTGGTAGAGGATGTGTGGATCAGGTGTTTGCTTTGAAGAATGTATGTGAGAAATACTTAGAAAAGCAAATGGATTTGTATGTAGCATTTATGGATCTGGAGAAGGCATATGATAGAGTTGATAGAGATGCTCTGTGGAAGGTATTAAGAATATATGGTGTGGGAGGCAAGTTGTTAGAAGCAGTGAAAAGTTTTTATCGAGGATGTAAGGCATGTGTACGTGTAGGAAGAGAGGAAAGTGATTGGTTCTCAGTGAATGTAGGTTTGCGGCAGGGGTGTGTGATGTCTCCATGGTTGTTTAATTTGTTTATGGATGGGGTTGTAAAGGAGGTAAATGCAAGAGTCCTGGAAAGAGGGGCAAGTATGAAGTCTGTTGGGGATGAGAGAGCTTGGGAAGTGAGTCAATTGTTGTTCGCTGATGATACAGCGCTGGTGGCTGATTCATGTGAGAAACTGCAGAAGCTGGTGACTGAGTTTGGTAAAGTGTGTGGAAGAAGAAAGTTGAGAGTAAATGTGAATAAGAGCAAGGTTATTAGGTACAGTAGGGGTGAGGGTCAAGTCAATTGGGAGGTGAGTTTGAATGGAGAAAAACTGGAGGAAGTGAAGTGTTTTAGATATCTGGGAGTGGATCTGTCAGCGGATGGAACCATGGAAGCGGAAGTGGATCATAGGGTGGGGGAGGGGGCGAAAATTTTGGGAGCCTTGAAAAATGTGTGGAAGTCGAGAACATTATCTCGGAAAGCAAAAATGGGTATGTTTGAGGGAATAGTGGTTCCAACAATGCTGTATGGTTGCGAGGCGTGGGCTATGGATAGAGATGTGCGCAGGAGGATGGATGTGCTGGAAATGAGATGTTTGAGGACAATGTGTGGTGTGAGGTGGTTTGATCGAGTAAGTAACGTAAGGGTAAGAGAGATGTGTGGAAATAAAAAGAGCGTGGTCGAGAGAGCAGAAGAGGGTGTTTTGAAATGGTTTGGGCACATGGAGAGAATGAGTGAGGAGAGATTGACCAAGAGGATATATGTGTCGGAGGTGGAGGGAACGAGGAGAAGAGGGAGACCAAATTGGAGGTGGAAAGATGGAGTGAAAAAGATTTTGTGTGATCGGGGCCTGAACATGCAGGAGGGTGAAAGGAGGGCAAGAAATAGAGTGAATTGGAGTCATGTGGTATACAGGGGTTGACGTGCTGTCAGTGGATTGAAGCAAGGCATGTGAAGCGTCTGGGGTAAACCATGGAAAGCTGTGTAGGTATGTATATTTGCGTGTCTGGACGTGTGTATGTACATGTGTATGGGGGGGGGGGTTGGGCCATTTCTTTCGTCTGTTTCCTTGCGCTACCTCGCAAACGCGGGAGACAGCGACAAAGTATAAAAAAAAAAAAAAAAAAAAAAAAAAATATATATATATATATATATATATATATAGCAAAAACGGGTATGTTTGAAGGAATAGTGGCTCCAACAATGTTGTATGGTTGCCAGGCGTGGGCTATGGATAGAGTTGTGCGCAGGAGGTTGGATGTGCTGGAAATGAGATGTTTGAGGACAATGTGTGGTGTGAGGTGGTTTGATCGAGTAAGTAACTCTAAGGGTAAGAGAGATGTGTGGAAATAAAAAGAGCGTGGTTGAGAGAGCAAAAGAGGGTGTTTTGAAATGGTTTGGGCACATGGGGAGAATGAGTGAGGAAAGATTGACCAAAAGGATATATGTGTCAGAGGTGGAGGGAACGAGGAGAAGTGGGAGACCAAATTGGAGGTGGAAAGATGGAGTGAAAAAGATTTTGAGTGATCGGGGCCTGAACATGCAGGAGGGTGAAAGGCGGGCAAGGAATAGAGTGCATTGGATCGATGTGGTATACCGGGGTTGACGTGCTGTCAGTGGATTGAATCAGGGCATGTGAAGCGACTGGGGTAAACCATGGAAAGCTGTGTAGGTATGTTTATTTGCGTGTGTGAACGTATGTATATACATGTGTATGGGGGTGGGTTGGGCCATTTCTTTCGTCTGTTTCTTTGCGCTACCTCGCAAACGCGGGAAACAGCGACAAAGCAAAAAAAAAAATATATATATATATATATATATATATATGGTGATGGGGAACAAAGAATACTTCCTATGCATTCCTCACGTGACGTAGAAGGCGACTAAAGGGGACGGGAGCGCGGGGCTAGAAACCCTCCCCTCCTTGTACTTCAACTTTCCAAAAAGGGGAAACAGAAGAAGGAGTCATGAGGGAAGTGCTCATCCTCCTCGAAGGATCAGAGTAGGGTGTCTAAATGTGTGTGGATGTAACCAAGATGAGAAAAAAGGAGAGATAGGTAGTATGTTTGAGGAAAGGAACCTGGATGTTTTGGCTCTCAGTGAAATGAAGCTCAAGGGTAAAGGGGAAGAGTGGTTTGGGAATGTCGTGGGAGTAAAGTCAGGGGTTAGTGAGAGGATGAGAGTAAGGGAAGGAGTAGCACTACTCCTGAAACAGGAGTGGTGGGAGTATGTGATAGAGTGTAAAAAGTAAACTCTAGATTGATATGGGTAAACCTGAAAGTGGATGGAGAGAGATGGGTGATTATTGGTGCATATACACCTGGGCATGAGAAGAAAGATAATGAGAGGTAAGTGTTTTGGTAGCAGCTGAGTGAGTGTGTTAGTAGCTTTGATGCATGAGACCAGGTTATAGTGATGGGTGATTTGAATGCAAAGGTGAGTAATGAGGCAGTTGAGGGAATAATTGGTGTACATGGGGTGTTCAGTGTTGTAAATGGAAATAGTGAAGAGCCTGTAGATTTATGTGTTGAAAAAGGACTGGTGATTGGGAATACCTGGTTTAAAAAGAGAGATATACATAAGTATACGTATGTAAGTAGGAGAGATGGCCATAGAGTGTTACTGAATTACGTGCTAATTGATAGGCACGTGAAAGAGAGACTTTTGGATGCAAATGTGCTGAGAGGTGCAACTGGAGGGATGTCTGATCATTATCTTGTGTAGGCGAAAGTGAAGATTTGTAGAGGTTTTCAGAAAAGAAGAGAGAATGTTGGCGTGAAGAGAGTGGTGAGAGTAAGTGAGCTTGGGAAGGAGACTTGTGTGAGGAAGAACCAGGAGAGACTGAATACAGAACGGAAAAAGGTGAGAACAAAAGGACGTAAGGGGAGTGGGGGAGGAATGGGATGTACTTGGGGGAGCAGTGATGGCTTGTGCAAAACATTCTTGTGGCATGAGAAGCATGGGAGGTGGGCAGATTAGTAACGGTAGTGAGTGGTGGGATGAAGAAGTACTTTACTGAAAGAGAAGAGAGAGGCATTTGAATGATATTTGCAGGGAAATAATGCAAATGACTGGGAAATGTATAAAAGAAAGAGGCAGGAGGTCAAGAGAAAGGTGCAAGAGGTGAAAAAGAAGGCAAATCAGAGTTGGGGTGAGAGAGTATCATTAAATTTTAGGAAGAATAAAAAGACGTTTTGGAAGGAGGTAAATAAAGTGCAAAGACAAGGGAACAAATGGGAACATCAGTGAAGGGGGCCAATGGGGAGGCGATAACAAGTAGTGGTGATGCGAGAAGGAGATGGAGTGAGTATTTTGAAGCTTTGTTGAATGTGTTTGAGGATAGAGTGGCAGATATAAGGTGTTTTGGTCGAGGTGGTGTGCAAAGTGAGAATGTTAGGGAAAATGATTTAGTAAACAGAGAAGAGGTAGTAAAAGTTTTGCGAAAGATGAAAGCTGGCAAGGCAGCAGGTTTGGATGGTATTGCAGTGGAATTTATTAAAAAAGGGGGTGACTGTATTGTTGACTGGTTGGTAAGGTTATTTAATGTATGTATGATTCATGGTGAGGTGCCTGGGGATTGGCGGAATGGCTGCATTGTGTCATTGTACAAAGGCAAAGGGGATAAGAGTGAGTGCTCAAATTACAAAGGTATAAGTCTGTTGACTATTCCTGGGAAATTGTATGGGAGAGTATTGATTGAGAGGGTGAAGGCATGTACAGAGCATCAGATTGGGGAAGATCAGTGTGGTTTCAGAAGTGGTAGAGGATATGTGGATCAGGTGTTTGCTTTGAAGAATGTATGTGAGAAATACTTAGAAAAACAAATGGATGTGTATGTAGCATTTATGGATCTGGAGAAGGCATATGATAGAGTTAATAGAGATGCTCTGTGGAAGGTATTAAGAAAATATGGTGTGGGAGGCAAGTTGTTAGAAGCAGTGAAAAGTTTTTATCGAGGATCTAAGGCATGTGTACGTGTAGGAAGAGAGGAAAGTGATTGGTTCTGAGTGAATGTAGGTTTGCAGCAGGAGTGTGTGATATCTCCATGGTTGTTTAATTTGTTTATGGATGGGGTTGTTAGGGAGGTGAATGCAAGAGTTTTGGAAAGAGGGGTAAGTATGCAGTCTGTTGTGGATGAGAGAGCTTGGGAAGAGTCAGTTGTTGTTCACTGATGATACAGCGCTGGTGGCTAATTTGTGTGAGAAACTGCAGAAGCTGGTGACTGAGTTTGGTAAAGTGTGTGAAAAAAGAAAGTTGAGAGTAAATATGAATAAGAGCAAGGTTATTACGTACAGTAGGGCTGAGACAAGTCAATTGGGAGGTAAGTTTGAATGGAGAAAAATTGGAGGAAGTGAAGTGTTTTAGATATCTGGAAGTGGATTTGGCAGTGGATGGAACCATGGAAGCAGAAGTGAATCATAGGATGGGGGAGGGCGTGAAAATTCTGGGAGCGTTGAATAATGTGTGGAAGTCAAGAACATTATCTTGGAAAGCAAAAATGGATATGTTTGAAGGAATAGTGGTTCCAACAATGTTATATGGTTGCGAGGCGTGGGCTATAGATAGAGTTGTGTGGAAGAGGGTGGATGTGCTGGAAATGAGATGTTTGAGGACAATATGTGGTGTGAGGTGGTTTGATCGAGTAAGTAATAATAGGGTACGAGAGATGTGTGGTAATAAAAGGAGTGTGGTTGAGAGAGCAGAAGAGGGTGTTTTGAAATGGTTTGGTCACATGGAGAGAATGTGTAGAAAGATTGACCAAGAGAATATATGTGTCAGAGGTGGAGGGAATGAGGAGAAGTGGGAGACCAAATTGGAGGTGGAAAGATGGAGTGAAAAAGATTTTGAATGATCAGGGACTGAGCATGCAGGAGGGTGAATGACGTGCAAGGAATAGAGTGAATTGGAACGATGTGGTATACCGGGGTCGATGTGCTATCAATGGATTGAACCAGGGCATGTGAAGCGTCTGGGGTAAACCATGGAAAGTTCTGTGGGGCCTGGATGTGGAAAGGGAGATGTGGTTTTGGTGCATTATTACATGACAGCTAGAGACTGAGTGTAAACGAATGTGGCCTTTGTTGTGTTTTCCTTGCGCTACCTCGCACACATGAAGGGGGAGGGGGTTTTTATTTCATGTGTGGCAGAGTGGCAATGTGAATGAATAAAGGTAGCCAGTATGAATTATGTACATATCTATATATGCATATGTCTGTGTGTGTATATATATATGTATATGTTCAGATGTGTAGGTACGTATAGTTGCGTGTGTGGACGCGTATGTATATATATGCGTATGTGGGTGGGTTGGGCCATTCTTTTGAGTGTCTCCTTGCGCTACCTTGCTAACGCAAGTGAGCTTGGGAAGGAGACTTGTGTGAGGAAGTACCAGGAGAGACTGAGTACAGAATGGAAAAAGGTGAGAACAATGGAAGTAAGGGGAGTGGGGGAGGAATGGGATGTATTTAGGGAATCAGAGATGGATTGCGCAAAAGATGCTTGTGGCATGAGAAGAGTGGGAGGTGGGTTGATTAGAAAGGGTAGTGAGTGGTGGGATGAAGAAGTAAGAGTATTAGTGAAAGAGAAGAGAGAGGCATTTGGACGATTTTTGCAGGGAAAAAATGAAATTGAGTGGGAGACGTATAAAAGAAAGAGACAGGAGGTCAAGAGAAAGGTGCAAGAGGTGAAAAAAAGGGCAAATGAGAGTTGGGGTGAGAGAGTATCATTAAATTTTAGGGAGAATAAAAAGATGTTCTGGAAGGAGGTAAATAAAGTGCATAAGACAAGGGAGCAAATGGGAACTTCAGTGAAGGGCGCAAATGGGGAGGTGATAACAAGTAGTGGTGATGTGAGAAGGAGATGGAGTGAGTATTTTGAAGGTTTGTTGAATGTGTTTGATGATAGAGTGGCAGATATAGGGTGTTTTGGTCGAGGTGGTGTGCAAAGTGCGAGGGTTAGGGAAAATGATTTGGTAAACAGAGAAGAGGTAGTAAAAGCTTTGCGGAAGATGAAAGCCGGCAAGGCAGCAGGTTTGGATGGTATTGCAGTGGAATTCATTAAATAAGGGGGTGACTGTATTGTTGACTGGTTGGTAAGGTTATTTAATGTATGTATGACTCATGGTGAGGTGCCTGAGGATTGGCGGAATGCGTGCATAGTGCCATTGTACAAAGGCAAAGGGGATAAGAGTGAGTGCTCAAATTACAGAGGTATAAGTTTGTTGAGTATTCCTGGCAAATTGTATGGGAGGGTATTGATTGAGAGGGTGAAGGCATGTACAGAGCATCAGATTGGGGAAGAGCAGTGTGGTTTCAGAAGTGGTAGAGGATGTGTGGATCAGGTGTTTGCTTTGAAGAATGTATGTGAGAAATACTTAGAAAAGCAAATGGATTTGTATGTAGCATTTATGGATCTGGAGAAGGCATATGATAGAGTTGATAGAGATGCTCTGTGGAAGGTATTAAGAATATATGGTGTGGGAGGCAAGTTGTTAGAAGCAGTGAAAAGTTTTTATCGAGGATGTACGGCATGTGTACGTGTAGGAAGAGAGGAAAGTGATTGGTTCTCAGTGAATGTAGGTTTGTGGCAGGGGTGTGTGATGTCTCCATGGTTGTTTAATTTGTTTATGGATGGGGTTGTTAGGGAGGTAAATGCAAGAGTTTTGGAAAGAGGGGCAAGGATGAAGTCTGTTGGGGATGAGAGAGCTTGGGAAGTGAGTCAGTTGTTGTTCGCTGATGATACAGCGCTGGTGGCTGATTCATGTTAGAAACTGCAGAAGCTGGTGACTGAGTTTGGTAAAGTGTGTGAAAGAAGAAAGTTAAGACTAAATGTGAATAAGAGCAAGGTTATTAGGTACAGTAGGGTTGAGGGTCAAGTCAACTGGGAGGTGAGTTTGAATGGAGAAAAACTGGAGGAAGTGAAGTGTTTTAGATATCTGGGAGTGGATCTGGCAGCGGATGGAAACATGGAAGCGGAAGTGGATCATAGGGTGGGGGAGGGGGCAAAAATTCTGGGAGCCTTGAAGAATGTGTGGAAGTCGAGAACATTATCTCGGAAAGCAAAAATGGGTATGTTTGAAGGAATAGTGGTTCCAACAATGTTGTATGGTTGCGAGGCGTGGACTATGGATAGAGTTGTGCGCAGGAGGATGGATGTGCTGGAAATGAGATGTTTGAGGACAATGTGTGGTGTGAGGTGGTTTGATCGAGTAAGTAACGTAAGGGTAAGAGAGATGTGTGGAAATAAAAAGAGCGTGGTTGAGAGAGCAGAAGAGGGTGTTTTGAAATGGTTTGGTCACATGGAGAGAATGAGTGAGGAAAGATTGACCAAGAGGATATATGTGTCGGAGGTGGAGGGAACGAGGAGAAGAGGGAGACCAAATTGGAGGTGGAAAGATGGAGTGAAAAAGATTTTGTGTGATCGGGGCCTGAACATGCAGGAGGGTGAAAGGAGGGCAAGGAACAGAGTGAATTGGAGCGATGTGGTATACCGGGGTTGACGTGCTGTCAGTGGATTGAATCAAGGCATGTGAAGCGTCTGGGGTAAACCATGGAAAGCTGTATAGGTATGTATGTTTGCGTGTGTGGACATATGTATATACATGTGTATGGGGGTGGGTTGGGCCATTTCTTTCGTCTGTTTCCTTGCGCTACCTCGCAAACGCGGGAGACAGCGACAAAGCAAAAAAAAAAAAAAAAAAAAAAATATATATGTGTGTGTGTGTGTGTGTGTGTGTGTGTGTGTGTGTGTGTGTGTGTGTGTGTATCTATTTACTTATCTATTTAATTTCCTTTGTCGCTGTCTCCCACGTTAGCGAGGTAGCGTAAGGAAACAGACACAATATTGGCCCAACCCACCCATGTACACATGTATATACATACACATCCACACACGCAAATATACATACCTATACATCTCAATGTATACATATATATATACACACACAGACACATACATATATACACATGTACATAAATCATACTGTCTGCCTTTATTTATTCCCATCGCCACCTCGCCATACATGAAATAACAACCCCCTTCCCCCTCATGTGCGCGAGGTAGCACTAGGAAGACAACAAAGGCCCCATTCATTCACACTCAGTCTCTAGCTGTCATGTAATAATGCACTGAAACCACAGCTCCCTTTCCACATCCAGGCCCCACAGAACTTTCCATGGTTTGCCCCAGACGCTTCACATGCCCTGCATTCCATTGACAGAACGTCAACCCCAGTATACCACATCGCTCCAATTCACTCTATTCCATGCACGCCTTTCACCATCCTGCATGTTCAGGCCCCGATCACTCAAAATCTTTTTCACTCCGTCTTTCCACCTCCAATTTGATCTCCCACTTCTCCTCGTTCCCTCCAACTCTGACACATATATCCTCTTGGTCAATCTTTCCTCACTCATTCTCTCCATGTGACCAAACCATTTCAAAACACCCTCTTCTGCTCTCTCAACCAACCTCTTTTTATTACCACACATCTCTCTTACCCTATTATTACTTACTCGATCAAACCACCTCACACCACATATTGTCCTCAAACATCTCATTTCGAGCACATCCACCCTCCTCCGCCCAACTCTATCCATAACCCATGCCTCACAAACATATAACATTGTTGGAACCATGCACAGGAGCATGCACAGGATAGAGTGAACTAGAGTGATGCAGTATACAAGGGACAACATGCTCTCAATGGACCAAAAGCAAGATATATGAAGCAAATGGGGAAAACCAAGGAAAGACCTGTGGGGCCTGGTTGTGGATATGGGGATGGGGTTTCAATGTATTTCAAATGACAACTAGAGAATGGATGTAAGTGAATGAGGCCTTTCTTTGTCAGTTCCTAGTACTGCCTTACTAGCATGGGAAATGGAAAACAAGGGTAGCAGATGTAGGTTTAGTTTGAAGAAGAAGGTAAAGTGATAGAGTCAGGGAAAGTGGTTTTGTGAGGAGAGAAGGGGAGGTGGAAGCTTTGCATAAAATGAAATATGGTAAGACAGCTGGAGTGAAAGGTATTGCAGTTGAATTTCTTAAAGAAAGCAGGTGATTTGTGTAGTTGACTCATTAGTAGGATTCTAAATGCATGTATGGATCATGGTGAAGCTTGGGAAAATACATGTATAGTGCCAATGTATAAGGGCAATGGGGACAAAGGTGAGTGTTCAAACAACAATTGTATTTCTGATGAGTGTATGTGATAAACTGTATGGGAAGGTGATGATTAAGAAGGTGAAAGCATGTACAGTGCATAAAATTAGGAGTGGTAGGGGATGTGTGGATCAGGTATTCAATTTCAAGAATGTGTGTGTGAAATACTTACAAGAAACAGAAGGTATGTATGTGGTCTTTAAGAATCTAGAGAAAGCAAATAACACAGTCGACAGAGATGCCTTGTGGAAGGTCAAATCAATATATGGTGTTGGAAGGGAGCTACCAGAATCAGTTTTTATCAAGAGCATCAAGCATGTGTGCAAGTAAGTAGAAAGGACAGAGAGTGGTTCCAAGTGAAGATTGGTCTGTAGCAGGGGTGCATGATGTTACCATGGTTCTTTAATTTGTTAATGGACGTGGTAGTGAGGGAGATAAAAAGCAAGGGCCTTTGAAAGAGAGGCAAGCATGCAGTCTGGGTTAAGGGATGAGGGGGTCCTAGGAAGAAAGTCAGTTGTTGTTTGCTGATAATGCAATAAGGATGGCAGATTTAGGTGAAAACTACAGAAGTTGATGCCTGAATTTGGGAGTGTGAGTCAAGAGAGTAAGTTAACAAATGTGAATATAAGCAAGATTATTAGTTTTAGCATGGCAGAGGGACAGGTTAGCTGTGATGCGAGTCTGATTGGAGAAAATTTGGAGGACAAGAAGTGCTTTAAATACCTGAGAGTGGACACTGCAGCAAATGGAATTGCAGAACCAGCCAGGATGCTTTCCATCAACTCAGTACCCTCACACCAATACAGAGGAAAGTATACTAATTTTTTTTGAGTATTTTCTTTCATAAATTTTTCTCCATAAATATTCACCATTTCCCTCATAAACTAGGTAGCATGAAGAAAAGATGTCTGAGCATTCCTATGTCCCTCCTTATGGAAAGCAATACAGGAGGGGAGGATTTCCAACCACTCGCTCTTGCCCCTTTCAGTTGCCTTCTACGACAAGCAAGGGAAACATTAGCAGCATTCTTTCTCCCTTAAGCCATGGAGTAAATCAATTCAACACATTCCAAACCAATAAGGATGAAACTATACTATATTTTTTTTGGTACATTCTTCAAAAACAAGATACAGAAATACTGTATGAGGAAAAAAAAATTTTAATCCCTTCATTCTGCATATAATGAACATCACTTTATTCCATAACACAGGTCAAGGGTTAAGGATCCAGAAGTCTGGAGAAGTTTTTCCTGAGGCATTTTAGATACAATACAAAGAGATCACTTTTCCTAGTACTTAGGCCATGGTTATCATGACTCCCTAAGGTTCTGAAACATGGGTTTCTGAACAAGGAACACTCTATACTTCCATACTCACTATATAGTTCAAAACAAGGAAGAATCACATAAAAAGACATGAACAACACAGATAGCCCTTTAGTTTCACACGTTATCATAAACATGTGGCACAAAAAGTTTATAATTATGCAACCCTTCACCACAGATGAAGACAGTACACATTACAACAGATGTTTAAAACAGCTAGCATTACAAATGAAAACTACACAATAAAATATTGATATAACTACATACTTACAATGTTTCTGTTTTGGTACCATCACCAACAGGAGTACTATGCTTCACACGCATATGATGTATCTGATCTGTTGGCCATGAATAAATGAACATCATAAATATATGTGCAATAACTAACATATGAAATTTTAGTTTAATTGTATGATCACTACACTCACTTGAATAAGGATGGGAAAAGCTTGTATTTAGGCTCCTGGAAAAAAAATGAATGTTTAAACTTTATAAGAATAAAATGTACGTTCTTAAGGCTGAAAAACCTTTTGTCTCCAAAGCAGTGTCCCAAAAACATTGAGAGAACATCTCTAGTTAATGCACTGGCTAAGGCTTGTTCAGCATTATATCCAGTTTGGAGGTAGCAGCCTAACTCACATTTGTGAATGACTCAATGGTGTCTCAAGCAAAATGTATATGAGAGAGAGTCCACTCTCAGTGAAGCAGCTGCTGCTACAGGTAGACCACCGCTTTCCCGGCAATCCTGGTTCCAAAGCCTTGTTGGATTAACCATTTTGCCTGACCAACCGTGGTCTCGTAATAATAATTAATCAACACACCTCTAACCCACTAATCTCCCACGTGTCTAAAGTATACCATGGACTCCTAGAAATTTAGATCAAACAAATATTAAGCGTTTAAGCACCTTAAGATGGTAAGTCTGTCCTTAGATTGTTTCAATCCAGTGGTGTACCTAAGGTATGGCAGGTAGGGCAGGTGCGCTTGGCGCCACCTGAAGTGGAGCGCCACTGGTGTAATGGCGTCCTGGATCCAGACAATTATTCGGATCTTAAAGATTTAGATTTCTTGACCATGGAAACATATCTTTGGCATTTGGAATCACATTGCTATCATCATTAGTTCAATAGTTATTCACAAAAATTGATATTTCCATAATAGGGTCCTGGATCCAGACGATGATTCGGATCACTCCCAAAATCTAATCAATTGATCCTTGTGTCATTTCTGACTTTCCCTGAAAATTTCATCAAAATTTGTTCATAACTTTTGTTGAAAGTTGCTCACAGACAAACAAATGCTGGTAAAAACATAATCTCCTTGGCAGAGGTAATAGAAATAAAAAACATTGGTGTCTTATGTTTGGACAAGGGTGCAACTTCAGTGCTTGCCATAGGCACTATTTCCTCAAGATATGCCCTTGTTTGAATCCTGTGGGGTCTTCTTCGTCTTCTGTGGCTAGTGTTTTTTTAGGCATGCACTGCCAGAATAATGCAGTTTTGTATACTCTGTACACCTTCTCAGGATGGAGGTGCTCATCAACTACGAGTTTCGCAAATTTGTCCACATACTTGGCAGCTCCTTCGTGATGTGCAGAATGCTTTTCTCTGCACGCTTCGTCCATGGAAATTCCATAATGCTTCTTGAATCTTTGAAGCCATCCTTCACTATAGTCATGCTCATGTTGTAATTTAAGTTCTTTATGGTACAACTTAGCCTGGTCCATTAATCATGCTACCTGACAAGTCCACTCCATCACTCCAACGCAGTCAAAACCATTCCATCATCACTTGATTGTGCTCAGTACTCTTACCATCTTTCATAGTTTTCTAATCGTCGTTTGCTTCTTGAAATTGCTGTCTGCATAGAATTTCTATATTTTCTCCCTTGCTTCTTTATAGCATAAACAGTTGATGAACCAATACTGTAGATACCACACAGCTTACACACCGAAACACAATGGTCCATTTTTGTTTAACAGTTCTACTTTACCTTGGATCGATATGGACTGGTGTTTACGTTTGACACCATGACTGACACTCTCATATGTCTTAGAAGCCATAGCTAGGGTTAGATTTAAGCAAAATAAGCTAAGAATCTCACACAATTGTGATATCACCACCAACAAGAGCAATGTAAAGAATATAAATATGCGCACCCTACACACAACGCCATCTGTGGCTACCCAGTAAACGTGTCTGGTAGCCACGGTAATTTCAAGTTCCCTCACATAATTTTCTCCAGACTAAAGGAGGTGCCAAACCATTGGTTGCTGGAAAATCGGTGGTATAACTGTACTAGGTTGATGTAAACAAACCTATCTTCTACCAAAAGCTCACACATTTCATATATCATTGATACCAACCCAAAATAACTGAAGAGAAAAATATTTTTCAAGAAAAGTAGAGGACAACGGGGCAGGGTGAAAAAACAGGAAAAATTGCTTGCAAGACACCGATTCAAAAATAAAACATTTTTCATCCTTCAAAACCTGTATTTCTCTGCTTTGCCATATGTCACAAGAGCATTGAGAACATACTCACATGAAGAAAGAGGGCTAGAGATATAAGCATTCACTTACAATCAACCTTTCCACATCCAGACCCCACAAAGCTTTCCATGGTTTACCCGACGCATCACATGCCCTGGTTCAATCCACTTACAGCACGTCAACCCCAGGATACCACATCATTCCAATTCAGCTATTCCTTGCACGCCTTTCACCCCCTGCATGTTTAGGCCCCGATCGCTCAAAATCTTTTTCACTCCATCCTTCCACCTCCAATTTGGTCTCTCACTTCCCCTCATTCCCTCCACCTCTGACAAACATATGCTCCTTGTCAATCCTTCCTCACTCATTCTCTCCATGTGACCAAACCATTTCCATACACCCTCTTCTGCTCTCTCAACCACACTCTTTTTATTACCACACATCTCTCTTACCCTTTCATTACTTACTCAATCAAACCACCTTACACCACATATTGTCCTTAAACATCTCATTTCCAACACATCTACCCTCCTCCGCAAAACCCTATCTATAACCCACGTATCGCAACTATATAAAATTGTTGGAACCACTATTCCTTCAAACATACCCATTTTTGCTTTCTGAGATAATGTCCTCGCCTTCCACACATTTTTCAATGCTCCCAGAATTTTCGCCCCCTCCCCAATCCTGTGACTCACTTCCACTTCCATGGTTCCATCCGCTGCCAAATCGACTCCCAGATATCTAAAACATTTCCCTTCCTCCAGTTTTTCTCCATTTAAACTTACCTCCCAAATGACTTATCTCTCAACCCTACTGTACCTAATAACCTTGCTCTTATTCACATTTACTCTCAGCTTTCTTCTTTCACACACTTTAACAAACTCAGTCACCAGCTTCTGCAGTTTCTTACCCAAATCAGCCACCAGCACTGTATCATCAGCGAACACCAACTGACTCACTTCCCAAGCCCTCTCATCCACAACAGACTACATATTTGCCCCTCTCTCCAAAACTCTTGCATTAACCTCCCTAACAACCCCATCCATAAGCAAATTAAACAACCATAAAGACATCACGCACACCTGCCGCAGACAAAATTCACTGGGAAGCAATCACTTTCCTCTCTTCCTACTCGTACACATGCCTTACATCCGCAATAAAAACTTTTCACTGCTTCTAGCAACTTACCTCCCACACCATATATTCTTAATACCTTCCACAGAGCATCTCTATCAAATCAATCCCATGCCTTCTCCAGATCCAAA
>NC_092235.1:45712147-45756163 GCF_036320965.1 Panulirus ornatus | reverse complement strand
TGATAGCAAGTCAACCCCAGTATACCATATCTTTCCAACTCACTTTATTCCTTGCAGACCTATCGCCTTCCTGTATGTTCAGGCCCTAACTGCTCAAAATCTTTTTCACTCCATCCTTCCACCTCCTTGCTCCCTCCATATCTGACACATATATCCTTTTTGTCAGTCTTTCCTCATTCATTCTCTCATGTCCATATATTTGTCTTCCAAAAAGCTTTCACCACCTCTTCTCTCTTAACCACACCATTTTCCCTGACCCTCTCATTTTGCAAACTAATCAGACCAAAATACCTTACATCTGCCACTCTTATCATCAAACATATTCAACAAACCTTCAAAATACTCACTCCACCTCCTTCTCACTTCATCACTACTTGTTATTACTTCCTCACTTGCCCCTTCACCGATGTTCCCATTTGTTCTTGTCTTACACGTTATTTACCTCCTTCCAAAATAGGTTTCTATTTTCTCTAAATTTTAATGATACTCTCTTACCCCAACTCTTAGAAATATTAGCTAGACTTGGCCTGCAAAGAGGTTACACAAGTGAAAAATCATCTAAATTGTTAGAAGTACAGTCTTATCAATGATCTCTTACTTCAAATGAGTCTATCATTTCCCTGCTACTGGAAGTACTACAGCCTTCAAGTTGAATAACATAATGTACATTCAGATAAATCTTGACTGCCTGGGAGGCTGGGTGAGAGTTTCATAGATCCAATATATTTTTCACAAGAATACTGCAAACTTTTACATAAATAACCCCATATTTTCCATTATAGATTAAACCTAAACTACTTTCTTCTATTCAATATGATTTAATGAAACATTCAAGGTGCTTATATAGCTGGATACCGAAGCTACATGATAAACAACTTATGAGTCTGGGGTACTTATAATAAGGGTTATAGTATACCTTTGCTCTCCACTGGAGATTGAGTTAAACTACATACACAACATGTATTGCCTTTTTCAATACCATTCAATAAACATAATGTTCCAAATTATGCTCAACAATACTTGCTAAACAAGTGGATTTTATTCCTTTTAACACTGGGCTTCCTAACCTTATCCACCATAATTCAAAACACACCATCTCATGTTCATCATACTTTGTGGCACTCTAACCCGTTTAACTCAAGCTTTCAGATAAAAAGCTAGAATAGCTATGCATTACAACTAGGCGAATGGCTATCTATGCTTTCAGAGCTTTATGTAGTTCATTATAATTACATAAATACTACAGAACATAATTTGGAGAGTTATATTTTATTGAAGACATCAATTAAACAGGTTGACAAATTTATGTACCAGAGTACATGGGTCATAGTAAAAGTAAATAACACACTTTTATAAAAATCAACAAGACCAATGAAACTCACACCTAACTTCACTAAGGAACCGATATTAACCTTAAATTGTACTCTCAATATGCAAAAGATGTGCTCATCATCTTCCGTCTGCCACATAAATTGCATGTGGTAGGAGGATGTATAAACATTAAGCAAACAAACTTCCCAGCAAATTCACGTTTTTTTAACATCAAAAATACTGTAAATTTTGGCTGAGTTTTGGTAGTTCAGGCTCTCAAAAATTCTGCTAATTTTTATTGATGCTTGACCACATATTTTTCTAGATCATCCCCACCCGTCCACTATCATATGTTAATGGATTTTGTAAAAAGTAATGCTAAATATTGATCAATATGCACTTCACAACATATCATGACAACTTTTGCCAAAGGATAAATGTCATTAACATTGTCATCACATTTGGTAAAGTGCTTCATGTGTAAATTAGGGATGTGCACTTATATACTGACTAAAAGCTGGGGTGCAATAAATTTTGAACTAAAATGTGCACAAAGTTTAATGTGTTCTAAGTGAAACAAATCGTTTAATGTTCTTGTCACCGTATGTTAAGATATAACTGAATAGCCTTAAATCACTTATGTAATATTCTTAATTGTCAAGTTTTGAAGTGAATATTGTCAAAATTTCTTATCTCTTGAAGTTTTGCCTGTCAAGTGTCAACATTTTACCTGGACACCAACAACAACAATCGAGAATAACATAGGCAAGTTACTCAACCAGAAGGCGACCGTACTGCCACAATCCACGAACACATGCAAGCATTCCTTCAGCTTAATCCCTCTTATTTACTATTTTAGATGGTAACAATACTACTATAAATAATATATTACACATCTAGCTAAACGCTGAGCCATTGTATTTCTAAAAAAAAAAAAAAACTATAATGGCATGCAAAATGAAGAGTACGAGCTTTTCGGATATCAAAGATCAACCTTTTTTTTCCTCAATCCATTTCACTTTTTCCAAGTTTATTGCGTCTATAAAGAAGCATAAAACAGCTTATCTATGATTAAGTATTAATCAAAACCAAAAAATTGAAGGAACAGCGGTTAAGGGAAATAGCAAAGCAAAACAGCTTAGGTATAACACAAAATATACATTGACTTGATCCTTGCCATATCAAAGCATTGTTACAAATATGGATATGACAGTTAAAACCCCATGTTTTAATCCTCCCCTCTCTTTTTTTTTTTAATTTTCCAAAAGAAGGAACAGCGAAGGGGGCCAGGTGAGGATATTCCCTCAAAGGCCCAGTCCTCTGTTCTTAACGCTACCTCGCTATCGCGGGAAATGGCGAATAGTATGAAAGAAAAAGATTATATATATATATATATATATATATATATATATATATATATATATATATATATCTTTCAAAGTATTCGCCATTTCCCGCATTAGCGAGGTAGCGTTAAGAACAGAGGACTGGGCCTTTGAGGGAATATCCTCACCTGGCCCCCTTCTCTGTTCCTTCTTTTGGAAAATTAAAAAAAAAAAAAATAGAGAGGGGAGGATTTCCAGCCCCCCGCTCCCTCCCCTTTTAGTCGCCTTCTACGACACGCAGGGAATACGTAGGAAGTATTCTTTCTCCCCTATGTTGAGGTACTTGCGGAAATATATATATATATATATATATATATATATATATATATATATATATATATATATATATATATATATATATATATATAAGAATATATGGTGTGGGAGGCAAGTTGTTAGAAGCAGTGAAAAGTTTTTATCGAGGTTGTAAGGCATGTGTACGTGTAGGAAGAGAGGAAAGTGATTGGTTCTCAGTAATTGTAGGTTTGCGGCAGGGGTGTGTGATGTCTCCATGGTTTTTTAATTTGCTTATGGATGGGGTTGTTAGGGAGGTGAATGCAAGAGTTTTGGAAAGAGGGGCAAGTATGAAGTCTGTTGTGGATGAGAGAGCTTGGGAAGTGAGTCAGTTGTTGTTCGCTGATGATACAGCGCTGGTGGCTGATTCATGTGAGAAACTGCAGAAGCTGGTGACTGAGTTTGGTAAAGTGTGTGAAAGAAGAAAGTTAAGAGTAAATGTGAATAAGAGCAAGGTTATTAGGTACAGTAGGGTTGAGGGTCAAGTCAATTGGGAGGTAAGTTTGAATGGAGAAAAACTGGAGGAAGTAAAGTGTTTTAGATATCTGGGAGTGGATCTGGCAGCGGATGGAACCATGGAAGAGGAAGTGGATCATAGGGTGGTGTGGAAGTCGAGAACATTATCTCGGAAAGCAAAAATGGGTATGTTTGAAGGAATAGTGGTTCCAACAATGTTGTATGGTTGCGAGGCGTGGGCTATGGATAGAGTTGTGCACAGGAGGGTGGATGAGCTGGAAATGAGATGTTTGAGGACAATGTGTGGTGTGAGGTGGTTTGATCGAGAAAGTAACGTAAGGGTAAGAGAGATGTGTGGAAATAAAAAGAGCGTGGTTGAGAGAGCAGAAGAGGGTGTTTTGAAATGGTTTGGGCACATGGAGAGAATGAGTGAGGGAAGATTGACCAAGAGGATATATGTGTCGGAGGTGGAGGGAACGAGGAGAAGTGGGAGACCAAATTGGAGGTGGAAAGATGGAGTGAAAAAGATTTTGTGTGATCGGGGCCTGAACATGCAGGAGGGTGAAAGGAGGGCAAGGAATAGAGTGAATTGGATCGATGTGGTATACCGGGGTTGACGTGCTGTCAGTGGATTGAATCAGGACATGTGAAGCGTCTGGGGTAAATCATGGAAAGCTGTGTAGGTATGTATATTTGCGTGTGTGGACGTGTATGTATATACATGTGTATGGGGGTGGGTTGGGCCATTTCTTTCGTCTGTTTCCTTGCGCTACCTCGCAAACGCGGGAGACAGCGACAAAGCAAATATATATATATATATATATATATATATATATATATATATATATATATATATATATATATATCAGGGAACAAAGGTTTTAGCTATATGCACAACACGTGTGGGTAAAGACAGGAAACCCTTATTACAAATTGGACAGTATTACTATTGGTAAAATAATGCGAGAAAGTTAGGAGTACTGATGAGCAAGGGTCTTAATCTGCGGCAACAATGTATTAGTGTTATAAGGTTAATAGGATGTTAGGGTTCATTAATAAGACTGTTAGCAATGAAACTCCTTGAGTATTATTGCAACTTTATCTTGCGTTGGTGAGATTACATGTGGATTATGCGGTACAGTTTTGGGTACCATATTATACAGTTGATATAGATTGTTTAGGGCGAGTATTAAGGTGAATGACAAAAAAATACTGTAATTAGAAACCTCAATTAAGAAGAAAAGTTAATAAGACTGAATTTACTCAGGAGTGCTAGATGGGCTATGATTGAAGTTATAAAATGGGTGACGGGCATTAATAATGGTGACGTGAACAAAGTTCTTCGGATGACGGCACAGGATAGGACAAGAAATAAGAAGTGGTAGAGGATGTGTGGATCAGGTGTTTGCTTTGAAGAATGTATGTGAGAAATACTTAGAAAAGCAAATGGATTTGTATGTAGCATTTATGGATCTGGAGAAGGCATATGATAGAGTTGATAGAGATGCTCTGTGGAAGGTATTAAGAATATATGGTGTGGGAGGCAAGTTGTTAGAAGCAGTGAAAAGTTTTTATCGAGGATGTAAGGCATGTGTACGTGTAGGAAGAGAGGAAAGTGATTGGTTCTCAGTGAATGTAGGTTTGCGGCAGGGGTGTGTGATGTCTCCATGGTTGTTTAATTTGTTTATGGATGGGGTTGTAAGGGAGGTAAATGCAAGAGTCCTGGAAAGAGGGGCAAGTATGAAGTCTGTTGGGGATGAGAGAGCTTGGGAAGTGAGTCAGTTGTTGTTCGCTGATGATACAGCGCTGGTGGCTGATTCATGTGAGAAACTGCAGAAGCTGGTGACTGAGTTTGGTAAAGTGTGTGGAAGAAGAAAGTTGAGAGTAAATGTGAATAAGAGCAAGGTTATTAGGTACAGTAGGGGTGAGGGTCAAGTCAATTGGGAGGTGAGTTTGAATGGAGAAAAACTGGAGGAAGTGAAGTGTTTTAGATATCTGGGAGTGGATCTGTCAGCGGATGGAACCATGGAAGCGGAAGTGGATCATAGGGTGGGGGAGGGGGCGAAAATTTTGGGAGCCTTGAAAAATGTGTGGAAGTCGAGAACACTATCTCGGAAAGCAAAAATGGGTATGTTTGAGGGAATAGTGGTTCCAACAATGTTGTATGGTTGCGAGGCGTGGGCTATGGATAGAGATGTGCGCAGGAGGATGGATGTGCTGGAAATGAGATGTTTGAGGACAATGTGTGGTGTGAGGTGGTTTGATCGAGTAAGTAACGTAAGGGTAAGAGAGATGTGTGGAAATAAAAGAGCGTGGTTGAGAGAGCAGAAGAGGGTGTTTTGAAATGGTTTGGGCACATGGAGAGAATGAGTGAGGAGAGATTGACCAAGAGGATATATGTGTCGGAGGTGGAGGGAACGAGGAGAAGAGGGAGACCAAATTGGAGGTGGAAAGATGGAGTGAAAAAGATTTTGTGTGATCGGGGCCTGAACATGCAGGAGGGTGAAAGGAGGGCAAGAAATAGAGTGAATTGGAGTCATGTGGTATACAGGGGTTGACGTGCTGTCAGTGGATTGAAGCAAGGCATGTGAAGCGTCTGGGGTAAACCATGGAAAGCTGTGTAGGTATGTATATTTGCGTGTGTGGACGTGTGTATGTACATGTGTATGGGGGGGGGGGGGTTGGGCCATTTCTTTCGTCTGTTTCCTTGCGCTACCTCGCAAACGCGGGAGACAGCGACAAAGTATAAAAAAAAAAAAAAAAAAAAAAAAAAAAAAATTAGAAAAAAAATAGATTCAAGTCGAATGTGGGAAATTGGTTCGGGAGTAAGGTAGTAGATTTATAGAACAAGCTGCCAAATACTGCAGTAGAATCTTTAGGCAACTTTAAACGAATGTTGCATGTGTTAATGGGCTTAGACGGTTGGTTGTAAGGTGGACAGACCCAGAACCTGCCTGGCATGGGCCAATAAGCATCTTACAGTGTCCTCACTTCTTAAGTGCTTATAAAACATTATCTCAAGAACGTGGGAAAATTGCCAAATCTGGCGACAGTCTTAAGTTTCGAAGGCTTCACGACCCAAGATAAACGCTTAAGAACCCCAAGATCTGGCACTGGTTCTAATAAAGATACGAATTTGTTAAATATCACAGTGGCATGAATTAAACAAAAGTTTCAGGACAGGGTTTGAATAAGTGAATAATGCAATTAAGTTCTGACATATAACACGTACTCATTCCGCCTTCAATTGGATTAAATCAAACACGCAATCTACTATGTTGGGACATATACTCATTTCTAACATCAGGCTCCGTAATTTTTTTCATTCGGCAACTCATGACAGTTTAATACGGTAATTGTCTCATTAATCAAGATACAAACTTTCCGTACAAAGCTCTTTCAGGCTCCTGTCAAGTGATTAATGCCATAACTTGGACACGTGAAAGTTGGTAACTTCCATATGTCAAATGCCCGTTGTAAAAACGAATACTCCTTCGTGTTCAGGCGTGGTTTTATATTTGTATATGTCCATTTATATGGACTGATCTGCGATACATGAAGACTGGAAAAATTGGGATCGCGTTTTTCCGAAAAGATCTTGTACATCTCGAAAATATTTTCTACTTCTTGGTTTGGCAACAGAAGATTTCAATAACTTCCAGGCATTCCGAGGTTTCCTTTACACCGATTTTGTTGCTTACGAAATTGCTCCACAAAATCCTGTAGTCCGCGTACTCCTCTCGCTATGAGAATAAGCTAATGTGACAATCTGGTCCGTGATCGTAAGTCACATCCTAGTGTGAAGACCCACTCTGACCCGGGCGTCCCTAATCAATATTCAGTATCGCACGTCGAATCGGTTGAGCCAATCGCCTTCCAATTGATTTAATTTGTGCCGGTGTCCCCGGCAAATTTATTGTGCACCCACATTTCCATCCTGAGAGCGTTAGGGTTAAAGGATTATAGGGGGTCACAATTACATTATGGATTCCGTCTCATAAAGGCCTCCGTGAGCACGACAAATCTGATGCTTTAGCCAAACTTGCAACAGAAATGGTTATGTTGAAAACAACGTTGGGGTGCACCTGAAAATTGTGTTGACTTCGTTTTCATTCCTCCGACGAGATGGCCGTTAAGCATCCCATCGACGGTCTCGGTCATGTTCTTTTTGAAATACTTAATCCTGTTCTCGAGTTACTTTAGTAAAAGAGCTTCTCAGCAGCGTTACACATTACACTACTTGCATTTTACTTTAAGAGCTCTTTGTCATCGTAATTTCCTATAGGTCTTTTGGAGAGTTCTTAAAAAGTTGAAAAGAAAATTGGCCCTTAACATTATGGGGATCCCCTTTCAAACAAAGTAGAGTATGAAGCTCAGCATGACTGTTTTCTCCCAGCATCATGCTGGCCCACGATCAAGGTACAGTGATTCTTAGGGGCAAGAACCCCGTGTGAACATATCACTTACTTTCACCATTCGCTTCAGCAGCATATTAATTTCCGTCTCTGAGAGCTCCGTGGAACCTCATACTTGCTTGTCTCTTGCAGGAGCAGTTCCAGAGGAACTCGAGAAGGACATCTTAATCTTCCAACACAACTATGTTAGATCGGCAATCTCCTCTCTTCAAGCAAAATAGCTACAGAACTGCAGCTATACCTACTTCCTCTTGCAGCACAACCATCGCCCGTGGGTAACGCGCCATTCCTTCTCCAAAGGTAACAATAGACCTTGCAATGATTCACATTTCCTGTAGCATCCCAAGACTGCTGTCCCACTACTGTAGTAGTGCCTAAACTTTTTATGCTCTTGCGCCACCAGTAATAGCCTGGCCTTGAGCTATAGTTTCCTGTATATGTCCTGTGTTCCTTCTCGATCTTAACCGTTAAGGAAGAAGCTGTACAATGCACATCCTTAAAAAATCACTTTTTATTTCATCTACATATGTCTTGGATATAGAGAGCAGACCTTATTAGCATTTTGTATATGAAGTTACAAAGAGGCAAAAGAGGGCAACCGTCTCTGGGCCTCCAAATTTCAGATGCCCATTAAAAATTGGTTTTAACTGTAACATAATGCCTTTTCATCTCATGAGTGGTTATCCCTTTGCAAGGTATACTTTTGAAAATCAAAACTGCATAGAAAAGAACAATAAGAACATCATAATTATAAGTTATGGAAGTTCAGTCATTTATTAGTGTATAAGACAAAAACATCAAATTAGTTTCACTTCTTGAGTAGAACACATGAAAATTAGAACATGCACATTTTCGTTTAAAACTTTATACATAGATTGCACATCCTCAAAATATATATGTGAATCATGTAACTAAATCTAATGATGCACAGTTAGGCTTTGGTACTGACAGTTGTGGTATTTGAAAAACATTCTAGCAAACATATATTCAGAGCAAGGAAATTATACTGGGAGAATGTGGTTTGGAGCATTAAGTTTTATATCCATCAGTAATTGTAGGAAGGGATATAATGATCTGCGAAAATACAAGGTCAAGCTTCATTAAATTCAGCAATATCTGTGAGATCCTAACCAAGCTTAAACTCTCAGCCTAAATTTAGTCTTTTGATGCAACAAAAAATAAAAATGAGTGTTCTGATTTTTGCATTAATTTGCTGAAGTTTTTAAACATAACATGCTCTTACTCCATGCAACCACTATGTTAAAACGAAATGACCATGTGGTATACCGGGGTCAATGTGCTATCACTGGACTAAACCAAGGCATGTGAAAGGTCTTTGGGGCCTGGATGTTGATAGAGAGCTGTGGTATCAGTGTGTTCCAGAAAACTTTCCAGTGATTACCTCAGATGCTTCACATGCCCTACTTCAATCCAGTGACAGCACGTCGACCACGGTATACATTGTTCCAATTCACTCTATTCCTTGCACGCATTTCACCCCCCTGCAAGTTAAGGCCCCGATTGCTCAAAATCTTTTTTACTTCATCTTCCACCTACAATTTGGTCTCCCACTTCTTGTTCCCTCCACCTCTGACACATATATCCTCTTTATCAATCTCTCCTCACTCATTCTCTCCATGTGACCAAACCATTTCAATTCACCCTCTTCTGCTCTCTCAACCACACTCTTTTTATCACCACACATCTCTCTTACCCTTTCATTACTTACTTCATCAAACCACCTCACACAGCATATTGTCCTCAAACATTTCATTTCCAACACATCCACCCTCCTACGCACACCCTGATCTATAGCCCATGCCTCGCAACTATATAATATTGTTGGAATCACTGTTCCTTCAAACATACACATTTTTGCTCTCTGAGATAACGTTTTTGCCTTCCACACATTCTTCAATGCTCCCAGAGCCTTCGCTGCCTCCCCCACCATGTGACTCACTTCCGTTTCCATGGTTCCATTCTCTGCTAATTCCACACCCAGATATCTAAAACACTTCACATCCTCCAGTTTTTCTCCAATAAAACTTACCTCCCAATTAACTTATCCCTCAACCCTACTGAACCTAATAACCATGCTCTTATTCACATTTACTCTCAGCTTTCTTCTTTCACACACTTTACCAAACTCAGTCAACAGCTTCTGCAGTTTCTCACCCAAATCAGCCACCAGCGCTATATCATCAGCAAGAAACAACTGACTCACTTCCCAAGCCCTCTCATCCACAACAAACTGCATACTTTCCCCCCCTCTCCAAAACTCTTGCATTTACCTCCCTAACAACCCCATCCATAAACAAATTAAACAACCATGGAGACATCACACACCCTGCAGCAAACTGACATTCACTGGGAACCAGTCACTTTCCTTTCTTCCTACAAATACACATGCCTTACATCATATATAAAAACTTTTCACTGCTTCGAGCAACTTACCTCCCATACCATATACTCTTAATACCTTCCACAAAGCATCTCTATCAACTCTATCATATGCCTTCTCCAGATCTATAAATGCTACATACAAAAACATCTGTTTTTCTAAGTATTTCTCACATACAATCTTCAAAGCAAACACCTTATCCGCTCTTTCTCTACCACTTCTGAAACCACACTGCTTTTCCCCAATCTGATGTTATGTACATGCCTTTACCCTTGCAATCAATACCCTCCCATATAATTTCCCAGGAATACTCAACAAACATACCTCTGTAATTTGAACACTCACCTTTATCATCTTTGCCTTTGTACAATAGCACTATGCATGCATTTTGCCAATCCTCAGGCACTCACCATGAACCATACATATATTGAATATCCTTCCCAACCAGTCAACAACAGTCACCCTCCTTTTTAACAAATTCCACTGCAGTACCATCCAAACCCGCCACTTTGCCAGCATTCATCTTCCGCAATGTTTTCACTACCTCTTCTCTGTTCACCATACCATTCTCCCTTACCCTCTCGCCTTGCACACCGCCTCAACCATAACACCCTATACCTGCCAATCTATCATCAAACACGTTCGACAAACCTTCGAAATACTCACTCTATCTCCTTCTCACTTCACCAGTACTTGTTATTGCCTCCCCATTAGCCTCCTTCACCAATGTTCCCATTTGTTCTCTTGTCTTACGCACTTTATTCACCTTCCAAAACATCTTTTTATTCTTAAAATTTAATGATACTCTCTCACCCCAACTCTCATTTGCCCTCATTTTCATCTCTTGCACCTTTCTCTTGACCTCCTGCCTCTTTCTTTTATACATCTCCCAGTCATTCACACTATTCCCCAGCAAAAATTGTCCAAAGGCCTCTCTCTTCTCTTTCACTAACAGTCCTACTTCTTCATCCCACCACTCACTACCCTTTCTAATCTGCCAGCCTCCCACCTTTCTCATGCCACAAGCATCTTTAGCGCAAGCCATCACTGCTTCCCTAAATACATCTCATTCCTCCCCCACTCCCCTTACATCATTTGCTCTCACCTTTTTTCATTCTGCACTCAATCTCTCCTGGTACTTCCTGACACAAGCCTCCTTTCCAAGCTCACTTACTGTCACCACTCTGTTCACCCCAACATTCTCTCTTCTTTTATGAAAACCTCTACAAATCATCACCTCCACAAGATAATGATCAGACTTCCCTCCAGTTGCCCCTGTCAGCACGTTAACTTCCAAAAGTCTCTCTTTCACGCACCTGTCAATTAACACGTAATCTTATAATGCTCTCTGGCCATCTCTCCTACTTACATATGTTTACTTATGTATAATTCTCTTTTTAAACCAGGTATTCCCAATCACCAGTCCTTTTTCAGCACACAAATCTACAAGCTCTTCACCATTTCTATTTACAACACTAAAGACCCCAGGTACACCAATTATACCCTTGACTGCCACATTACTCACCTTTGCATTCAAATCACCCATCACTATAAACTGGTCTCGTGCATCAAAGCTGCTAACACACTCACTCAGCTGCTCCCTAAACCCTTGCCTCTCATGATTTTTCTTCTCATCACCAGGTGCATAGGCACCAATAATGACCCATCTCTCTCCATAAACTTACAGTTTTACCCATATCAATCTAGATTACTTTCTTATACTCTGTCACATACTACCACAACTCCTGCCTCAGGAATAGTGCTACTCCTTCCTTGGATCTTGACCTCTCACCAACCCCTGACTTTACTCCCAAGACATTCAAAAACCACTCTTTTTGCAAGGAAATAATGCAAATGCCTGGAATATGTATGAAAGAAAGAGGCAGGAGGTCAAGAGAAAGGTGCAAGGGGTGAAAAAGAGGGCAAGTGAGAGTTGGGGTGAGAGAGTATCATTAAATTTTAGGGAGAATAAAAACATGTTTTGGAAGGAGGTAAATAAAGTGCGTAAGACAAGGGAACAAATGGGAACTTCAGAAGGGGGCTGATGGGGAGGTGATAACAAGTTGTGGTGATGTGAGAAGGAGATGGAGTGAGTATTTTGAAGGTTTGTTGAATGTGTTTGATGATAGAGTGGTAGGGTGTTTTGGTCGAGGTGGTGTGCAAAGAAAGAAGGTTAGGGAGAATGATTTGGTAAACAGAAGAGGTAGTAAAAGTAGTGTGGAAAATGAAAGCCGGCAACGCAGAGGGTTTGGATGGTATTGCAGTGGAATGTATTAAAAAAGGGGGTGACTGTATTGTTGATTGATGGGAAGGTTATTTAATGTATGTATAACTCATGGTGAGGAGCCTGAGGATTGGTGGAATACTTGCATAGTGCCATTGTACAAAGGCAAACGTGATAAAAGTGAGTGCTCAAATTACAGAGGTATAAGTTTGTTGAGTATTCCTGGGAAATTATATGGGAGGGTATTGATTGAGAGGTTGAAAGCATGTAAAGAGCATCAGACTGGGAAGAGCAGTGTGGTTTCAGAAGTGGTAGAGGATGTGTGGATCATGTGTTTGCTTTGAAGAATGTATGTGAGAAATATTTTGAAAAGCAAATAGATTTGTCTCTCTTTCGCACGCCTGTCAATTAACACGTAATCCAATAACGCTCTCTGGCCATCTCTCCTACTTACATAAGTATACTTATGTATATCTCGCTTTTTAAACCAGGTATTCCCAATCATCAGTCCTTTTTCAGCACATAAATCTACAAGCTCTTGGATGTTAATGTACTGAGAGGTGCAACTGGAGGGATGTCTGATCATTATCTTGTGGAGGCTAAGGTGAAGATTAGTATGGGTTTTCAGAAAAGAGGAGTGAATGTTGGGGTGAAGAGAGTGGTGAGAGTAAGTGAGCTTGAGAAGGAGACGTGTGTGGGGAAGTACCAGGAGAGACTGTGTACAGAATGGAAAAAGGTGAGAACAATGGAAGTAAGGGGAGTGGGGGAGGAATGGGATGTATTTAGGGAATCAGTGATGGATTGCACAAAAGATGCTTGTGGCATGAGAAGAGTGGGAGGTGGGCTGTTTAGAAAGGGTAGTGAGTGGTGGGATGAAGAAGTAAGAGTATTAGTGAAAGAGAAGAGAGAGGCATTTGGACGATTTGTGCAGGGAAAAAATGCAATTGAGTGGGAGAAGTATAAAAGAAAGAGACAGGAGGTCAAGAGAAAGGTGCAAGAGGTGAAAAAAAGGGCAAATGAGAGTTGGGGTGAGAGACTATCAGTAAATTTTAGGGAGAATAAAAAGATGTTCTGGAAGGAGGTAAATAGGGTGCGTAAGACAAGGGAGCAAATGGGAACTTCAGTGAAGGGCGTAAATGGGGAGGTGATAACAAGTAGTGGTGATGTGAGAAGGAGATGGAATGAGTATTTTGAAGGTTTGTTGAATGTGTCTGATGACAGAGTGGCAGATATAGGGTGTTTTGGTCGAGGTGGTGTGCAAAGTGAGAGGGTTAGGGAAAATGATTTGGTAAACAGAGAAGAGGTAGTAAAAGCTTTGCGGAAGATGAAAGCCGGCAAGGCAGCGGGATTGGATGGTATTGCAGTGGAATTTATTAAAAAAGGGGGTGACTGTATTGTTGACTGGTTGGTAAGGTTATTTAATGTATGTATGACTCATGGTGAGGTGCCTGAGGATTGGCGGAATGCGTGCATAGTGCCATTGTACAAAGGCAAAGGGGATAAGAGTGAGTGCTCAAATTACAGAGGTATAAGTTTGTTGAGTATTCCTGGTAAATTATATGGGAGGGTATTGATTGAGAGGGTGAAGGCATGTACAGAGCATCAGATTGGGGAAGAGCAGTGCGGTTTCAGAAGTGGTAGAGGATGTGTGGATCAGGTGTTTGCTTTGAAGAATGTATGTGAGAAATACTTAGAAAAGCAAATGGATTTGTATGTAGCATTTATGGATCTGGAGAAGGCATATGATAGAGTTGATAGAGATGCTCTGTGGAAGGTATTAAGAATATATGGTGTGGGAGGCAAGTTGTTAGAAGCAGTGAAAAGTTTTTATCGAGGATGTAAGGCATGTGTACGTGTAGGAAGAGAGGAAAGTGATTGGTTCTCAGTGAATGTAGGTTTGCGGCAGGGGTGTGTGATGTCTCCATGGTTGTTTAATTTGTTTATGGATGGGGTTGTTAGGGAGGTAAATGCAAGAGTCCTGGAAAGAGGGGCAAGTATGAAGTCTGTGGGGGATGAGAGAGCTTGGGAAGTGAGTCAGTTGTTGTTCGCTGATGATACAGCGCTGGTGGCTGATTCATGTGAGAAACTGCAGAAGCTGGTGACTGAGTTTGGTAAAGTGTGTGGAAGAAGAAAGTTAAGAGTAAATGTGAATAAGAGCAAGGTTGTTAGGTACAGTAGGGTTGAGGGTCAAGTCAATTGGGAGGTGAGTTTGAATGGAGAAAAACTGGAGGAAGTGAAGTGTTTTAGATATCTGGGAGTGGATCTGTCAGCGGATGGAACCATGGAAGCGGAAGTGGATCATAGGGTGGGGGAGGGGGCGAAAATTTTGGGAGCCTTGAAAAATGTGTGGAAGTCGAGAACATTATCTCGGAAAGCAAAAATGGGTATGTTTGAAGGAATAGTGGTTCCAACAATGCTGTATGGTTGCGAGGCGTGGGCTATGGATAGAGTTGTGCGCAGGAGGATGGATGTGCTGGAAATGAGATGTTTGAGGACAATGTGTGGTGTGAGGTGGTTTGATCGAGTAAGTAACGTAAGGGTAAGAGAGATGTGTGGAAATAAAAAGAGCGTGGTTGAGAGAGCAGAAGAGGGTGTTTTGAAATGGTTTGGGCACATGGAGAGAATGAGTGAGGAAAGATTGACCAAGAGGATATATGTGTCGGAGGTGGAGGGAACGAGGAGAAGAGGGAGACCAAATTGGAGGTGGAAAGATGGAGTGAAAAAGATTTTGTGTGATCGGGGCCTGAACATGCAGGAGGGTGAAAGGAGGGCAAGGAATAGAGTGAATTGGAGCGATGTGGTATACAGGGGTTGACGTGCTGTCAGTGGATTGAACCAAGGCATGTGAAGCGTCTGGGGTAAACCATGGAAAGCGGTGTAGGTATGTATATTTGCGTGTGTGGACGTGTGTATGTACATGTGTATGGGGGGGGGTTGGGCCATTTCTTTCGTCTGTTTCCTTGCGCTACCTCGCAAACGCGGGAGACAGCGACAAAGTATAAAAAAAAAAAAAAAAAAAAAAAAAAAAAAAATAGATTTGTAAGTAGCATTTATGGATCTGGAGAAGTCATATGATAGAGTTGATAGAGATGCTCTGTGGAACGTATTAAGAATATATGGAGTGGGGGCAAATTGTTAGAAGCAGTGAAGAGTTTTTATCGAGGATGTAAGGCATGTGTACATGTAGGAAGAGAGGAAAGTGATTGGTTCTCAGTGAATGTTGGTTTGCGGCAGGGGTGTGTGATGTCTCCATGGTTGTTTAATTTGTGTATGGATGGCGTTGTTAGGGAGGTGAATGCAAGAGTTCTGGAAAGAGGGGTAAGTATGCAATCTGTTGTGGATGAGAGAGCTTGGGAAGTGAGTCAGTTGTTGTTCGCTGATGATACAGCGCTGGTGGCTGATTCGTGTGAGAAACTGTAGAAGCTGGTGACTGAGTTTGGTAAAGTGTGTGAAAGAAGAAAGCTGAGAGTAAATATGAATAAGAGCAAGGTTATTAGGTACAGTAGGGTTGAGGGACAAGTATATTGGGAGGTAAGTTTGAACTGAGAAAAACTGGAGGAAGTAAAGTGTTTTAGATATCTGGGAGTGGATTGGCAGTGGATGGAACCATGGAAGTGGAAGTGAATCATAGGGTGGGGGAGGGGGCAAAAGTTCTGGGAGCCTTGAAGAATGTGTGGAAGTCGAGAACATTATCTCGGAAAGCAAAAATGGGTATGTTTGAAGGAATAGTGGTTTCAACAATGTTATATGGTTGCGAGGCGTGGGCTATGGATAGGGTTGTGCGGAGGAGGGTGGGTGTGCTGGAAATGAGATGTTTGAGGACAGTATGTGGTGTGAGGTGGTTTGATCGAGTAAGTAATAATAGGGTAAAAGAGATGTGTGGTAATAAAAAGAGTGTGGTTGAGAGAGCAGAAGAGGGTGTTTTGAAATGGTTTGGTCACATGGAGAGAATGAGTGAGGAATGATTGACCAAGAGGATACATGTGTCAGGTGGAGGGAACGACGAGAAGTGGGAGACCAATTTGGAGGTGGAGGAAATGGGGTGAAAAAGATTTTAAGTGATCGGGGCCTGAACATGCAGGAGGGTGAAAGGCGTGCAAGGAATTGAGTGAATTGGAACGATGTGGTATACCGGGGTCGACAATCTGTCAACAGATTGAATTAGGGCTTGTGTAGCGTCTAGGGTAAGCCATGAAAAGTTCTGTGGGGCCTGGAGGTGGAAAGGGAGCTGTGGTTTCAGTGCATTATACATGAGAGCTAGAGACTGAGTGTGAACGAATGTGGCCTTTGTTGTCTTTTCCTAGCGCTACCTCGCGCACGTGCGGGGGGGAGGGGGTTGATATTTATGTGTGGTGGGGTGGCGATGGGAATGAATAAAGGCAGACAGTATGAATTATGTACATGTGTATATATGTGTGTATATATATATATATATATATATATATATATATATATATATATATATATATATATATATATATATATATATATTATTATTATTATTATTATACTTTGTCGCTGTCTCCCGCGTTTGCGAGGTAGCGCAAGGAAACAGACGAAAGAAATGGCCCAACCCCCCCCCATACACATGTATATACATACGTCCACACACGCAAATATACATACCTACACAGCTTTCCATGGTTTACCCCAGACGCTTCACATGCCTTGATTCAATCCACTGACAGCACGTCAACCCCGGTATACCACATCGCTCCAATTCACTCTATTCCTTGCCCTCCTTTCACCCTCCTGCATGTTCAGGCCCCGATCACACAAAATCTTTTTCACTCCATCTTTCCACCTCCAATTTGGTCTCCCTCTTCTCCTCGTTCCCTCCACCTCCGACACATATATCCTCTTGGTCAATCTTTCCTCACTCATTCTCTCCATGTGCCCAAACCACTTCAAAACACCCTCTTCTGCTCTCTCAACCACGCTCTTTTTATTTCCACACATCTCTCTTACCCTTACGTTACTCACTCGAGCAAACCACCTCACACCACACATTGTCCTCAAACATCTCATATCCAGCACATCCATCCTCCTGCGCACAACTCTATCCATAGCCCACGCCTCGCAACCATACAACATTGTTGGAACCACTATTCCTTCAAACATACCCATTTTTGCTTTCCGAGATAATGTTCTCGACTTCCACACATTCTTCAAGGCCCCCAGAATTTTCGCCCCCTCCCCCACCCTATGATCCACTTCCGCTTCCATGGTTCCATCCGCTGCCAGATCCACTCCCAGATATCTAAAACACTTCACTTCCTCCAGTTTTTCTCCATTCAAACTCACCTCCCAATTGACTTGACCCTCAACCCTACTGTACCTAATAACCTTGCTCTTATTCACATTTACTCTTAACTTTCTTCTTTCACACACTTTACCAAACTCAGTCACCAGCTTCTGCAGTTTCTCACATGAATCAGCCACCAGCGCTGTATCATCAGCGAACAACAACTGACTCACTTCCCAAGCTCTCTCATCCCCAACAGACTTCATACTTGCCCCTCTTTCCAAAACTCTTGCATTTACCTCCCTAACAACCCCATCCATAAACAAATTAAACAACCATGGAGACATCACACACCCCTGCCGCAAACCTACATTCACTGAGAACCAATCACTTTCCTCTCTTCCTACACGTACACATGCCTTACATCCTCGATAAAAACTTTTCACTGCTTCTAACAACTTTCCTCCCACACCATATATTCTTAATACCTTCCACAGAGCATCTCTATCAACTCTATCATATGCCTTCTCCAGATCCATAAATGCTACATACAAATCCATTTGCTTTTCTAAGTATTTCTCACATACATTCTTCAAAGCAAACACCTGATCCACACATCCTCTACCACTTCTGATACCACACTGCTCTTCCCCAATCTGATGCTCTGTACATGCCTTCACCCTCTCAATCAATACCCTCCCATATAATTTACCAGGAATACTCAACAAGCTTATACCTCTGTAATTTGAGCACTCACTCTTATCCCCTTTGCCTTTGTACAATGGCACTATGCACGCATTCCGCCAATCCTCAGGCACCTCACCATGAGTCATACATACATTAAATAACCTTACCAACCAGTCAACAATACAGTCACCCCCTTTTTTAATAAATTCCACTGCAATACCATCCAAACCTGCTGCCTTGCCGGCTTTCATCTTCCGCAAGGCTTTCACTACCTCTTCTCTGTTTACCAAATCATTTTCCCTAACCCTCTCACTTTGCACACCACCTCGACCAAAACACCCTATATCTGCCACTCTATCATCAAACACATTCAACAAACCTTCAAAATACTCACTCCATCTCCTTCTCACATCACCACTACTTGTTATTAGCTCCCCATTTGCACCCTTCACTGAAGTTCCCATTTGCTCCCTTGTCTTACGCACTTTATTTACCTCCTTCCAGAACATCTTTTCATTCTCCCTAAAATTTACTGATAGTCTCTCACCCCAACTCTCATTTGCCCTTTTTTTCACCTCTTGCACCTTTCTCTTGACCTCCTGTCTCTTTCTTTTATACATCTCCCACTCAATTGCATTTTTTCCCTGCAAAAATCGTCCAAATGCCTCTCTCTTCTCTTTCACTAATACTCTTACTTCTTCATCCCACCACTCACTGCCCTTTCTAATCAACCCACCTCCCACTCTTCTCATGCCACAAGCATCTTTTGCGCAATCCATCACTGATTCCCTAAATACATCCCATTCCTCCCCCACTCCCCTTACTTCCATTGTTCTCACCTTTTTCCATTCTGTACACAGTCTCTCCTGGTACTTCCTCACACAGGTCTCCTTCCCAAGCTCACTTGAATTCTTCAAGGCTCCCAGAATTTTCGCCCCCTCCCCCACCCTATGATCCACTTCCGCTTCCATGGTTCCATCCGCTGCCAGATCCACTCCCAGATATCTAAAACACTTCACTTCCTCCAGTTTTTCTCCATTCAAACTCACCTCCCAATTGACTTGACCCTCAACCCTACTGTACCTAATAACCTTGCTCTTATTCACATTTACTCTTAACTTTCTTCTTTCACACACTTTACCAAACTCAGTCACCAGCTTCTGCAGTTTCTCATATGTGTCGGAGGTGGAGGGAACGAGGAGAAGAGGGAGACCAAATTGGAGGTGGAAAGATGGAGTGAAAAAGATTTTGTGTGATCGGGGCCTGAACATGCAGGAGGGTGAAAGGAGGGCAAAGAATAGAGTGAATTGGAGTGATGTGGTATACCGGGGTTGACGTGCTGTCAGTGGATTGAATCAAGGCATGTGTATGGGGGTGGGTTGGGCCATTTCTTTCGTCTGTTTCCTTGCGCTACCTCGCAAACGCGGGAGACAGCGACAAAGCAAAAAAAAAAAAAAAAAAAATATATATATGTTTGAAGGAATAGTGGTTCCAACAATGTTGTATGGTTGCGAGGCGTGGGCTATGGATAGAGTTGTGCGCAGGAGGATGGATGTGCTGGAAATGAGATGTTTGAGGACAATGTGTGGTGTGAGGTGGTTTGATCGAGTAAGTAACGTAAGGGTAAGAGAGATGTGTGGAAATAAAAAGAGCGTGGTTGAGAGAGCAGAAGAGGGTGTTTTGAAATGGTTTGGGCACATGGAGAGAATGAGTGAGGAAAGATTGACCAAGAGGATATATGTGTCGGAGGTGGAGGGAACGAGGAGAAGAGGGAGACCAAATTGGAGGTGGAAAGATGGAGTGAAAAGGATTTTGTGTGATCGGGGCCTGAACATGCAGGAGGGTGAAAGGAGGGCAAGGAATAGAGTGAATTGGAGCGATGTGGTATACAGGGGTTGACGTGCTGTCAGTGGATTGAATCAAGGCATGTGAAGCGTCTGGGGTAAACCATGGAAAGCTGTGTAGGTATGTATATTTGCGTGTGTGGACGTATGTATATACATGTGTAGGGGGGGGGGGGTTGGGCCATTTCTTTCGTCTGTTTCCTTGCGCTACCTCGCAAACGCGGGAGACAGCGACAAAGTATAATAAAAAATAAAAAAAAAATATATATATATATATATATATATATATATATATATATATATATATATATATATATATATATATATATATTCTTTCTTTCTTTTAAACTATTCGCCATTTCCCGTGTTAGCGAGGTAGCGTTAAGAACAGAGGACTGGGCCTTTTTTGGAATATCCTCACCTGGCCCCCTCTGTTCCTTCTTTTGGAAAATTTAAAAAAAAACGAGAGGGGAGGATTTCCAGCCCCCCGCTCCCTCCCCTTTTAGTCGCCTTCTACGCAGGGAATACGTGGGAAGTATTCTTAATCCCCTATCCCCAGGGATATATATATATATATATATATATTTTTTTTTTTTTTTTATACTTTGTCGCTGTCTCCCGCGTTTGCGAGGTAGCGCAAGGAAACAGACGAAAGAAATGGCCCAACCCCCCTCATACACATGTACATACACACGTCCACACACGCAAATATACATACCTACACAGCTTTCCATGGTTTACCCCGGACGCTTCACATGCCTTGATTCAATCCACTGACAGCACGTCAACCCCTGTATACCACATCGCTCCAATTCACTCTATTCCTTGCCCTCCTTTCACCCTCCTGCATGTTCAGGCCCCGATCACACAAAATCCTTTTCACTCCATCTTTCCACCTCCAATTTGGTCTCCCTCTTCTCCTCGTTCCCTCCACCTCCGACACATATATCCTCTTGGTCACTCTTTCCTCACTCATTCTCTCCATGTGCCCAAACCATTTCAAAACACCCTCTTCTGCTCTCTCAACCACGCTCTTTTTATTTCCACATCTCTCTTACCCTTACGTTACTTACTCGATCAAACCACATCACACCACACATTGTCCTCAAACATCTCATTTCCAGCACATCCATCCTCCTGCGCACAACTCTATCCATAGCCCACGCCTCGCAACCATACAACATTGTTGGAACTACTATTCCTTCAAACATACCCATTTTTGCTTATATATATATATATATATATATATATATATATATATATATATATATATATATACATATATATATATATATATATATATATATATATATATATATATATATATATATATATATATATATCCCTGGGGATAGGGGAGAAAGAATACTTCCCACGTATTCCCTGCGTGTCGTAGAAGGCGAGTAAAAGGGGAGGGAGCAGGTGGCTGGAAATCTTCCCCTTTCTTGTTTTTTTTTAAATTTTCCAAAAGAAGGAACAGAGAAGGGGGTCAGGTGAGGATATTCCCTCTTAGGCCTAGTTCTCTGTTCTTAACGCTACCTCGCTAACGCGGGAAATGGTAAATAGTATGAAAAAAAAAATATATATATATATATATATATATATATACACATATATTATTTATTTATATTCATTCATTATACTTTGTCACTGTCTCCCGCGTTAGCGAGGTAGTGCAAGGAAACACGCACATATACATACCTATACATTTCAACGTATAGATATATATACATACAGACATATACATATGTAAACAGACATAATTCATACTTGCTGTTTTTATTTATTCCCATTGCCACCCGGCCACACAAGAAAAGACAACCCCTTCCCCCCCACATGCATTCAATGTAGCCCTAGGAAAAGACAACAAAGGCCACATTCATTCATACTTAGTCTCTAGCTGTCATGTATAATGCACCGAAACCATAGCTTCCTTTCCACATCCAGGCCCCACAGAACTTTCCATGGTTTATCCCAGATGCTTCACATGCCCTGGTTCAATCCATTTACAGCACGTCGACCCTGGTATACCACATCGTTCCAATTCGCTCTATTCCTTGCACGTCTTTCACCCTCCTGTATGTTTAGGCCCCGAACGCTCAAAATCTTTTTCACCCCATCTTTCCACCTCCAATTTGGTCTCCCACTTCTCCTTGTTCCCTCCACCTCTGGCACATATATCCTCTTTGTTAATTTTTCTCACTCATTCTCTCCATGTGAACAAACCATTTCAAAACACCCTCTTCTGCTCTCTCAACCACACTTTTTATTACCAAACATCTCCCTTATCCTTTCATTACTTACTCAATAAACCACCTTACACCACATATAGCCCTTAAACATCTCATTTCCAACACATCCACCCTCCTCCACACATCTCTATCAATAGGCCACGCCTCACAACCATATAACATTGTTGGAACCACTATTCCTTCAAATATACCCATTTTTGCTTTCTGAGATAATGTTCTTGCCTTCCACACATTTTTCTATGCTCCCAGAATTTTTTCCGCCTTCCCAACCCTGTGACTTACTTCCACTTCCATGGTTCCATCCACAGCCAAATCCACTCCCACATATCTAAAACACTTCACTTCCTCCAGTTTTTCTCCATTCAAACTTACATCCCAGTTGACTTGTCCCTCAACCCTACTGTACCTAATAACCTTGCTCTTCTTCACATTTACTCTCAGCTTTCTTCTTTCACACACTTTACCAAACTCAGTCACCAGCTTCTGCAGTTTCTCACATGAATCAGCCACCAGCGCTGTATCATCAGCCAACAACAACTGACTCACTTCCCAAGCTCTCATCCACAACAGAGTGCATACTTGCCCCTCCCTCCAAAACTCTTACATTCACCTTCCTAACAACCCCATTCATAAACAAATTAAACAACCATGGAGACATCACACACCCCTGCTGCAAACCTACATTTACTGAGAACCAATCACTCTCCTCTCTTCCTACTCGTACACATGTCTTACATCCTCGATAAAAACTTTTCACTGCTTCTAGCAACTTTCTCCCACACCATATATTCTTAATACCTTCCACAGAGCATCTCTATCAACTCTATCATATGCCTTCTCCAGATCCATGAATGCTACATACAAATCCATTTGTTTTTCCAAGTATTTCTCACATACATTTTTCAAAGCAAACACCTGATCCACACATCCTCTACCACTTCTGAAACCACACTGCTCTTCCCCAATCTGATGCTCTATACATGCCTTCACCTTCTCAGTCAATACCCTCCCATATAGTTTCCCAGGAATACTCAGCAAATTTATACCTCTGTAATTTGAGCACTGACCTTTATCCCCTTTGCCTTTGTACAATGGCATTATGCATGCATTCCGCCAATCCTTAGGCACCTCACCATGAATCATACATACATTAAATATCCTTACCAACCAGTCAACAACACAGTCACCCCCTTTTTTAATAAATTCCTCCGCAATACCATCGAAAGCCGCTGCTTTGCCAGCTTTCATCTTCATCAAAGCTTTCATTACCTCTTCTCTGTTTACCAAATCATTCTCTCTAACCCTCTCACTTCACATACCACCTCGACCAAAACACCCTATATCTGCCACTCTATCATCTAACACATTCACCAAACCTTCAAAATACTCACTCCATCTCCTTCTCACATCAACACTACTTGTTATCACCTCTCCAGTAGCCCCCTTCACCGATGTTCCCATTTGTTCTCTTGTCTTATGCACTTTATTTACCTCCTTCCAAAACATCTTTATTATTCTCCCTAAAATCTAATGATACTTTCTCACCCAACTCTCATTTGCCCTCTTTTTCACGTGAACTCTTGCACCTCTCTCTTGACCTCCTGCCTCTTTCTTTTATACATCTCCCAGTCATTTACACTATATCCCTGCAAAGCCTATCCAAATGCCTCTCTCTTCTCTTTCAATAATAATCTTACTTCTTCATTCCATCACTTACTGTATATATATATATATCGTTACCAGTCTGCCCAACATAAAACTTATTACAATTTCTACATGGCACTTTATAGATGCATCCAGGATTATTTTCTGGTGAGTTCCTGATTAAGATATTCTTTATAGTATTATTGTTGCTGAAGGCAACATTTAAATTAAAAGATTTAAGCAAGGTGGGAAGTAAAGTAAAATCATTATCAAAAGGAAGAACTAAAAGATTCTTGGTGTCAATGGGAGGTTTGAGCTCAGCTCTATAAGATGATTTCTTTGCTAACCATACATACATACATTGTCCTGTTCCCTACACTTTTTCTCCTACTTTTCAGTAATTTCCTCCACAAATAATCCAAATCATTCATACGCTGACGACTCAACACTGCATTCATCTACATCCTTCAATTCTACTCCCTCTTCTTTCACTTGATCTGCATCTCATCTTTACACAACCTCCTCACTAAAATCAGACTTGGACAGGATATCTCAGAGGGGTAGAGAAAGTCTTGTTAAGTTTTATACCTCCATGACCCAGTTTCTACCCATCCCTCTATCGAAAACTCACAACTCTCGTCTCTCCTTTGACATTACCGTAATTCCACCGCTTGACTCAGTGAACATACTTGGCATTACTCTAACATCCACACTCGCTTGGAAACCCCACGTTACCGGAATAGCTAAGTCTGCTTCTAAGAAACTCGGTGTCCTGTTTAGATATTGAAACTTCTCTTCTGAACAGTCGCTCTGTTTATACATGGGATTGATTTGTTCTTGTATGGAGCACTGCTTTCACATTTGGGAAGGTTCTAGCTCTGCATCCTTACTTGACAGAGTTGAGTCGAAAGCAATCTGCCTTATAAACTGTCCCAGGCTAACTCCCAAACTTGAACCCCTTGCCCTATACTGCAATGCTGGTTCACTTTCCCTCTTCTATAGGTTTTACTTTAGATTTGCTCCTGAGAGCTGGCTGCTTGTGCTCCCACACCACTAGCTAGACCACACAATACTCAGCAAGCTGCTGCATCACATGATTATTTTGTAGCCATCAGCAACTTAAGGGTGGGCCTTTTTGATACCTGCTTCTTTCTGTACATGTCGAAGCTTTGGAACTCTACTTTCTCATGTTTTTCCCAATAACTATGACCTAGCACATTTCAAGAAATTTTTTTTCACTTTCTAAAAAATCTGTAAATACTTTTGCTTGTCTTTCCTTTTCCCATTTCATAATTCTCTCTATATTTCAATAAAGGCTCTACCTTGATGTGCACTTTTGCAAGTAACTGAAGCCTTCAACATAAAAAACAAGGGTTTTGTTCTCTGATCCCCCTAACCCTAGCCTAGCTCAATCTAACCCAGAGGTAACCGACAGTTTGGATAATGGTATTTCATCGATACATCAAATGTAGCTTTGGACAATGAGTGATTTTGTTCTGTAATGTTGTGTAGTGTATGGTATACAATAAGAGTTGTGAGAATGATTTCAAGCATTATAACTTATTATACATTCTCAAATAGGGAAATAATGGTGAGTGTTATAAATATCATGGAAAATGTAGGGTACACAAATGCAGGTAAAACAATTGTAAAAAAATCTACAAAACCCATTAGAATTCTATCTAACCCCTTAAACAACAAAAATCACTTTAATATTCAATAGCCTGGGTGAAAAATCCCAGAAACATTCATGACAGAGCATTGTGCAAAATGTTAATGAATGTCAAAAACCAGGCAAGGGTATCCCTATATACCAAAATCCTTTAATATCCATGATGACTGCAGAAGGTTCAGAGAAATACTCAAATAGACCTAGTTGACTAATGAAATTTATATCCTTATCAGCAATTACATGCACTGCTCATGACAGATAAGGAATGGATGTGAGTGCATGTGGTCTTTCTTCCTCTGTTCCTGGTGTCAGTGGTGTATCTAGGGTATGGCAGGTTGGGCAGGTGCCTTGGGCACCACTCAACAGGTTTGCTTTTTGACATATGCTACACGATAGACATTTTTAATGGTTTGGTTTTGTGAGATAAAAAAAGAAACTCACCTACTTTTCAACTATGGTAATACCTTGCTACTATCAGTTGCATTACCGCTTCTACGTTATAATTTTGATCAAATAAGTCTTTAAGTCTTTAAGAGTTTATATAGATTTAAGTTTGGCCTAACTCTTCCACTGTTTGTAATTACACTGTACACATTTTTACATTCATCAACTGTATATAAATTTTAGGGAGAATAAAAAGATGTTTTGGAAGGATGTAAATAAAGTGCGCAAGACAAAGGAACAAATGGGAACTTCAGTGAAGGGGGCTCATGGGGAGATGATAACAAGTAGTGGTGATGTGAGAAGGAGATGGAGTGACTATTTTGAAGGTTTGCTGAATGTGTTTGATGATAGAGTGGTAGATATAGGGTGTTTTAGTCGAGATGGTGTGCAAAGTGAGAGGGTTAGGGAGAATGATTTGGTAAACAAAGTGAGAAGGTTAGGGAGAATGATTTGGTAAACAGAGAAGAGGTAGTAAAAGCTTTGTGGAAGATGAAAAAGCAAGGCAGCGGGTTTGGATGGTATTGCAGTGGAATTTAATAAAAAAGGGGGTGACTGTATTGTTGACTGGTTGGTAAGACTATTTAATGTATGTATGACTCATGGTGAGGTGCCTGAGGATTGGAGGAATGCTTGCATAGTGCCATTGTACAAAGGCAAAGGGGATAAAAGTGAGTGCTCAAATTACAGAGGTATAAGTTTGTTGAGCATTCCTGGGAAATTATATGGGAGGGTATTGATTGAGAGGGTGAAGGCATGTACAGAGCATCAGATTGGAAAAGAGCAGTGTGGTTTCAGAAGTGGCAGAGGTTGTGTGGATCAGGTGTTTGCTTTGAAGAATGTATGTGAGAAATACTTAGAAAAGCAAATGGATTTGTATGTAGCATTTATGGATCTGGAGAAGGCATATGATAGAGTTGATAGAGATGCTCTGTGGAAGGTATTAAGAATATATGGTGTGGGAGGCAAGTTGTTAGAAGCAGTGAAAAGTTTTTATCGAGGATGTAAGGCATGTGTACATGCAGGAAGAGAGGAAAGTGATTGGTTCTCAGTGAATGTTGGTGTGCGTAAGGGGTGTGTGATGTCTCCATGGTTGTGTAATTTGTTTATGGATGGGGTTGTTAGGGAGGTGAATGCAAGAGTTTTGGAAAGAGGGGCAAGTATGAAGTCTGTTGTGGATGAGAGAGCTTGGGAAGTGAGTCAGTTGTTATTCACTGATGATACAGCGCTGGTGGCTGATTCGTGTGAGAAACTGCAGAAGCTGGTGACTGAGATTTGTAAAGTGTGTGAAAGAAGAAAGCTGAGAGTAAATGTGAATAAGAGCAAGGTTATTAAGTACAGTAGGGTTGAGGGACAAGTCAATTGGGAGGTAAGTTTGATAGAGAAAAATTGGAGAAAAATTGGAGGAAGTGAAGTGTTTTAGATATCTGGGAGTGGATTTGGCAGTGGATGGAACCATGGAAGCGGAAGTGAATCATAGGGTGGGGAAGGGGGCGAAAGTTGTGGGAGCGTTGAGGAATGTGTGGAAGTCGAGAACATTATCTCGGAAAGCAAAAATGGGTATGTTTAAACAATAGTGGTTCCAACAATGTTATATGGTTGCGAGGCATGGGCTATTGATAGAGTTGTGTGCAGGAGGGTGGATGTTTGAGGATAATATGTGGTGTGAGGTGGTTTGATCGAGTAAGTAATAATAGGGTAAGAGAGATGTGTGGTAATAAAAAGAGTGTGGTTGAGAGAGCAGAAGAGGGTGTTTTGAAATGGTTTGGGCACATGGAGAGAATGAGTGAGGAAAGATTGACCAAGAGGATATATGTGTCAGAGGTGGAGGAAACGAGAAGTGGGAGACCAAATTGGAGGTGGAAAGACGGAGTGAAAAAGTTTTTGAGTGATCGGGGTCTGAACATGCAGGCGGGTGAAAGGCGTGCAAGGAATAGAGTGAATTGGAACGATGTAGTATACTGGGGTCGACGTGCTGTCAATGGATTGAACCAGGGCGTGTGAAGCGTCTGGGGTAAACCATGGAAAGTTCTGTGGGGCCTGGATGTGGAATGGGAGCTGTGGTTTCAGTCCATTATACATGACAGCTAGAGAATGAATGTGAACAAATGTGGCCTTTGTTGTCTTTTCTTAGCACTACCTCGCGCACGTGCGGGGGGAGGGGTTGTTATTTCATGTGTGGCGGGGTGGCGATGGGAATAAATAAAGGCAGACAGTATGAGTTATGTACATGTGTATATATGTATATGTCTGTGTATGTATAGGTATGTATATTTGCGTGTGTGGACGTGTATGTATATACATGTGTATGTGGGTGGGTTGGGCCATTCTTTCATGTTTCCTTGCGCTACCTCTAACGCGGGAGACAGCGACAAAGCAAAATAAATAAAATAAATAAATATCAACTGTATGTCCATTTTAATGTAGCTAGGGGCGCAATTTCAGCGCTTACAAACAGGCGCTATTTCCCCTAGATATGCCCTTGCTTGGTGCTACCTCACTATCGCAGGAAATGATGATCAAGTATGAAGTTATCAATTCTATGTTAGGTTAGATTAGATCATGTTAGGTTGTAAAAGCATATTGCTACACAGCAGGAAGATGATGCATCATCTTTAAGAAGAATACAAAACAAAATCATAAAAACAGACAGAAAATTATTAAATATCATTAGTTACCTGGGTCTCCTACAGTATTAAAGTTGTATCTCACCAACCATACTGTTTGTGCTGCTGCCCACCCTCTTCACAAGCTGCAATTCCACATGGTCCCAAACAGCAGACCATATTAATTGTGGTATATTCCTTTCTTAATCATGGCTGATATGGATGGTAAGATGGGGTTCGGTGAAAGTCTCGAATAGTGATGCCACTTTTATAGGTTTGATATCTTAGTTTTTTTCTTACTAAATCTTTACTGCTACGGTAAGAAATGATATAAGAATATGGCATTTTGCTGTAGTACCCTTTAAACCTATTTTTCAACATTAATTAACTCATTAGTAGTAGAGTCATGAGAAACAGGAAAAATGTTAAATATTTCTATTGAAATACAGTAAAATGCAGAAATCAAATTATAAGCATTTTCAGTGTTTAAAGACTGCATTTGTGAAGAAGTTCTTGCTATAATTACATATTCTTATGAAAAACATGTATTACTCCAAATTTCTCTTCCTTATTCTTTTCTTTGGTTAGCAATGTAAACTGTAAGTTCAAATGTCTAGAGATAAAAAAAAATCTGACCCTGTGCAGGGGCAGATCTCATAAGCATTAACTGAAACCCTAAATTAATGTAGACATTGGAACTCACCCATTATATCTGCAAAACTCAGATTGAGTAGGATTCAAATGGTAGAAGGCATGGTGACATTTGCTAGGATGCATAAATAATAAAGGAAATAGGCATTTTTACACTAGAGACAAGTTTTCATTCATTCCAGCTTTATTCAGTTTGCATATTGGCATATAAGCTAAGGAAGGCTTTAGAGTCAGGACAAGCACCAAATCATTTTTTGGTCTACTGCAAACAGGATGGTCACTTTTCTAATGTCCTCACACTACATGCAAGGACATCAATCCAGCCCACTTTAAGGAAACTTAAAATTGATGGAGTTACAGGTACTACACCTATAATCCTAAACCCTGGATCACCTCCTCACAATGTAAGGATGCATTCCTGAAACTGTGTTGACTTTTATTATCTAGATAGGTAGCGTTCTTGAATAGAAAAAATAATCAGGTTTCCATAGGGTTGTGTTAATTGCTCAAAATCTTAATTAATTTTATTCAGTAATCTAACATTTTCTCTGATCAAAGTATAAAATTTAATGCTCCGCAACTCCTACTGCATTCTCTAAACATAGCACTAATTAATACTGCAGAATATTAAAGATGTTGGCACTGTACAAGTGCTAACCTGACGATACTTTTATTTCAGCAAAACAGCCACAAAGAAAGATACAAATCAACTCAACAGGATTATACCACCTTTCCAATCGACTCAACCAATCTTATTTAATACTTGATAAGCGCTTTTTTCAATGATAACTTAACACATCTCATTATCATCCTTAGGTGATGTTATTACAATACACCATATCAGTCCTACCAAAACAATAATTCTATTGGATGCAACGGTAGAAAAGGTGGCAAGTATTTTGTACAAAATAACTCAGTACACTGTAAACGTAAAACAAATGCGTTGATATCGTTTACATACATTTTGCATTTAAAGTACTTACTCAAACACAACTTACTATTAACTTTTATATAGTTTTAAGCGGGGTACATTATAGACTTTACGTTACACAGTTCTAATTTCCCTGTGTTGTTTACCACCTCAGCTTTGAACGCGATCAGCAAACGTGTCCAATGATAGCGAACATCTCCAGCGATCAATTCCATAATGACCACAGTCGTTAGAAGGTCTTTGTGCACTAGTATACCTCTTTATCATCATATTTCTTATAATTCATTGAATAATATGTCTTACACCACACCACCATTTTGATAGATTCTCAGGCTTGGTAATGGCCCAAGATAAACTAATTACTCTATTTTCCATAGTCTGGTCAGAGCCGTAGATAGACCGTAAAGAACATGATTATTCATTTCTCCCTATTTCACTAGTAACCTAAACTTGATTTGATGCTACAAAATGTGATGGAGAAACAAAATATTTCCTTGGCTCTTCGCTTCAATCCAACATTGTTGTCAAAGTCCAAGGAGGTGAGAAGGGCTTTGATAAGCACGGAGAAAGTGGTGCATGCTGATAAAAGTACATACAAGAGCTCATCAGTTAATATTAAAGAGGCCGTTTCCCATGTAGTATTGAACCAGATTTGATAGATTTGGCAGAAAAATTACACATGAAAGTTTTGAGGTAGTTATTTCACGAGAACACTATATTTCATGAAAACTAAGGCGATAGTGAGTAGATAGGGCAAGAAATAGGGTAAAGTTAATAAAGGTTAATCAACTGATCATATGAAAGTCTCACCTAATCTCCATAGATATTAATGGTGAAGATTAATTATCTTTTGTTCGTGAAGTGACCTGATAGGGACTGTGCCATGACTACTTGTGAAAAAGATGGGCTGTGGCAGGATACTACAATCAAGGAGAGTCTATTTCGACTGTAACAGAATTAGTATAAATTTTTCAAGATAGAGAATCCTTGGTGAGGTTTCCATACCCATTTATAGTTTTCTATAAATGTTTTACCTCTCTTACTCTCCAGTATCACTCTTTTTCTTTTCTTTTAACCTATTTGCCATTTCTCGCGCCAGCGAGGTAGCGTTAAGAACGGAGGACCGGGACCCTAAGGAAACATCCTCACCTAGCCCCCTTCTCTGTTCCTTCTTTTGGGAAAATAAAAAAAAAAAAAAAAAAAAAAAAAAAAGACGAGACGGGAGGATTTCCAGCCCCCAACTCCCTCCCCTTTTAGTCGCCTTCTACGACACGCAGGGAATACGTGGGAAGTATTCTTTCTCCCCTATCCCCAGGGATAACACTCATTTGTATGATAAAGAGTAGTGCTCCAAATCAACTTTTCCCTCTCATTTTACTCTAGATATACTTTATGTTTATCATTGTAAGTCATAATACATTAAATTCCTAGGTGACTCAGGTGGTGTTCTGAACCAGCTCATTTATGACAGATCCATAGCATGTTTGATTGCGGTCAAATTACTTGTGAATCAATCAAAATAATCAGAATAGTTCTTCAGGAAGTGTGCTATACTGGAACGGTAAATAATATTTAATACTAAGTAATTCTTTTGTGGATTTAGAATTAAGAATATGTTAAAGTCATGATTACATTGATAAAATGCATCATTTTCTATAAAAATAGAATATCAGTAAGGTAGCACCAAGAAACAGACGAACGGCCCATCCACTCACACACACACACACACACATATATATATATATATATATATATATATATATATATATATATATATATATATATATATATATTTTTTTTTTTTGCTTTGTCGCTGTCTCCCGCGTTTGCGAGGTAGCGCAAGGAAACAGACGAAAGAAATGGCCCAACCCACCCCCATACACATGTATATACATACGTCCACACACGCAAATATACATACCTACACAGCTTTCCATGGTTTACCCCAGACGCTTCACATGCCCTGATTCAATCCACTGACAGCACGTCAACCCCGGTATACCACATCGCTCCAACTCACTCTATTCCTTGCCCTCCTTTCACCCTCCTGCATGTTCAGGCCCCGATCACACAAAATCTTTTTCACTCCAACTTTCCACCTCCAATTTGGTCTCCCTCTTCTCCTCGTTCCCTCCACCTCCGACACATATATCCTCTTGGTCAATCTTTCCTCACTCATTCTCTCCATGTGACCAAACCATTTCAAAACACCCTCCTCTGCTCTCTCAACCACACTCTTTTTATTTCCACACATCTCTCTTACCCTTACGTTACTTACTCGATCAAACCACCTCACACCACACATTGTCCTCAAACATCTCATTTCCAGCACATCCATCCTCCTGCACACAACTCTATCCATAGTCCACGCCTCGCAACCATACAGCATTGTTGGAACCACTATTCCTTCAAACATACCCATTTTTGCTCTCCGAGATAATGTTCTCGACTTCCACACATTCTTCAAGGCTCCCAGAATTTTCGCCCCCTCCCCCACCCTATGATCCACTTCCGCTTCCATGGTTCCATCCGCTGCCAGATCCACTCCCAGATATCTAAAACACTTCACTTCCTCCAGTTTTTCTCCATTCAAACTCACCTCCCAGTTGACTTGACCCTCAACCCTACTGTACCTAATAACCTTGTTCTTATTCACATTTACTCTTAACTTTCTTCTTTCACACACTTTACCAAACTCAGTCACCAGCTTCTGCAGTTTCTCACATGAATCAGCCACCAGCGCTGAATCATCAGCGAACAACAACTGACTCACTTCCCAAGCTCTCTCATCCCCAACAGACTTCATACTTGCCCCTCTTTCCAAAACTCTTGCATTCACCTCCCTAACAACCCCATCCATAAACAAATTAAACAACCATGGAGACATCACACACCCCTGCCGCAAACCTACATTCACTGAGAACCAATCACTTTCCTCTCTTCCTACACGTACACATGCCTTACATCCTCGATAAAAACTTTTCACTGCTTCTAACAACTTGCCTCCCACACCATATATTCTTAATACCTTCCACAGAGCATCTCTATCAGCTCTTATCATATGCCTTCTCCAGATCCATAAATGCTACATACAAATCCATTTGCTTTTCTAAGTATTTCTCACATACATTCTTCAAAGCAAACACCTGATCCACACATCCTCTACCACTTCTGAAACCACACTGCTCTTCCCCAATCTGATGCTCTGTACATGCCTTCACCCTCTCAATCAATACCCTCCCATATAATTTGCCAGGAATACTCAACAAACTTATACCTCTGTAATTTGAGCACTCACTCTTATCCCCTTTGCCTTTGCACAATGGCACTATGCATGCATTCCGCCAATCCTCAGGCACCTCACCATGAGTCATACATACATTAAATAACCTTACCAACCAGTCAACAATACAGTCACCCCGTTTTTTAATAAATTCCACTGCAATACCATCCAAACCTGCTGCCTTGCCGGCTTTCATCTTCCGCAAAGCTTTTACTACCTCTTCTCTGTTTACCAAATCATTTTCCCTAACCCTCGCACTTTGCACACCACCTCGACCAAAACACCCTATATCTGCCACTCTATCATCAAACACATTCAACAAACCTTCAAAATACTCACTCCATCTCCTTCTCACATCACCACTACTTGTTATCACCTCCCCATTTGCACCCTTCACTGAAGTTCCCATTTGCTCCCTTGTCTTACGCACTTTGTTTACCTCCTTCCAGAACATCTTTTTATTCTCCCTAAAATTTAATGATACTCTCTCACCCCAACTCTCATTTGCCCTTTTTTTTTTCACCTCTTGCACCTTTCTCTTGACCTCCTGTCTCTTTCTTTTATATATATATATATTATATATATATACATAAACTCCCATACATGCACATATACATACAGACATATATAGATGTGTGTACATATTCATGCTTGCCTTCAACCATTTCTGTCACTACCCCGCTCCACAGGAGACAGCATCGCTACCCCCTGCTTCCGCAAAGTCATGCCAGGAAAACAGACAAAAAATTCCACATTCGTTCACAGTCTCTAATGTCATGTGTAATGCACCGAAACCACAGCTCCCTATCCACATCCAGCCCCAAAGACCTTCCCATGGTTTACCCCAGATGTTTCACATGCCCTGATTCAGTCCATTGACAGCATCGACCCCGGTATACCACATTGTTCCAGTTCACTCTATTCCTTGCATGCCTTTCACCCTCCTATATGTTCAGGCCACAGTCGCTTAAAATCTTTTTCACTCCATCCTTCCACCTCCAATTTGGTCTGCTTCTCCTTGTTCCCTCCACCTCTGACACATATATCCTCTGTCAATCTTTCCTCACTCATACTCTCCAAATGTCCAAACTATCTCAACATACCCTCCTCTGCTCTTCAACCTCACCCTTTTTACTAACACACATCTTTCTTACTCTTTCATTACTTACTCGATCAAACCACCTTACATCACATTTTCATCTGAACTTGATCCTTTAGGTGCACTTGTACTTGGCTGTGGATCTTCAGTCTTCATCTCGGTGAGTTGAGTGGCAGGGAGTTGTGGCAGCAGGCAGTCACACGTTTTAAGAACATCCTTAACTTTGTTTGGATTGTTTGCTTCTTTTTTCGTAGATTCAACGATAGCAATTCAAAGCTTCCTGAATTTGTCAACTAACCTTGGCGAATCTTACAACATTCTGGTTCATGCCTTCCAGATCAGCGAGGGCTTTATTCACATGTAGAAACATATTAGCCAATCCCTTTACAGTGAACTGTGGCTCCTCTTCTTTCTCTTCCTCTTTCTTCTTTTTGTCTTTCTCAACTCTTTCTCTTTCAATTAACTATTCATTGGACATTCCTTCAATTCACAATCTAATAACTTTGACTTCTAATTCAAGCGTTTTTGCAGAGTTTTTGTCAAACACATCCTCTTTATTGAAGCCTGTCAATGCGTGTAAGTAGCTTTTAAGATTTTTTCAAATTCCATTTGTGCATTTAAAGTCACATCCCCCATGCTGCTGCAGTATTCTTGATGCACTCAAGTATGTTGTTTCATTTCCAAAAATCGTGCAACAATACTTCATTATCCGTTGCTGCTTTGGCCTGCACAAATGTCGATCAAAGGTAATAAGCTTTAAAAGTTGCAATTGCTCCTTGATCCATTGGCTGAATGATAGAGGTTGTGTTTGGTGGCAAATGAATCACTTTAACATCAGGATGAAGTTCATATAGATGAAGGGGACATCCAGGGGCATTGTCTGTGAATAAAATCTTGAATGGGATACTATTTTCTATGCAATATTTCTGAACACTGGAAAAAAGCAGTTTACAAACCAGTCTTCAAACAAAGCCTGAGTCATCCAGGATTTAGGGATGTTACTGAAATATATGAGGACAATATGTTGTGTAAGGTGGTTTGATCAAGTAAGTAATGAAAGGGTTACAGTATCCATACAACTTCACTTCCTTCCATTTTTCACGTTTCAAGCTTATACTCCAACTAACCTGTCCCTCAACTTTGTTGAACCAAAGAACCTTGCTTTTATTCACATTTATTTTTATCTTCCTCCCTTCACACGCTCTTCCAAACTCATTTGCAAACTTTTGCTGTTTCTCTCGATTCTGCCACCAGTGCTGTATCATCAGCAAACAACTGACTTACTTCCCAGGCCCTCTCATTCCTTACAGACTGCATACTCAACCCACTCTTCCAAACTCTTGGATTTCCTTCCGTCCCTATCCAATCCATAAACACATTGAATCATTGTGACATTACCCACCCTAAGTATTTCTCACACACATTTTATAAAACAAACATCTGATTCACACTGCTTCTAAAATCACACAGCTCCCAGTCTATGACCTGTACATTCCTTCACCCTCTCAATTAATATTCTCCCATACAACTTACCAGGTACACTCAACAACCTAATATGTTTGTAGTTTGAACACTCACCTTTGTCCCCCTTGCCTTTATACAAGGGCACTATACATGCATTCCATGAATCCTCAAGCACCTGACTATGATTCATACACATGTTGCAAATCCCACCTTACCAATCAACAAAACAGTCATTCCCTTTCTTGAATTGAACTGCAATACCTCTAACTCCACTGCCTTGTAGCATTTCATCTTACCCAACATATGGCATACAAAGATATGATAATCATATACTGAAAACTGCACTTCTCATGACAACCTCTCTGTGTCTAGCCTCTCCATGAACTTCAGTGCAAACAACAATGTGAAGATACTATAGCATTGTCACTTCTTTCATTCCCTGACAAATAAATCAACTTGCATTCAGTTTCTGTTACCTTATTAGACAATTATTTTATACTATGTTTTCTTCTGTAATATGGACTAAAGAGAACAACAACAAGACCCTTTGTTTACATTTTGCATCCTCTACAGCTGCTTCCGTCATCCATAAAATCTTTCAATTAGTCTTCCCATCTTATCTTTTGTTTCCCCTCAATCCATTTTGTATTTCCTTTTGATACACAGTTTATATGAGGCTTCTTATATATGTCTGAGAAGGAAACCTAACAATCATTAAGTTTCTACTTTTCTAGCAGCAAAAAACCTATAGCTAAGGGTGAAATAAATTTCCTTAGCTTTATTAACTGCTTAAAGAAAAATGCTATCACCTTTCATGTGACACTAAATATGAAAAATGAGACATTATATTATGTAAAAAAAAAAGAGAAACTCAAGTATTTAATGAATCTGAAATGCATTTTTCATCATTCCAATATCTAAAAATATTTTTCACATGAAAACAACTATTAGGAGTTACACAGTCATAAAATACTGTATCAGTATACAGACACACAAACACACCTTATTTGAAATTAAAACTTTATTCCATTTGGATATGACCATCTTTTGATAACAAAGACAGTAAATGAACTTACAATAATGAAATCACTCAGGTATCATGTAAAAATGTAGTTAACGTTGTTTTTACCTTAGATTTCACCTACAACTCACAAAGCTCAGTTTGCACGCTACTTGATTATGTGAAAATGAAATGTCAGCAATAAATAAAACATGCTTGCTCCTTTTGTTACAACAGTAAAACTGCAGGTTTAAATTTTCACCAAAAGACTTCATTTGCAAATGGCAATGTAATGAATGGCCACACAACATAATATATCCATATGAAGATTGGCCTCATTCCAAAGAGATCAATGCTACCAACTATCCAGCCATCTGGACTATAACATTCTATTCCCTCTCTCTTGCAAAAACATAATATTGCTAGATTTTCTGAAGATAAATACAGGACAACTCTTGTATAATTAAAATGAAGGATTATGCTCCCTTACATAGAGTATGAATCAGGTTGTAAAACAAAATGTTTACGGAATTCACAAAAATAATCTTATTCAATTACTGCATTTTTCACTAAAAGATATTTTCTTTAATCCAAGAGTGGATGTCAGAAAACTGCAAAATTCTAAACAGTTTTACTTGAAATCTATTTTCATTCCTAGCGAAGCCTTACAGGTTGGCACTTGAAATTGCTATTTTGCCACTGTCCAGAACTTATTAATTTGAGAGAATACTTTCAACAGAAAAATTAGTTCCAGGGGGAACCAATATATTTCTAAATCAGTGAACAATTCTACCCAGTGTCAGTCATTTGGAATCTTAAATATATTCTATTCTGATACTTTCTCAATATTAATGTACTGTGTACAAAAGAAAATTCAAGAAATAATTTACTATCAAACTTCTGTTCCATAAACATTAGCCAGCAACACCATTCATAGTTTTTTGATATCTGATTACTTTGGAACAAGTTTTAGTGAGACCCACAACAAAAGTCCAAGCTCTTGAAAGTGACATAGTCAATGGTCCAAATACTGATCACTTTCTGAATATCTTCAGTAGCAATCACCACAGCTCATTTATCCACTAATCCTTCTCGTTTAAATTTGTTTATCAGCAACCTGAATGAATAAACATATTTGCATTCTTTGAAACCATTTTTTTTTTTAGATCACTGACTGCTGTAAGAACTTCAACAGCACAGACACTGTCATCTTTACTATTAAAAACTTGTTGAAAAGATGCTTTTTGCCTGTATACAAATCTTAGCTTATGTTTTGAACATAGGATTTCAAAATTTTTTTCAGTAAAGGTCACTTATTATGACCCAGAAACTATAATTTTAGACCAGGGATAAGTTTAGAATCCTTTCAAATGCAAGCATTAGTGCTAACCAAATAGTTTTTCAGTATTCTAATACTCATATACACTTAAACTCAACAAAAATTACCAAATTCTTTCAGTTTCTCTTCTCCCACAGTATGAGTGTGAAAAAGTATGAAAAAATAAATAAAAAATCAACAAATCAAGAGGAAAACAATCATTGCCAGACTGAGTACCAGGATGTACAGTGTTGGCTCCACATCCAACCTTAATAAAATCTCTACCCAAGAAAGCATTTTGTCAGTGTTGGCTCCACATCCAACCTTATTTAAATCTCTACCCAAGAAAGCATTTTGTTTCCTGAAATTTTTATCATTCCCTTTCCTTCCCTACCAAAATTACTGTTCTTGTTATTGTGACAGAAAGTAGCTAATCTGCTTTTGGAACCATATACAACAAGAATTTCCATCATATTTTTCATTCTGTCTGAAGTTTCACCTGTCTTTGACAATGGCAATGAGTTTCACTGAAATACCTTCATGAGGGTGAAAAAAGAATATTAACACTGGAAATAGCTGTACATTCCCCATGTTGGATGAATATCTTAAAAATGTTACACAATAAACAGCCATCTACCTAACTTTTATCTTTTATTCAGTTAAGACTGAAGCTCAAGAAAAATTTCCAGGCAATTAGAAAATAAAAGTAACATACAACAATTACAGAATTTCCAGGCAATTAGAAAATAACATTAACATACAACAATTACAGATGTCAGTCTTACATCTAAATACCATCATTTGGTGAAAAGAAATTTTACAAAACTACCTCAATCATTTTTTTACTAAATTGATAAAATTTGTAATTCCACAACTAAAAAATAAAGAATAAACATACTGACTTTCATAGAATAAAAAATCTAAGCCAATACAGAACACACAAAGTGTCTCTCAATGATGGTTCAGATATTATCTCCCAATATAAAGCAAATCAATTATAATTGTTTTGTCCGTTATGGCAATATCAGGCAATATATAACAATATCATTATGTGCTGAATGCCAATATATACCATTTCATACAACAATGGTCAGTGGCAAACTGTTTTATCAATCAGTGAAAAACTAATTTCATATCACTGCATCTTTTATAAATAAGATCACATATGTATTCAAACATTAATAAATGAAAAGGGATATGTGAGAGTAAGGCTGGCTTATATGTTACTCTTAACTTAATCAGATGAGATAATCCAGTTCAAAATAATATTGTAGCTTTGATTTCTATGAAATGCATGTCTTTCAGCTACTGAAGTAGCTAATTTACCAACAGTAATTTTGATAATGCAGGACAATTAACTTCATTATTTCCCAATAAGGAACATTTTCTTATCCCCTAATGTTATTCTGGGACAGTAGGACATTTTCTCATCCCCAAAAGATATTTTGGGACAGTAGGATATTTTTTTCATCACCTAAGTTTCTGGGAGACAGTTTGAAAACATGGCTGGCCCATACAAATTAGGATGGCTAGTCACATTACAAAAACAGCAAGCAGTTGTCATCAGGAGGAAGCATTTCTGTCTATAAAGAAAAGGTCAAAATTTCACTGACGTGGTACAGCACTAGAAAAAATACTTTCACTTGCACTAAGAAAGGAAATTTCAAACTGAATGTCACTAAATCTATCAACTGAATTCCTAGCTGAAATACGCATGTTATTTCTGTCTTCATCAGTAGATTCCAAAATTGTTTTTATGGCCTGAGCATATGACTCAACATCTGTGGCTCTGTAACCCGTAGGCTGACCTTCATATTCAACTACAATATCCATTCTTGGTCCACCAGAATCATGGGCCACCATAATAAGTCCACCTGCCATACACTCAACAATGCAAATACCAAAATGCTCACACCACATTGTGTGAAGACCAACTGTACCATTTTGAACACATTCTATGAGCTCTGCAAAAGATGCATTTAGTTTCCAAACTACTTTATCATTAATTTTCAAAGCAGACGCAAGATCTTTTAAAGTTTGTACCCTTTGATGGTCCTCCTCATTTCTGCAACCCCCAACCAGCACAAGCTGGACAACTTCTGCTGTGGCAGGATCTACTATTTCACACAGTCGTTGGAGAGCTTTGAGCTGAAGTGAGTGATCCTTTTCTGGACGGAACTGTCCTATAGAAACAATTGTCTTCATTTTCTTTTCTGAATCTGGAATCATGGGTAAACTTTTGAAATGCTCAGTATCACATGGTGGATAGACAATGTGAGTGGAGTAAGTCTGTTTCCAGAGGGCTGTGATATGAGCATATGTCCAAGATGAGTTCACCATTATTAAGTGTGCACAGTGACCAACCAATGCATACATAAAAGCAAATAAGTGGTAATAACCTAGTTTTACAGTACTAAAAATCACATTTCTAGCAATAAAGCCTCTATTATTATGGGCTTCAACTCTGTTTGCAACTTGCTCTAACATGTCACAACTTATAGTTGGATAATGTGTATAAGAACATACAACACATCCTCCAATGTAGCGGAAAACAGGATATGTAAATGCATATCCCATGGTGTCAATGCATATGTCTGGACGAAATTTGGACAAAGCCTCACCAGCCAATATAACGGATCCTAGACTCTGCATCATTAGTGTTATAAATGGATAATGTTTTGCCTCAACAAGAGTACGACTCCGAAGGAATATGAACTCTACTGGTTGAGGTAAAATAACATTGAACCTCTGTTCAGCTTTCTGGAGAATTTGTTGTGGTGTTGCATCCGTGTCTCCAGTGTATACGTAGCACCTGACATTCTGGTACCTGAAACGAAAATTATTTCAACTACAGTATTTTTCAACCTAATATCTCTTAGACAAAGTAATCTTGAGATCAAGAATGTTCTCCAAATATCAAATTAATAACTGTCTTTATGCATACATGCACTTCTTTCATTAATGCTCTTGTGCAATCTTTCTCACACTAAGTCTAAGGTAATACTGTGCACTACTTAGTCTTCACATATTCATTCTACTAAGTCTAAGGTAATACTGTGCACTACTTAGTCTTCACATATTCATTCTTAATAAAATGAATGTATTCCCCACTTGATTTCACTTTTACTTTGTATAATAATCCTTTAATAATTTTTCCATTAATCCCTTAACTCCTTCAGATGGATATTTACATAAGGCAAGTGTCTCCTCTAGACATAAATGCATCCAGTTTTCCATCTCTATTTCAAGGCCAATCCACCGGACATGAATGAATGCTGAGTCGGCCATGTGCAATAATTTCTCCCCACAGTAATCCATCCTTCAACCATGCCAATGTCAGTACATTCTCATAAGTTTTCTGGGAAAGAAATCATGCAGATACAAGCTGGATTTAGGGAACCAAGCAGAAAATGGTCTTGAATATATTCCTGGACTATGATCAGACTTCAGATTAGGTGGAGAGAGATTTTTTGGACATTGACTCTTCCAGCAATGAAAGATGACCAAGAATAAATAGGAAAGATGTTCTAGCACAGAGGAGGCAGTGTTACCAGTGTCTGCCTGACCATCAGAACCCTCTGTCTGACATGTGCAGCTCATAATTTTATCATTTTCTTATTAAGAAAATTTAAGCAATGAATCACAATGATAGTAATCAATTTTTAGTGTACATAAAGTAGTAACAGAGGATGTGTAGTATCAACTTGGTACTCAAGCCTCATTCCACCACTTTAAGTGTGTTGTGTTGACACATGTACAAAACTTTTAAATATTATTGCACTGACAGTGCTGGACAAAATATATATTAAATTAAATTTTGTACCCAACTTGAAAAATTAATATCTTGTAATTACAAGGTTGGAAAGGAAACCTAACTGAGGAGTTAAAAGGGTTAATCCTTTCACAATTACATCTTTTTTCTACATTGGATGCTCCATTCATGAATTAAAGTGCACATCATGGCTGAACCTTACTTGAAATATATAGAGGGAAAATTAAGAAAAAGGAAAAGTATTCAAAAATTTTGGAGGATGTGAAAAACCTGTCCATTCAAAAGTGCCAGGTCATAGTTACTGTGAAAGACATGAGAGTAGAGAGTACCAAAGCACTGAGGTGTAGGGAAAGAAATTTACTATGGCCCCACCTTCAAGTTGCTAACAGCCTCACAGTAATCATGTATGTGACACAGCAGCTTGCTAAATATTGCGTGGTCTAGCTAGTGGTGGGGGTACACAAGCAGCTCAAGTAATCTATTAAAAAAGGGGGTGACTGTATTGTTGACTGGTTGGTAAGGTTATTTAATGTATGTATGACTCATGGTGAGGTGCCTGAGGATTGGCGGAATGCGTGCATAGTGCCATTGTACAAAGGCAAAGGGGATAAGAGTGAGTGCTCAAATTACAGAGGTATAAGTTTGTTGAGTATTCCTGGTAAATTATATGGGAGGGTATTGATTGAGAGGGTGAAGGCATGTACAGAGCATCAGATTGGGGAAGAGCAGTGTGGTTCAGAAGTGGTAGAGGATGTGTGGATCAGGTGTTTGCTTTGAAGAATGCATGTGAGAAATACTTAGAAAAGCAAATGGATTTGTATGTAGCATTTATGGATCTGGAGAAGGCATATGATAGAGTTGATAGAGATACTCAGTGGAAGGTATTAAGAATACATGGTGTGGGAGGCAAGTTGTTAGAAGCAGTGAAAAGTTTTTATCGAGGATGTAAGGCATGTGTACGTGTAGAAAGAGAGGAAAGTGATTGGTTCTCAGTGAATGTAGGTTTGCGGCAGGGGTGTGTGATGTCTCCATGGTTGTTTAATTTGTTTATGGATGGGGTTGTTAGGGAGGTGAATGCAAGAGTTTTGGAAAGAGGGGCAAGTATGCAGTCTGTTGGGGATGAGAAAGCTTGGGAAGTGAGTCAGTTGTTGTTCGCTGATGATACAGCGCTGGTGGCTGATTCATGTGAGAAACTGCAGAAGCTGGTGACTGAGTTTGGTAAAGTGTGTAAAAGAAGAAAGTTAAGAGTAAATGTGAATAAGAGCAAGGTTATTAGGTACAGTAGGGTTGAGGGTCAAGTCAATTGGGAGGTAAGTTTGAATGGAGAAAAACTGGAGGAAGTAAAGTGTTTTAGATATCTGGGAGTGGATCTGGCAGCGGATGGAACCATGGAAGCAGAAGTGAATCATAGGGTGGGGGAGGGGGCGAAAATCCTGGGAGCCTTGAAGAATGTGTGGAAGTCGAGAACATTATCTTGGAAAGCAAAAATGGGTATGTTTGAAGGAATAGTGGTCCCAACAATGTTGTATGGTGCGAGACGTGGGCTATGGATGGAGTTGTGCGCAGGAGGGTGGATGTGCTGGAAATGAGATGTTTAGGACAATGTGTGGTGTGAGGTGGT
>NC_092235.1:45700781-45712047 GCF_036320965.1 Panulirus ornatus | reverse complement strand
GTCAGAGCAGTGGACAGACTAGAAAGAATATGTTATTAGTTTCTCACTCTTTTCCTAGCAACCTTTAAGATGTTAAATAAATAATCATCTACATCTCTAGCCTATATTTCTAGTGCAAGTTAATGGCTGATTTTAAGAGTGACTTCACAGGACAATTGATTCGATGCTAAAAAATGTGAGGGAGAAACAAAATATTTCCTTGGCTCTTCGCTTCTGTCCAACAATCATGTCAAGTCCACAGAGGTGAGAAGGGCTTTGATAAGCACAGAGAAAGTGGTGCTGATAAAAGCACATACAAGAGCTCATCACTGGATATTACGGAGGCCATTTTCCATATAGTATTGAACCAGATTTGATAAATTTTGCAGAAAAATTACACATCAAATTTTTGAGGTAGCTTATTTCACCAGAGAATATTTTATTTATTAATTTATTTATTTATTTTGCTTTGTCGCAGTCTCCCGCGTTAGCGAGGTAGCGCAAGGAAACAGACAAAAGAATGGCCCAACACACCCACATACACATGTATATACATACACGTCCACACACGCACAATATACATACCTATACATCTCAATGTACACATATATATACACACACAGACATATACATATGTACACATGTACATAATTCACACTGTCTGCGTTTATTTGTTCCCATCGCCACCTCGCCACACATGGAATAACAACCCCCTCCCCCCTCATGTGTGCGAGGTAGCGCAAGGAAAGACAACAAAGGCCTCATTCGTTCACACCCAGTCTCTAGCTGTCATGTAATAATGCACCGAAACCACAGCTCCCTTTCCACATCCAGGCCCCACACACTATCCATGGTTTACCCCAGACGCTTCACATGCCCTGGTTCAATCCATTGACAGCACGTCGACCCCGGTATAGCACATCGTTCCAATTCACTCTATTCCTTGCACGCCTTTCACCCTCCTGCATGTTCAGGCCCCGATCACTCAAAATCTTTTTCACTCCATCTTTCCACCTCCAATTTGGTCTCCCACTTCTCCTCGTTCCCTCCACCTCTGACACATATATCCTCTTGGTCAATCTTTCCTCACTCATTCTCTCCATGTGACCAAACTATTTCAAAACACCCTCTTCTGCTCTCTCAACCACACTCTTTTTATTTCCACACATCTCTCTCACCCTTACATTACTTACTCGATCAAACCACCTCACACCACACATTGTCCTCAAACATCTCATTTCTAGCACATCCACCCTCCTGCTCACAACTCTATCCATAGCCCACGCCTCGCAACCATACAACATTGTTGGAAGCACTATTCCTTCAAACATACCCATTTTTGCTTTCCGAGATAATTTTCTCGACCTCCAAACAATCTTCAAGGCTCCCAGAATTTTCGCCCCCTCCCCCACCCTATGATTCACTTCCGCTTCCATGGTTCCATCCGCTGCCAGATCCACTCCCAGATATCTAAAACACTCTACTTCCTCCAGTTTTTCTCCATTCAAACTTACCTCCCAATTGACTTGACCCTCAACCCTACGGTATCTAATAACCTTGCTCTTATTCACATTTACTCTTAACTTTCTTCTTTCACACACTTTACCAAACTCAGTCACCAGCTTCTGCAGTTTCTTACATGAAGCAGCCACCAGCGCTGTATCATCAGCGAACAACAACTGACTCACTTTCCAAGCTCTCTCATCCACAACAGACTTCATACTTGCCCCTCTTTCCAAAACTCTTGCATTCACCTCCCTAACAACCCCATCCATAAACAAATTAAACAACCATGAAGACATCACACACCCCTGCCGCAAACCTACATTCACTGAGAACCAATCACTTTCCTCTCCTCCTACACGTTCACATGCCTTAAATCCTCGATAAAAACTTTTCACTGCTTCTAACAACTTGCCTCCCACACCATATATTCTTAAAACCTTCCACAGAGCATCTCTATCAACTCTATCATATGCCTTCTCCAGATCCATAAATGCTACATACAAATCCATTTGTTTTTCTAAGTATTTCTAACATACATTCTTCAAAGCAAACACCTGATCCACGCATCCTCTGCCACTTCTGAAACCACACTGCTCTTCCCCAATCTGATGCTCTGTACACCCCTTCACCCTCTCAATCAATACCCTCCCATATAATTTACCAGGAATACTCAACAAACTTATACCTATGTAATTTGAGCACTCACTCTTATCCCCTTTGCCTTTGTACAATGGCACTATGCAAGCATTCCGCCAATCCTCAGGCACCTCACCATGAATCATACATACATTAAATAACCTTACCAACCAGTCAACAATACAGTCACCCCCTTTTTTTTTAATAAATTCCACTGCAATACCATCCAAACCTGCTGCTTTGCCGGCTTTCATCTTCCGTAAAGCTTTTACTACCTCTTCTCTATTTACCAAATCATTTTCCCTAACCCTCTCACTTTGCACACCACCTCGACCAAGACACCCTATATCAGCCACTCTATCATCAAACACATTCAACAAACCTTCAAAATACTCACTCCATCTCCTTCTCACATCACCACTACTTGTTATCACCTCCCCATTAGCCCCCTTCACTGAAGTTCCCATTTGCTCCCTTGTCGTACGCACTTTATTTACCTCCTTCCAAAACATCTTTTTATTCTCCCTGAAATTTAATGGTACTGTCTCACCCCAACTCTCACTTTCCCTCTTCTTCACCTCTTGCACCTTTCTCTTGACCTCCTGCCTCTTTCTTTTATACCTCTCCCACTCATTTGCATTTTTTCCCTGCAAAATTTTATATTTAATGAAAAAAATCCTATGAAAGTCACATCTTACCTCCATATAGATTAATGAGGAAGATTAACCATTGTTCATGAATTGAGCCGATAGGGATTGTGCCATGAATTTTGGATGTTAGGGAATCTCTGGTGAGTTTCCATGTTCTCTTTGAGTTTTCCATAAATGTTTCACCTCTTTTACTCTTCACTATCACTTATTTGTAACCTAAACAAGAGTGCTCCATATCACCATTTTCCACTCATCTTACTCTAGATATAACATAAATCTTTCAGAGTATCGTTGCAGGTCATAATCAATGAAACCATTAGGTAACTCAGGAGGTGTTCTTATCCAGCTTTAAATATTCATGGCAAATCCATCGCATGTCTTCTCAAAGGTCAAATTCAGTCGCTGAATCAAGAAAAATTATCAGCATGACTCTCCAGCTAGTGTGCACTGCTTGTCATGTTAAACTGGAACAAAAAAATAGTATTTAATACTAAATGATATCTTTCGTGGACTTTGAAACATGAATAAGATAAAATCATGATTACATCCGATAAATATGCAAAATTTTCTACGAAAATCGAATATAAATCAACTCTGTCTCTACCTGTTTTATATATATATATATATATATATATATATATATATATATATATAGATATAGATATAGATATAGATATATATATATATATATATATATATATATATATATATATATATATATATATATATATATATATATATAAATAAATAAATAAATAAATAAATATATATATATATATATATATATATATATATATATATATATATATATATATATATATATATATATATATATATATATATATATATATATATATATATATATTATCCCTGGGAATAGGAGATTAAGAATACTTCCCACGTATTCCCTGCGTGTCGTAGAAGGCGACTAAAAGGGGAGGGAGCGGGGGGCTGGAAATCCTCCCCTCTCGTTTTTTTTTTTTTTTTAATTTTCCAAAAGAAGGAACAGAGGGGGCCAGGTGAAAATATTCCCTCAAAGGCCCAGTTCTCTGTTCTTAACGCTACCTCGCTAATGCGGGAAATAGCGAATAGTTTGAAAGAAAAGAAATATATATATATATATATATATATATATATATATATATATATATATATATATATATATATATATATATATATATATATATATATATGGATTTGGAAAATTAAAAAAAAAATAATGAGAGGGGAGGATTTCCAGCCCCCCGCTCCCTCCCCTTTTAGTCGCCTTCTACGACACGCAGGGAATACGTGGGAAGTATTCTTTCTCCCCTATCCCCAGGGATATATATATATATATATATATATATATATATATATATATATATATATATATATATATATATATATATATATATATATATATCCCTGGGGACAGGAGAGAAAGAATACTTCCCACACATTCCTCACGTGTCGTAGAAGGCGACTAAAGGGGACGGGAGCCGGGGCTAGAAACCCTCCCCTCCTTGTATTTTAACTTTTTAAAAGGGGATACAGAAGAAGGAGTCACGCGAGGAGAGCTCATCCTCTCGAAGGCTCAGATTAGGGTGTCTAAATGTGTGTGGATGTAACCAAGATGAGAAAAAAAGGAGAGATAAGTAGCATGTTTGAGGAAAGGAACCTGGATGTTTTGGCTCTACGTAAAACAAAGCTCAATGGTGGTTTGGGAATGTTTGGGAATAAAGTCAGGGGTTAGTGAGAGGACTAGAGCAAGGGAAGGAGTAGCACTACTCCTGAAACAGAAGTGCTGGGAGTATGTGATAGAGTGTAAGAAAGTAAACTCTAGATTGATATGGGTAAAACTGAAAGTGGATGGAGAGAGATGGGTGATTATTGGTGCACATGCACCTGGGCATGAGAAGAAAGATCATGAGAGGCAAGTGTTTTGGGAGCAGCTGAGTGAGTGTGTTAGTAGTTTTGATGCACGAGACCGGGTTATAGTGATGGGTGATTTGAATGTAAAGGTGAGTAATGTGGCAGTTGAGGGAATAATTCTGTACATGGGGTGTTCAGTGTTGTAAATGGAAATGGTGAAGAGCTTGTAGATTTTTGTGCTGAAAAAGGACTGGTGATTGGGAATACCTGGTTTAAAAGAGAGATATACATAAGTATACGTATGTAAGTAGGAGAGATGGCCAGAGAGCGTTACTGGATTACGTGTTAATTGATAGGTGCGTGAAAGAGACTTTTGGATGTTAATGTGCTGAGAGGTGCAACTGGAGGGATGTCTGATCATTATGTTGTGGAGGCGAAGGTGAAGATTTGTAGATGTTTTCAGAAATGAAAAGAGAATGTTGGGGTGAAGAGAGTGGTGAAAGTAAGTGAGCTTGGGAAGGAGACTTGTGTGAGGAAGTACCAGGAGAGACTGAGTGCAGAATGGAAAAAGTTGAGAACAAAGGACGTAAGGGGAGTAGGGGAGGAATGGGATGTATTCAGATAAGCATTGATACCTTGTGCAAAAGATGCTTGTGGCATGAGAGTCGTGGGAGGTGGGCAGATTAGAAAGGGTAGTGAGTGGTGGGATGAAAAAGTAAGATTATTAGTGAAAGAGAAGAGAGAGGCATTTGAACGATTTTTGCAGGGAAATAATGCAAATGAGTGGGAGATGTATAAAAGAAAGAGGCAGGAGGTCAAGAGAAAGGTGCAAGAGGTGAAGAAGAGGGCAAATGAGAGTTGGGGTGAGACAGTATCATTAAATTTCAGGGAGAAAAAGATGTTTTGGAAGGAGGTAAATAAAGTGCGTAAGACAAGGGCACAAATGGGAACGTCAGTGAAGGGGGCTAATCGGGAGGTGATAACAAGTAGTGGTGATGTGAGAAGGAGATGGAGTGAGTATTTTGGAGGTTTGTTGAATATGTTTGATGATAGAGTGGCAGATATAGGGTGTTTTGGTCAAGATGCTGTGCAAAGTGAGAGGGTTAGGGAGAATGATTTGGTAAACTGAGAAGAGGTAGTAAAAGCTTTGCGGGAGATGAAAGCCGGCAAGGCAGCGGGTCTGGATGGTATTGCAGTGGAACTTATTAAAAAATGGGGTGACTGTATTGTTGACTGGTTGGTAAGGTTATTTAATGTATGTATGACTCATGGTGAGGTGCCTGAGGACTGGCGGGATGCATGCATAGTGCCTTTGTACAAAGGCAAAGGGGGTAAGAGTGAGTGCTCAAGTTATAGAGGTATAAGTTTGTTGAGAATTCCTGGGAAATTATATGGGAGGGTATTGATTGAGAGCGTGAAGGCATGTACAGAGCATCGGACTGGGGAAGAGCAGTGTGGTTTAAGAAGTGGTAGAGGATGTGTGGATCAGGTGTTTGCTTTGAAGAACGTATGTGAGAAATACTTAGAAAAGTAGATGGATTTGTATGTTGCATTTATGGATCTGGAGAAGGAATATGATAGAGTTGATAGAGATGCTCTGTGGAAGGTATTAAGAATATATGGTGTGGGAGGTTAGTTGTTAGAAGCAGTGAAAAGCTTTTATCGAGGATGTAAGATATGTGTACGTGTAGGAAGAGAGGAAAGTGATTGGTTCTCAGTGAATGTAGGTTTGCGGCAGGGGTGCGTGATGTTTCCATGGTTGTTTAATTTGTTCATGGATGGGGTTGTTAGGGAGGTGAATTCGAGTTTTGGAAAGAGGGGCAAGTATGCAGTCTGTCGTGGATGAGAAAGCTTGGGAAGTGAGTCTTTTGTTGTTCGCTGATGATACAACGTTGGTGGTTGATTCGCGAGAGAAACTGCAGAAGCTGGTGACTGAGTTTGGTAAAGTGTGTGAAAGAAGAAAGTTGAGAGTAAATGTGAATAAGAGCAAGGTTGTTAGGTACAGTAGGGTTGAAGGACCAGTCAATTGGGAGGTAAGTTTAAATGGAGAAAAACTGGAGGAAGTTAAGTGTTTTAGATATTTGGGAGTGGATTTAGCAGCGGATGGAACCATGGAAGTGGAAGTGAGTCACGGGGTGGGGGAGGGGGCGAAAGTTCTAGGAGCGTTGAAAAATTTGTGGAAGGCGAGAACATTATCATGGTAAGCAAAAATGAGTATGTTTGAAGGAATAGTGGTTCCAACAATGTTATATGGTTGCGAGGTGTGGACTATACAGAGGGTTGTGCGGAGGAGGGTGGATGTGTTGGGAATGAGATGTTTGAGGACAATATGTGGTATGAGGTGGTTTGATCGAGTAAGCAATGAAAGGGTAAGAGAGATGCGTGGTAATAAAAAGAAAGAGCAGAAGAAAGCGTATTGAAATAGTTTGTTCACATGGAGAGAATGAGTCAGGAAAGATTGACAAAGAGGATATGTGTGTCAGAGGTGGAGGAAACAAGAAGTGGGAGACCAAATTGGAGGTGGGAGAATGAAATGAAAAAGATTTTGGGCGATCGGGCCTGAACATGCAGGAGGGTGAAAGGTGTGCAAGGAATAGAGTGATTTGGAACGATGTGGTATACCGGGTTCGACGCCTTGTCAATGGATTGAACCAGGGTATGTGAAGCGTCTCGGGTAAACCATGGAAAGTTTTGTGGGGCCTGGATGAGGAAAGAAAGCTGTGGATTCGGTGCATTATACATGACAGATAGAAACTGTGAAAATGTGGCCTTTGTTCTCTTTTCTTAGCGCTACTTGGCGCGCGTGCTGGGGGAGGGGTTGTCATTTCATGTGTGACGGGGTGGCGATTTGAATAAAAAAAGGCAGCAAGTATATATATATATATATATATATATATATATATATATATATATATATATATATATATATATATATATAGATAGATATATATATATCTGGGAGTGGATCTGGCAGCGGATGGAACCATGGAAGCGGAAGTGGATCATAGAGTGGGGGAGGGGGCGAAAATTCTGGGGGCCTTGAAGAATGTGTGGAAGTCGAGAACATTATCTCGGAAAGCAAAAATGGGTATGTTTGAAGGAATAGTGGTTCCAACAATGTTGTATGGTTGCGAGGCGTGGGCTATGGATAGAGTTGTGCGCAGGAGGATGGATGTGCTGGAAATGAGATGCTTGAGGACAATGTGTGGTGTGAGGTGGTTTGATCGAGTGAGTAACGTAAGGGTAAGAGAGATGTGTGGAAATAAAAAGAGCGTGGTTGAGAGAGCAGAAGAGGGTGTTTTGAAGTGGTTTGGGCACATGGAGAGAATGAGTGAGGAAAGATTGACCAAGAGGATATATGTGTCGGAGGTGGAGGGAACGAGGAGAAGAGGGAGACCAAATTGGAGGTGGAAAGATGGAGTGAAAAAGATTTTGTGTGATCGGGGCCTGAACATGCAGGAGGGTGAAAGGAGGGCAAGGAATAGAGTGAATTGGAACGATGTGGTATACCGGGGTTGACGTGCTGTCAGTGGAGTGAATCAAGGCATGTGAAGCGTCTGGGGTAAACCATGGAAAGCTGTGTAGGTATGTATATTTGCGTGTGTGGACGTATGTATATACATGTGTATGGGGGGGGGGGTGGGCCATTCTTTCGTCTGTTTCCTTGCGCTACCTCGCAAACGCGGGAGACAGCGACAAAGTATAATAAATATAATATATATATATATATATATATATATATATATATATATATATATATATATTTTTTTTTTTTTTCTTTCTTTTATTTTTTTTTTATTTTGCTTTGTCGCTGTCTCCCGCGTTTGTGAGGTAGCGCAAGGAAACAGACGAAAGAAATGGCCCAACCCACCCCCATACACCCCCCGTCCACACACGCAAATATACATACCTATACATCTCAATGTACATATATATATATATATATATATATATATATATATATATATATATATATATATATATATATATATATATATATATATATATATATATATATTCTTTCTTTCAAACTATTCGCCATTTCCCGCATTAGCAAGGTAGCGTTAAGAACAGAGGACTGGGCCTTTGAGGGAATATCCTCACCTGGCCCCCTTCTCTGTTCCTTCTTTTGGAAAAAAAAAAAAAAAAAAAAAAACGAGAGGGGAGGATTTCCAGCCCCCCGCTCCCTCCCCTTTTAGTCGCCTTCTACGACACGCAGGGAATACGTGGGAAGTATTCTTTCTCCCCTATATATATATATATATATATATATATATATATATATATATATATATATATATATATATATTTCTTTTCTTTCTTTTCTTTCAAACTATTCGCCATTTCCCGCATTAGCGAGGTAGCGTTAAGAACAGAGGACTGGGCCTTTGAGGGAATACCCTCACCTGGCCCAATTCTCTGTTCCTTCTTTTGGAAAATTGAAAAAAAAAAAAAAAAAAAACGAGAGGGGAGGATTTCCAGCCCCCCGCTCCCTCCCCTTTTAGTCGCCTTCTACGACACGCAGGGAATACGTGGGAAGTATTCTTAATCCCCTATCCCCAGGGGATATATATATATATATATATATATATATATATATATATATATATATATATATATATATATATATATATATATATATATACATATATATATATATATATATATATATATATATATATATATATATATATATATATATATATATATATATATATATATATACACACACAGACATATACATATATACACATGTACATAATTCATACTGTCTGCCTTTATTTATTCCCATCGCCACCTCGCCACACATGGAATAACATCCCCCTCCCCCCTCATGTGTGCGAGGTAGCACTAGGAAAGGACAAAAAAGGCCACATTCGTTCACACTCATTCTCTAGCTGTCATATATATATATATATATATATATATATATATATATATATATATATATATATATATATATATATATATATATATATACGCTGAAATGTATATGTATGTATATAAGCGTATGTGGGCGTGTATGTTTTTTTTTTTTTTTTTTCTTTTTTTTATACTTTGTCGCTGTCTCCCGCGTTTGCGAGGTAGCGCAAGGAAACAGACGAAAGAAATGGCCCAACCCCCCCCCCCCCCCCCATACACATGTACATACACACATCCACACACGCAAATATACATACCTACACAGCTTTCCATGGTTTACCCCAGACGCTTCACATGCCTTGATTCAATCCACTGACAGCACGTCAACCCCTGTATGTATATGTATATATATATATATGCGTATGTGGGTGGGTTGGGCCATTCTTTCGTCTGTTTCCTTGCGCTACCTCGCTAACACCGGAGACACCGGCAAAGTATATGAAATATAGATATATATGTAAGGGGACTTGGCTTGGGGTTACCAGTTAGTGTAAACCACAAAAAAGTAATGAGGCACCTTTGAATACCAGGAACTTTTCTATGACAGACAATAACACATTCGTCAACAGCACCTGTTACAATCCGAATCACTTAATTTCACTCTGCAATCACCCTACAATCCCAAACAAACACCCGGAGTCAGACAGCAGTGGAGGGCAACCCTAAAATAAACATCTACATTAGTTATTAGCATAGACTTCGTTGCTCTCATTTACAGTTTATTCATTTCTTACATAGATTTCTATTTCTTATAAGATATGATTTCCCTTAGTATGTGAATTTTACATACACTTCAATGTTATTAAGTATACCAGTTACCTCCTACCACACGGCCTGCCCTCGTTACCCCGCCCGCTTGGCCTATAAGGGCCGCGTGAAGCGTTTGTTCACCCTCGCTCGTCCCGCTTTTTGTCCCAAATTCTCCCGGGCGATGCTAGGTGTATCTGTAACAACATGAGAGCATCGAGGATCGTCCCTCAAGCATTGTCCAACCCAAGGGTTCTTTTCGCATCATTTACTTTACAGTCGCATCTCCTTACATCATATATATATATATATATATATATATATATATATATATATATATATATATATATATATATATATATATATATATATATTTTTTTTTTTTTTTGCTTTGTCGCTGTCTCCCGCGTTTGCGAGGTAGCGCAAGGAAACAGACGAAAGAAATGGCCCAACCCACCCCCATACACATGTATATACATACGTCCACACACGCAAATATACATACCTCCACAGCTTTCCATGGTTTACCCCAGACGCTTCACATGCCTTGATTCAGTCCACTGACAGCACGTCAACCCCGGTATACCACATCGCTCCAATTCACTCTATTCCTTGCCCTCCTTTCACCCTCCTGCATGTTCAGGCCCCGATCACACAAAATCTTTTTCACTCCATCTTTCCACCTCCAATTTGGTCTCCCTCTTCTCCTCGTTCCCTCCACCTCCGACACATATATCCTCTTGGTCAATCTTTCCTCACTCATTCTCTCCATGTGACCAAACCATTTCAAAACACCCTCTTCTGCTCTCTCAACCACGCTCTTTTTATTTCCACACATCTCTCTTACCCTTACGTTACTTACTCGATCAAACCACCTCACACCACACATTGTCCTCAAACATCTCATTTCCAGCACATCATCCTCCTGCGCACAACTCTATCCATAGTCCACGCCTCGCAACCATACAACA
>NC_092235.1:45618281-45698281 GCF_036320965.1 Panulirus ornatus | reverse complement strand
GTGAGGTGCCTGAGGATTGGCGGAATGCTTGCATAGTGCCATTGTACAAAGGCAAAGGGGATAAGAGTGAGTGCTCAAATTACAGAGGTATAAGTTTGTTGAGTATTCCTGGTAAATTATATGGGAGGGTATTGATTGAGAGGGTGAAGGCATGTACAGAGCATCAGATTGGGGAAGAGCAGTGTGGTTTCAGAAGTGGTAGAGGATGTGTGGATCAGGTGTTTGCTTTGAAGAATGTATGTGAGAAATACTTAGAAAAGCTAATGGATTTGTATGTAGCATTTATGGATCTGGAGAAGGCATATGATAGAGTTGATAGAGATGCTCTGTGGAAGGTATTAAGAATATATGGTGTGGGAGGCAAGTTGTTAGAAGCAGTGAAAAGTTTTTATCGAGGATGTAAGGCATGTGTACGTGTAGGAAGAGAGGAAAGTGATTGGTTCTCAGTGAATGTAGGTTTGCGGCAGGGGTGTGTGATGTCTCCATGGTTGTTTAATTTGTTTATGGATGGGGTTGTTAGGGAGGTAAATACAAGAGTTTTGGAAAGAGGGGCAAGTATGAAGTCTGTTGGGGATGAGAGAGCTTGGGAAGTGAGTCAGTTGTTGTTCGCTGATGATACAGCGCTGGTGGCGGATTCATGTGAGAAACTGCAGAAGCTGGTGACGGAGTTTGGTAAAGTGTGTGGAAGAAGAAAGTTAAGAGTAAATGTCAATAAGAGCAAGGTTATTAGGTACAGTAGGGTTGAGGGTCAAGTCAATTGGGAGGTGAGTTTGAATGGTGAAAAACTGGAGGAAGTGAAGTGTTTTAGATATCTGGGAGTGGATCTGTCAGCGGATGGAATCATGGAAGCGGAAGTGGATCATAGGGTGGGGGAGGGGGCGAAAATTTTGGGAGCCTTGAAAAATGTGTGGAAGTCGAGAACATTATCCCGGAAAGCAAAAATGGGTATGTTTGAAGGAATAGTAGTTCCAACAATGTTGTATGGTTGCGAGGCGTGGGCTATGGATAGAGTTGTGCGCAGGAGGATGGATGTGCTGGAAATGAGATGTTTGAGGACAATGTGTGGTGTGAGGTGGTTTGATCGAGTAAGTAACGTAAGGGTAAAAGAGATGTGTGGAAATAAAAAGAGCGTGGTTGAGAGAGCAGAAGAGGGTGTTTTGAAATGGTTTGGGCACATGGAGAGAATGAGTGAGGAAAGATTGACCAAGAGGATATATGTGTCGGAGGTGGAGGGAACGAGGAGAAGAGGGAGACCAAATTGGAGGTGGAAAGATGGAGTGAAAAGGATTTTGTGTGATCGGGGCCTGAACATGCAGGAGGGTGAAAGGAGGGCAAGGAATAGAGTGAATTGGAGCGATGTGGTATACAGGGGTTGACGTGCTGTCAGTGGATTGAATCAAGGCATGTGAAGCGTCTGGGGTGAACCATGGAAAGCTGTGTAGGTGTGTATATTTGCGTGTGTGGACGTGTGTATGTACATGTGTATGGGGGGGTTGGGCCATTTCTTTCGTCTGTTTCCTTGCGCTACCTCGCAAACGCGGGAGACAGCGACAAAGTATAAAAAAAAAAAAAAAAAAAAAAAAAAAAAAAAAAAAAAAAAAATATATATATATATATATATATATATATATATATATATATATATATATATATATATATATATATATAATATATATATATATATATTATATTTTTATCCCTGGGGATAGGGGAGCAAGAATACTTCCCACGTATTCCCTGCGTGTCGTAGAAGGCGACTAAAAGGGGAGGGAGCGGGGGGCTGGAAATCCTCCCCTCTCGTTTTTTTTTTAATTTTCCAAAAGAAGGAACAGAGAATTGGGCCAGGTGAGGGTAGTCCCTCAAAGGCTCAGTCCTCTGTTCTTAACGCTACCTCGCTAATGCGGGAAATGGCGAATAGTTTGAAAGAAAGAAGAAAGAAAGAATATATATATATATATATATATATATATATATATATATATATATATATATATATATATATATATTTTTTTTTATACCTCGTCGCTGTCTCCCGCGGTTGCGAGGTAGCGCAAGGAAACAGACGAAAGAAATGGCCCAACCCCCACCCATACACATGTACATACACACGTCCACACACGCAAATATACATACCTACACAGCTTTCCATGGTTTACCCCAGACGCTTCACATGCCTTGATTCAATCCACTGACAGCACGTCAACCCCTGTATACCACATCGCTCCAATTCACTCTATTCCTTGCCCTCCTTTCACCCTCCTGCATGTTCAGGCCCCGATCACACAAAATCCTTTTCACTCCATCTTTCCACCTCCAATTTGGTCTCCCTCTTCTCCTCGTTCCCTCCACCTCCGACACATATATCCTCTTGGTCAATCTTTCCTCACTCATTCTCTCCATGTGCCCAAACCACTTCAAAACACCCTCTTCTGCTCTCTCAACCACGCTCTTTTTATTTCCACACATCTCTCTTACCCTTACGTTACTTACTCGATCAAACCACCTCACACCACACATTGACCTCAAACATCTCATTTCCAGCACATCCATCCTCCTGCGCACAACTCTATCCATAGCCCACGCCTCGCAACCATACAACATTGTTGGAACCACTATTCCTTCAAACATACCCATTTTTGCTTTCCGAGATAATGTTCTCGACTTCCACACATTTTTCAAGGCTCCCAAAATTTTCGCCCCCTCCCCCACCCTATGATCCACTTCCGCTTCCATGGTTCCATCCGCTGACAGATCCACTCCCAGATATCTAAAACACTTCACTTCCTCCAGTTTTTCTCCATTCAAACTCACCTCCCAATTGACTTGACCCTCAACCCTACTGTACCTAATAACCTTGCTCTTATTCACATTTACTCTTAACTTTCTTCTTCCACACACTTTACCAAACTCCGTCACCAGCTTCTGCAGTTTCTCACATGAATCCGCCACCAGCGCTGTATCATCAGCGAACAACAACTGACTCACTTCCCAAGCTCTCTCATCCCCAACAGACTTCATACTTGCCCCTCTTTCCAAGACTCTTGCATTTACCTCCCTAACAACCCCATCCATAAACAAATTAAACAACCATGGAGACATCACACACCCCTGCCGCAAACCTACATTCACTGAGAACCAATCACTTTCCTCTCTTCCTACACGTACACATGCCTTACATCCTCGATAAAAACTTTTCACTGCTTCTAACAACTTGCCTCCCACACCATATATTCTTAATACCTTCCACAGAGCATCTCTATCAACTCTATCATATGCCTTCTCCAGATCCATAAATGCTACATACAAATCCATTTGCTTTTCTAAGTATTTCTCACATACATTCTTCAAAGCAAACACCTGATCCACACATCCTCTACCCCTTCTGAAACCACACTGCTCTTCCCCAATCTGATGCTCTGTACCTGCCTTCACCCTCTCAATCAATACCCTCCCATATAATTTACCAGGAATACTCAACAAACTTATACCTCTGTAATTTGAGCACTCACTCTTATCCCCTTTGCCTTTGTACAATGGCACTATGCACGCATTCCGCCAATCCTCAGGCACCTCACCATGAGTCATACATACATTAAATAACCTTACCAACCAGTCAACAATACAGTCACCCCCTTTTTTAATAAATTCCACTGCAATACCATCCAAACCTGCTGCCTTGCCGGCTTTCATCTTCCGCAAAGCTTTTACTACCTCTTCTCTGTTTACCAAATCATTTTCCCTAACCCTCTCACTTTGCACACCACCTCGACCCAAACACCCTATATCTGCCACTCTGTCATCAGACACATTCAACAAACCTTCAAAATACTCATTCCATCTCCTTCTCACATCACCACTACTTGTTATCACCTCCCCATTTACGCTCTTCACTGAAGTTCCCATTTGCTCCCTTGTCTTACGCACCCTATTTACCTCCTTCCAGAACATCTTTTTATTCTCCCTAAAATTTACTGATAGTCTCTCACCCCAACTCTCATTTGCCCTTTTTTTCACCTCTTGCACCTTTCTCTTGACCTCCTGTCTCTTTCTTTTATACTTCTCCCACTCAATTGCATTTTTTCCCTGCAAAAATCGTCCAAATGCCTCTCTCTTCTCTTTCACTAATACTCTTACTTCTTCATCCCACCACTCACTACCCTTTCTAAACAGCCCACCTCCCACTCTTCTCATGCCACAAGCATCTTTTGCGCAATCCATCACTGATTCCCTAAATACATCCCATTCCTCCCCCACTCCCCTTACTTCCATTGTTCTCACCTTTTTCCATTCTGTACACAGTCTCTCCTGATACTTCCTCACACAGGTCTCCTTCCCAAGCTCACTTACTCTCACCACCTTCTTCACCCCAACATTCACTCTTCTTTTCTGAAAACCCATACTAATCTTCACCTTAGCCTCCACAAGATAATGATCAGACATCCCTCCAGTTGCACCTCTCAGCACATTGACATCCAAAAGTCTCTCTTTCGCACGCCTGTCAATTAACACGTAATCCAATAACGCTCTCTGGCCATCTCTCCTACTTACATAAGTATACTTATGTATATCTCGCTTTTTAAACCAGGTATTCCCAATCATCAGTCCTTTTTCAGCACATAAATCTACAAGCTCCTCACCATTTCCATTTACAACACTGAACACCCCATGCACACCAATTATTCCCTCAACTGCCACATTACTCACCTTTGCATTCAAATCACCCATCACTATAACCCGGTCTCGTGCATCAAAACCGCTAACACACTCATTTAGCTGCTCCCAAAACACTTGCCTCTCATGATCTTTCTTCTCATGCCCAGGTGCATATGCACCAATAATCACCCACCTCTCTCCATCAACTTTCAATTTTACCCATATTAATCGAGAATTTACTTTCTTACTTTCTATCACATACTCCCACAACTCCTGTTTCAGGAGTATTGCTACCCCTTCCCTTGCTCTTGTCCTCTCACTAACCCCTGACTTCACTCCCCAGACATTTCCAAACCACTCTTCCCCTTTACCCTTGAGCTTCGTTTCACTCAGAGCCAAAACATCCAGGTTCCTTTCCTCAAACATACTACCTATCTCTCCTTTTTTCACATCTTGGTTACATCCACACACATTTAGGCACCCCACTCTGAGCCTTCGAGGAGGATGAGCACTCCCCGCGTGACTCCTTCTTCTGTTTCCCATTTTAGAAAGTTAATACAAGGAGGGGAGGATTTCCGGCCCCCCGCTCCCGTCCCCTCTAGTCGCTTTCTACGACACGCGAGGAATATATATATATATATATATATATATATATATATATATATATATATATATATATAGGAGGAGAGACTGTGTACAGAATGGAAAAAGGTGAGAACAATGGAAGTAAGGGGAGTGGGGGAGGAATGGGATGTATTTAGGGAATCAGTGATGGATTGCGCAAAAGATGCTTGTGGCATGAGAAGAGTGGGAGGTGGGCTGTTTAGAAAGGGTAGTGAGTGGTGGGATGAAGAAGTAAGAGTATTAGTGAAAGAGAAGAGAGAGGCATTTGGACGATTTTTGCAGGGAAAAAATGCAATTGAGTGGGAGAAGTATAAAAGAAAGAGACAGGAGGTCAAGAGAAAGGTGCAAGAGGTGAAAAAAAGGGCAAATGAGAGTTGGGGTGAGAGACTATCAGTAAATTTTAGGGAGAATAAAAAGATGTTCTGGAAGGAGGTAAATAGGGTGCGTAAGACAAGGGAGCAAATGGGAACTTCAGTGAAGGGCGTAAATGGGGAGGTGATAACAAGTAGTGGTGATGTGAGAAGGAGATGGAATGAGTATTTTGAAGGTTTGTTGAATGTGTCTGATGACAGAGTGGCAGATATAGGGTGTTTTGGTCGAGGTGGTGTGCAAAGTGAGAGGGTTAGGGAAAATGATTTGGTAAACAGAGAAGAGGTAGTAAAAGCTTTGCGGAAGATGAAAGCCGGCAAGGCAGCAGGTTTGGATGGTATTGCAGTGGAATTTATTAAAAAAGGGGGTGACTGTATTGTTGACTGGTTGGTAAGGTTATTTAATGTATGTATGACTCATGGTGAGGTGCCTGAGGATTGGCGGAATGCGTGCATAGTGCCATTGTACAAAGGCAAAGGGGATAAGAGTGAGTGCTCAAATTACAGAGGTATAAGTTTGTTGAGTATTCCTGGTAAATTATATGGGAGGGTATTGATTGAGAGGGTGAAGGCATGTACAGAGCATCAGATTGGGGAAGAGCAGTGCGGTTTCAGAAGTGGTAGAGGATGTGTGGATCAGGTGTTTGCTTTGAAGAATGTATGTGAGAAATACTTAGAAAAGCAAATGGATTTGTATGTAGCATTTATGGATCTGGAGAAGGCATATGATAGAGTTGATAGAGATGCTCTGTGGAAGGTATTAAGAATATATGGTGTGGGAGGCAAGTTGTTAGAAGCAGTGAAAAGTTTTTATCGAGGATGTAAGGCATGTGTACGTGTAGGAAGAGAGGAAAGTGATTGGTTCTCAGTGAATGTAGGTTTGCGGCAGGGGTGTGTGATGTCTCCATGGTTGTTTAATTTGTTTATGGATGGGGTTGTTAGGGAGGTAAATGCAAGAGTCCTGGAAAGAGGGGCAAGTATGAAGTCTGTTGGGGATGAGAGAGCTTGGGAAGTGAGTCAGTTGTTGTTCGCTGATGATACAGCGCTGGTGGCTGATTCATGTGAGAAACTGCAGAAGCTGGTGACTGAGTTTGGTAAAGTGTGTGGAAGAAGAAAGTTAAGAGTAAATGTGAATAAGAGCAAGGTTATTAGGTACAGTAGGGTTGAGGGTCAAGTCAATTGGGAGGTGAGTTTGAATGGAGAAAAACTGGAGGAAGTGAAGTGTTTTAGATATCTGGGAGTGGATCTGTCAGCGGATGGAACCATGGAAGCGGAAGTGGATCATAGGGTGGGGGAGGGGGCGAAAATTTTGGGAGCCTTGAAAAATGTGTGGAAGTCGAGAACAGTATCTCGGAAAGCAAAAATGGGTATGTTTGAAGGAATAGTGGTTCCAACAATGTTGTATGGTTGCGAGGCGTGGGCTATGGATAGAGTTGTGCGCAGGAGGATGGATGTGCTGGAAATGAGATGTTTGAGGACAATGTGTGGTGTGAGGTGGTTTGATCGAGTAAGTAACGTAAGGGTAAGAGAGATGTGTGGAAATAAAAAGAGCGTGGTTGAGAGAGCAGAAGAGGGTGTTTTGAAATGGTTTGGTCACATGGAGAGAATGAGTGAGGAAAGATTGACCAAGAGGATATATGTGTCGGAGGTGGAGGGAACGAGGAGAAGAGGGAGACCAAATTGGAGGTGGAAAGATGGAGTGAAAAAGATTTTGTGTGATCGGGGCCTGAACATGCAGGAGGGTGTAAGGAGGGCAAGGAATAGAGTGAATTGGAGCGATGTGGTATACAGGGGTTGACGTGCTGTCAGTGGAGTGAATCAAGGCATGTGAAGCGTCTGGGGTAAACCATGGAAAGCTGTGTAGGTATGTATATTTGCGTGTGTGGACGTGTGTATGTACATGTGTATGGGGGGGGGGGGGTTGGGCCATTTCTTTCGTCTGTTTCCTTGCGCTACCTCGCAAACGCGGGAGACAGCGACAAAGTATAAAAAAAAAAAAAAAAAATATATATATATATATATATATATATATATATATATATATATATATATATATATATATATATATATATATATTTGTATGGGTTTTCAGAAAAAAAAGAGTGAATGTTGGGGTGAAGAAGGTGGTGAGAGTAAGTGAGCTTGGGAAGGAGACTTGTGTGAGGAAGTACCAGGAGACACTGAGTACAGAATGGAAAAAGGTGAGAACAATGGAAGTAAGGGGAGTGGGGGAGGAATGGGATGTATTTAGGGAATCAGTGATGGATTGCGCAAAAGATGCTTGTGGCATGAGAAGAGTGGGAGGTGGGTTGATTAGAAAGGGTAGTGAGTGGTGGGATGAAGAAGTAAGAGTATTAGTGAAAGAGAAGAGGGAGGCATTTGGACGATTTTTGCAGGGAAAAAATGCAGTTGAGTGGTAGACGTATAAAAGAAAGAGACAGGAGGTCAAGAGAAAGGTGCAAGAGGTGAAAAAAAGGGCAAATGAGAGTTGGGGTGAGAGAGTATCATTAAATTTTAGGGAGAATAAAAAGATGTTCTGGAAGGATTTAAATAAAGTGCGTAAGACAAGGGAGCAAATGGGAACTTCAGTGAAGGGCGCAAATGGGGAGGTGATAACAAGTAGTGGTGACGTGAGAAGGAGATGGAGTGAGTATTTTGAAGGTTTGTTGAATGTGTTTGATGATAGAGTGGCAGATATAGGGTGTTTTGGTCGAGGTGGTGTGCAAAGTGAGAGGGGTAGGGAAAATGATTTGGTAAACAGAGAAGAGGTAGTAAAAGCTTTGCGGAAGATGAAAGCCGGCAAGGCAGCAGGTTTGGATGGTACTGCAGTGGAATTTATTAAAAAAAGGGGGTGACTGTATTGTTGACTGGTTGGTAAGGTTATTTAATGTATGTATGACTCACGGTGAGGTGCCTGAGGATTGGCGGAATGCGTGCATAGTGCCATTGTACAAAGGCAAAGGGGATAAGAGTGAGTGCTCAAATTACAGAGGTATAAGTTTGTTGAGTATTCCTGGTAAATTATATGGGAGGGTATTGATTGAGAGGGTGAAGGCATGTACAGAGCATCAGACTGGGGAAGAGCAGTGTGGCTTCAGAAGGGGTAGAGGATGTGCGGATCAGGTGTTTGCTTTGAAGAATGTATGTGAGAAATACTTAGAAAAGCAAATGGATTTGTATGTAGCATTTATGGATCTGGAGAAGGCATATGATAGAGTTGATAGAGATGCTCTGTGGAAGGTATTAAGAATGTATGGTGTGGGAGGCAAGTTGTTAGAAGCAGTGAAAAGTTTTTATCGAGTGATGTAAGGCATGTGTACGTGTAGGAAGAGAGGAAAGTGATTGGTTCTCAGTGAATGTAGGTTTGCGGCAGGGGTGTGTGATGTCTCCATGGTTGTTTAATTTGTTTATGGATGGGGTTGTTAGGGAGGTGAATGCAAGAGTTTTGGAAAGAGGGGCAAGTATGAAGTCTGTTGGGGATGAGAGAGCTTGGGAAGTGAGTCAGTTGTTGTTCGCTGATGATACAGCGCTGGTGGCTGATTCATGTGAGAAACTGCAGAAGCTGGTGACTGAGTTTGGTAAAGTGTGTGAAAGAAGAAAGGTAAGAGTAAATGTGAATAAGAGCAAGGTTATTAGGTACAGTAGGGTTGAGGGTCAAGTCAATTGGGAGGTGAGTTTGAATGGAGAAAAACTGGAGGAAGTGAAGTGTTTTAGATATCTGGGAGTGGATCTGGCAGCGGATGGAACCATGGAAGCGGAAGTGGATCATAGGGTGGGGGAGGGGGCGAAAATTCTGGGAGCCTTGAAGAATGTGTGGAAGTCGAGAACATTATCTCGGAAAACAAAAATGGGTATGTTTGAAGGAATAGTGGTTCCAACAATGTTGTATGGTTGCGAGGCGTGGGCTATGGATAGAGTTGTGCGCAGGAGGATGGATGTGCTGGAAATGAGATGTTTGAGGACAATGTGTGGTGTGAGGTGGTTTGATCGAGTGAGTAACGTAAGGGTAAGAGAGATGTGTGGAAATAAAAAGAGCGTGGTTGAGAGAGCAGAAGAGGGTGTTTTGAAATGGTTTGGGCACATGGAGAGAATGAGTGAGGAAAGATTGACCAAGAGGATATATGTGTCGGAGGTGGAGGGAACGAGGAGAAGAGGGAGACCAATTTGGAGTTGGAAAGATGTAGTGAAAAAGATTTTGTGTGATCGGGGCCTGAACATGCAGGAGGGTGAAAGGAGGGCAAGGAATAGAGTGAATTGGAGCGATGTGGTATACCGGGGTTGACGTGCTGTTAGTGGATTGAATCGGGGCATGTGAAGCGTCTGGGGTAAACCATGGAAAGCTGTGTAGGTATGTATATTTGCGTGTGTGGACGTATGTATATACATGTGTATGGGGGTGGGTTGGGCCATTTCTTTCGTCTGTTTCCTTGCGCTACCTCGCAAACGCGGGAGACAGCGCAAAAAAGAAAAAAAAAAAAAAAATATATATATATATATATATATATATATATATATATATATATATATATATATATATATATATATATATATATATATATATATATATATATTATCCCTAGGGAGAAAGAATATTTCCCACGTATTCCCTGCGTGTCGTAGAAGGCAACTAAAAAGGGAGGGAGAGGGTGGCTGGAAATCCTCCTCTCTCATTATTTTTTTTTTTTCCAAAACAAGAAACAGAGAAGGGGGCCAAGTGACAATATTCCCTCAATAGCCCAGTTCTCTGTTCTTAACGCTACCTGGCTAACGCGGGAAATGGCGAATAGTATGAAAGAAAAGAAAGAAATAGGGGATAGGGGAGAAAGAATACTTCCCGTTCATTCCTCGCGTGTCGTACAAGGCGACTAAAGGGGACGAGAGCGGGGGGCTGGAAACCCTCCCCTCCATGTATTTTAACTTTCTAAAAGAAGAAACCGAAGAAGGAGTCACGCAGGGAGTGCTCATCCTCCTCGAAGGCTCAAATTAGGGTGTCTGAATGTGTGGGGATGTAACCAAGATAAGAAAAAAGGAGATATAGGTAGTATGTTTGAGGAAAGGAACCTGGATGTTTTGGCTCTGAGTGAAACAATGCTCAAGGGTAAAGGGGAAGAATGGTTTGGGAATGTCTTGGGAGCAAAGTCAGGGGTTAGTGAGAGGACAAGAGCAAGGGAAGGAGTAGCACTACTCCTGAAACAGGAGTGGTGGGAATATGTGATAAAGTGTAAGAAAGTAAACTCTAGATTGATGTGGGTAAAACTTAAAGTGGATGGAAAGAGATGGGTGATTATTGGTGCTTATGCACCTGGTCATGAGAAGAAAGATCATGAGAGGAAAATATTTGACAGCAGCGGGGTGAGTGCATTGGCAGTTTGATTCACAAGACCGGGTTATAGTGATGGGTGATTTGAATGCAAAGGTGAATAATGTGGCAGTTGAGGGAATAATTGGTGTACATGGAGTGTTCAGTGTTGTAAATGGAAATGGTGAAGACTTTGTAGATTTATGTGCTGAAAAAGGACTGGTGATTGGGATTGTCAGGTTTAAAAAGAGAGATATACATAAGTATACATATGTAAGTACGAGAGATGGCCAGAGAGCGTTATTGGATTAAATGTTAATTGACAGGCGCGTGAAAGAGAGACTTCTGGATGTTAATGTGCTGAAAGGTGCAACTGGAGGGATGTCTGATCATTATCTTGTGGAGGCGAAGGTGAAAGATTTGTAGAGGTTTTCAGAAGAGATAATGTTGGGGTGAAGAGAGTGGTGAGAGTAAGTGAGCTTGGGAAGGAGACTTGTGTGAGGAAGTATCAGGAGAGACTGAGTGCAGAATGAAAAAAGGTGAGAGCGAAGAACGTAAGAGGAGTACGGGAGGAATGGGATGTATTTAGGGAAGCAGTGATGGCTTGCGCAAAAGATGCTTGTGGCATGAGAAGCGTGGGAGGTGGGCAGCTTAGAAAGGATAGAGAGTGGTGGATGAAAAAGTAAGATTGTTAGTGAAAGAGAAGAGAAAGGCATTTGGACGATTTTTGCAGGGAAATTATGCAAATGATTGGGAGATATATAAAATAAAGAGGCAGGAGGTCAAGAGAAAGGTGCATGAGGTGATAAAGAGACAAATGAGAGTTGGGGTGAGAGAGCATTATTAGATTTTAGGGAGAATAAAAAAAATGTTTTGGAAGGAGGTAAATAAAGTGCGTAAGACAAGAGAATAAATGGGAACATCGGTGAAAGGGCCTAATGGGGAGGTAATAACAAGTAGTGGTGATGTGAGAAGGAGATGGAGTGAGGATTTTGAAGGTTTGTTGAATGTGTTTGATGATAGAGTGGCAGACATAGGGTGTTTTGGTCGAAGTGGTGTGCGAAGTGAGAGTATCAGGGAGAATGGTTTGGTAAACAGAGAAGAGGTAGTAAAAGCTTTGCGGAAGATGAAAGCCGGCAAGGTGGCGGGTTTAGATGATATTGCAGTGGAATTTATTAATATGGGGGTGACTGTGTTATTGATTGGTTTGTGAGGATATCCAATGTATGTATGGCTCATGGTGAAGTGCCTGAGGATTGGCGGAATACATGCATAGTGCCATTGTACAAAGGCAAAGGGGACAAAGGTGAGTGCTCAAATTACAGAGGTATAAGTTTGTTGAGTATTCCTGGGAAATTATATGGGAGGGTATTGATTGAGGGGGTGAAAGCATGTACAGAGTATCAGATTGGGGAAAAGCAGTGTGGTTTCAGAAGTGGTCAGGATGTGTGGATCAGTTGTTTGCTTTGAAGAATGTATGTGAGAAATACTTAGAAAAGCAAATGGATTTGTATGTACGATTTATGGATCTGGAGAAGGCATATGATAGAGTTGACAGAAATGCTCTATGGAAGGTATTAAGAGTATGTGGTGTAGGAGGCAAATTGCTAGAAGCAGTGAAAAGTTATTATCGTGGATGTAAGGTATGTGCACGAGTAGGAAGAGAGAAAAGTGATTGGTTCCCAGTGAATGTTGGTTTGCGGCAGGGGTGCGTGATGTCTCCATGATTGTTTAATTTGTTTATGGATGGGGTTGTTAGGGAGGCGAATGCAAGAGTTTTGGAGAGAGGGGCAAGTATGCAGTCTGTTGTTGATGAGAGGGCTTGGGAAGTGAGTCAGTTGTTGTTCGCTGATGATACAGCGCTGGTGGCTGATTCATGTGAGAAACTGCAGAAGTTGGTGAGTAAGTTTGGTAAAGTGTGTGAAAGAAGAAAGCTGAGAGTGAATGTGAACAAGGGAGAGGTTATTAGGTTCAGTAGGGTTGTGAGACAAGTCAATTGGGAGGTAAGTTTGAATGGAGAAAAAGTGGAGGAAGTGAAGTGTTCTACATATCTGGGAGTGGATTTGGCAGCGGACGGAACCATGGAAGCGGATGTGAGTCACAGGGTGAGGAAGGGGGCGAAGTTTCTGGGGGCGTAGAAGAATGTGTGAAAGGCGAGAACATTATCTCGGAAAGCAAAAATGGGTATATTTGATGGAATAGTGGTTCCAACAATGTCATATGGTTGCGAGGCGTGGACTATAGATAGGATTGTGCGGAGGAGGGTGGAGGTGTTGGAAATGAGATGTTTGAGGACAATTTGTGGTGTGAGGTGGTTTGATCGAGTAAGTAATGAAAGGGTAAGAGGGATGTGTGGTAATAAAAAGAGTGTAGTTGAGAGAGCAGAAGGTGTATTGAAATGGTTTGTTCACATGGAGAGAATGAGTGAGGAAAGATTGAAAAAGAGGATATGTTTCAGAGGTGGAGGGATCGAGAGGTGGGAGACCAAATTGGAGGTGGAAGGATGGAGTGAAAAAGATTTTGAGCGATCGGGACCTGAACATGCAGGAGGGTGAAAGGCGTGCAAGTAATAGAGTGAATTGGAACGATGTGGTATACCGGGGTCGACGTGCTGTCAATGGATTGAACCAGGGCCTGTGAAGCGTCTCGGGTAAACCATGGAAAGTTTTGTGGGGCCTGGATATGAAAGGGGAGCTGTGGTTTCGATGCATTCCACATGACAGATAGAGACTGAGTGTGTACGAATGTGGCCTTTGTTGTCTTTTCCTAACGCTACCTCACGCGTTACGGAGGGAGGTGTCATTTTCATGTGTGGCGGGGTGGCGACGGAAATGAATAAAGGCAGCAAGTATGAATTATGTACATGTTTATATTTCTGTATATATATATATATATATATATATATATATATATATATATATATATATATATATATATATATATATATATATATATATATATATATGTTGAAATTTATAGGTATGTATATGTGCGTGTGTGGACGTGTATATATATATACATGTGTATGTGGGTGGGTTGGGCCACTCTTTCGTCTGTTTCCTTGCGCTACCTCGCTAACGCGGGAGACAGCGACAAAGAAATGGCCTAACCCACCCACATACACATGTATATATATACATGTCTACACACGCACATACACATACCTATACATCTCGACGTATATATATATATATATATATATATATATATATATATATATATATATATATATATATATATATATATATATATATATATATATATATATACATATATATTTTTTTTCTTGCTTTGTCGCTGTCTCCCGCGTTTGCGAGGTAGCGCAAGGAAACAGACGAAAGAAATGGCCCAACCCACCCCCATACACATGTATATACATACGTCCACACACGCAAATATACATACCTACACAGCTTTCCATGGTTTACCCCAGACGCTTCACATGCCCTGATTCAACCCACTGACAGCACGTCAACCCTGGTATACCACATCGATCCAATTCACTCTATTCCTTGCCCTCCTTTCACCCTCCTGCATGTTCAGGCCCCGATCACACAAAATCTTTTTCACTCCATCTTTCCACCTCCAATTTGGTCTCCCACTTCTCCTCATTCCCTCAACCTCCGACACATATATCCTCTTGGTCAATCTTTCCTCACTCATTCTCTCCATGTGCCCAAACCATTTCAAAACACCCTCTTCTGCTCTCTCAACCACGCTCTTTTTATTTCCACACATCTCTCTTACCCTTACGTTACTTACTCGATCAAACCACCTTACACCACACATTGTCCTCAAACATCTCATTTCCAGCACATCCATCCTCCTGCGCACAATGCTATCCATAGCCCACGCCTCGCAACCATACAAGATTGTTGGAACCACTATTCCTTCAAACATACCCATTTTTGTTTTCCGAGATAATGTTCTCGACTTCCACACATTCTTCAAGGCTCCCAGGATTTTCGCCCCCTCCCCCACCCTATGATCCACTTCCCCTTCCATGGTTCCATCCGCTGCCAGATCCACTCCCAGATATCTAAAACACTTTACTTCCTCCAGTTTTTCTCCATTCAAACTTACCTCCCAATTGACTTGACCCTCATCCCTACTGTACCTAATAACCTTGCTCTTATTCACATTTACTCTTAACTTTCTTCTTTCACACACTTTACCAAACTCAGTCACCAGCTTCTGCAGTTTCTCACATGAATCAGCCACCAACGCTGTATCATCAGCGAACAACAACTGACTCACTTCCCAAGCTCTCTCATCCCCAACAGACTTCATACTTGCCCCTCTTTCCAAAACTCTTGCATTCACCTCCCTAACAACCCCATCCATAAACAAATTAAACAACCATGGAGACATCACACACCCCTGCCGCAAACCTACATTCACAGAGAACCAATCACTTTCCTCTCTTCCTACACGTACACATGCCTTACATCCTCGATAAAAACTTTTCACTGCTTCTAACAACTTGCCTCCCACACCATATATTCTTAATACCTTCCACAGAGCATCTCTATCAACTCTATCATATGCCTTCTCCAGATCCATAAATGCTACATACAAATCCATTTGCTTTTCTAAGTATTTCTCACATACATTCTTCAAAGCAAACACCTGATCCACACATCCTCTACCACTTCTGAAACCACACTGCTCTTCCCCAATCTGATGCGCTGTACATGCCTTCACCCTCTCAATCAATACCCTCCCATGTAATTTACCAGGCATACTCAACAAACTTATACCTCTGTAATTTGAGCACTCACTCTTATCTTGCTTTTGTACAATGGCACTATGCACGCATTCCGCCAATCCTCAGGCACCTCACCATGATTCATACATACATTAAATAACCTTATATATATATATATATATATATATATATATATATATATATATATATATATATATATATATATATATATATATATATACATATATACACATGTACATAATTCATTCTTGCTGCCTTTATTCATTCCCGTCGCCACCCCGCCACACATGAAATGACAACCCCTTCCCCCCGCATGCGCGCGAGGTAGCGCTAGGAAAGGACAACAAAGGCCACATTCGTTCACACTCAGTCTCTACCTTTCATGTATAATGCACCGAAATCACAGCTCCCTTTCCACATCTAGGCCCCACAAAACTTTCCATATTTACCCCAGACGCTTCACATGCCTTGGTTCAATCCACTGACAGCACGTCGACCCCGGTATACCACATCGTTCCAATTCACTATTCCTTGCACGCCTTTCATCCTCCTGCATGTTCAGGCCCCGATCACTCAAGAATCTTTTTCACTCCATCCTTCCACCTCCAATTTGGTCTCCCACTTCTCGTTTCCTCCACCTCTGACACATATATCTTCTTGGTCAATCTTTCCTCGCGCATTCTTTCCATTTTCTGTTCTCTCAACCAAACTCTTTTTATTACCACACATCTCTCACACCACATATTGTCCTCACACATCTCATTTCCAACACATCCACCCTCCTCTGCACAACTCTATCTATAGCCCACGCCTCGCATCCATATAACATTGTTGGAACCAATATTCCTTCAAACATACCCATTTTTGCTTTCCGAGATAATGTTCTCGCCTTCTACACATTTTTCAACGCTCCCTGAACTTTCGCCCCCTCCCCCCACCCTGTGACTCACTTCTGCTTCCATGGTTCCATCCGCTGCCAAATCCACTCCCAGATATCTAAAACACTTTACTTCCTCCAGTTTTTCTCTATTCAGACTTACCTCTCCATTGACTTGTCTCTCTACCTTACTGTACCTAATAACCTCTTATTCACATTTACTCAGCTTTCTTCTTTCACATACTTTACCAAACTCAGTCACCAGCTTCTGCAGCTTCTCACCCAAATCAGCCACCAGCGATGTATCATCAGCGAACAACAACTGACTCACTTCCCAAGCCCTCTCATCCACAACAGACTGCATACTTGCCCCTCTCTCCAAAACTCTTGCATTCACCTCCCTAGCAAGCCCATCCATAAACAATTTAAATAATCATGGAGACATCACGTACCCTTGCCGCAAACCGACATTCACTGATAACCAATCGCTTTCCTCTCTTCCTACTCGTTAACATGCTTTACATCCTCGATAAAAACTTTGCTTCCAGCAACTTACCTCCCACACCATATATTCTTAATACATTTCAAAGAGCATCTCTGTCAGCTCTATCATATGCCTTCTCCAGATCCATAAATGCTACATACAAATCCAACTGTTTTTCTAAGTATTTCACATATACATTCTTCAAAGCAAACACCTGATCCACACATCCTCTACCACTTCTGAAACCACACTGCTCTTCCCCAATCTGATGTTCTATACATGCCTTGGCCCTCTTACTCAGTACCCTCCCATTTATTTTCTCAGGAATACTCAACAAACTTATACCTCTGTAATTTGAACACTCACCTTTATCACCTTGGCCTATATAGAAAGGCACTATGCATGCATTCCGCCAATCCTCAGGCACTTCACCATGAGCCATACATAAATTGAATGTCCTCACCAACCAGTCTACAACACAGTCACCCCCTTTTTTGATAAATTCCACTGTAATACCATCAAAACCCGCCACCTTGCCGGATTTCATCTTCTGCAAAGCTTTTTACAACCTCTTCTATGTTTACCAAATCATTCTCCCTGACTCACTCACTTCGCACACCAACTCGACCAAAATTCCCTATATTTGCCACTTTATCATCTAACACATTCAACAAACATTCAAAATACTCACTCTATCTCCTTCTCACTTCACCACTACTTGTTACTTCCTTCCCATTAGCCCCCTTCACCGATGTTCACATTTGTTCTCTTGCCTTACGCGCTTTATTTACCTCCTTCCAAAACATATTTTTATTCTCCCTAAGATTTAATGATACTCTCTCACCCCAACTCTCTTTTGCCCTCTTTTTCACCTCTTACACCTTGACCTCTTGCCCTCTTGCCTCTTTCTTTTATACTTCTCCCACTCATTTGCATTTTTTCCTTGCAAAAATCATCCAAATGCCTCTCTCTTCTCTTTCACTGATAATCTTACTTCTTCATCCCACCACTCACTACCCTCTCTAATCTGCCCACCTCCCACGCTTCTCATAACACAAGCATCTTTTGCGCAAGCCTTCACTGCTTCCCTAAGTACATCCCATTCCTCCCCATTCCCCTTACATCCTTTGCTCTCACCTTTTTCCATTCTGCACTCAGTCTCTCCTCGTACTTCCTCAAACAAGTCTCCTTCCCAAGCTCACTTACTCTCACCACTCTCTTCACCCCAACATTCTCTCTTCACATTAACATGCAAAAGTAACCCGTAATCCAATAATGCTCTCTGGTCATCTCTCCTACTTACATACATATACGTATATCTCTCTTTTTAAACCAGGTATTCCCAATCACCAGTCCTTTTTTAGCACACAAATCTACAAGCTCTTCACCATTTTCATTATAACACTGAACACCCCATGTACACCAATTATTCCCTCAAATGCCACATTAATCACCTTTGTATTCAAATCACCCATCACTATAACCCGGTCTCGTGCATCAAAATTGCTACAACACTTAATCTGCTGGTCAGAAAATACTTGCCTCTCATAATCCTTCTTCTCATGCGCAGGTGCATAGGCACCAATAATCACCCATCTCTCTCCATCCACTTTCAGTTTTACACATATCAATCTAGAATAGTATATATATATATATATATATATATATATATATATATATATATATATATATATATATATATATATATATATATATATATATATATATATATGGTGAAAGTAAATGACCTTGGAAAAGAGACTTGTGTCAGGAAGTACTATGAGCAACTGAGTGCATAATGGAAAAAGGTGTGAGCAAATGGCGTACGGGGAGTGGGGGAGAAATGGGATGTATTTAGGGAAGCAGTGATGACTTGCGCAAGAGATGCTTGTGACATGAGAAAGGTGGGAAGTGGTCAGATTAGAAAGAGTGAGTGAGTGGTGGGATGAAGAAGCAAGATTGTTAGTGAAAGAAGAGAGAGGCGTTTGGACAATTTTTGCAGGGAAGTAGTGCAAATTTGTGGGAGATGTATAAAAGAAAGAGGTAGGTCAAGAGAAAGGTGCAAGAGGTGGAAAAGATGGCAAATGAGAGCTGGGGTGAGAGAGCATCATTAAATTTCAAGGAGAATATAAAGACGTTTTGGAAGGAGGTAAATAAAGTGTGTAAGACAAGAAAACAAATGGAAACATTGATGAAAAGGGCTAATGGTGAGGTAATGACAAGTAGTGGTAAAGTGAGGAGAGTGGAGTGAGTATTTTGAAGGTTTGTTGAATGTGTTTGATGATAGAGTGGGAAATAGAGTTTTTGGTCGAGGTGGTGTTCGATGTGATAGGGTCAGGGAGAATGGTTTGGTAAAGAGAGAAGAGGTAGTGAAAGGTTTGCGGAAGATGAAAGCTGGCAAGGCGGCGGGTTTATATGTTACTGCAATGGAATTTATCAAAAAAGGGGGTGACTGTGTTGTTGACTGGTTGGTAAGGATATTCAATATATGTATCGTTCATGGTAAAGTGCCTGAGGATTGGCGGAATTCATGCATAGTGCCATTGTACAAAGGGAAAGGGGATAAAAGTGAGCGATCAAATTACAGAGGTATGTTTGTTGAACACTCCTGGGAAATCATATGGGAGGGTATTGAAGGGTAAAGGCACGTACAAAGCATCAGATTGGGGAAGAGCAGTGTGGTTTCAGAAATGGTAGAGGATGTGTGGATCAGGTGTTTGATTTGAAGAATGTATGTAAGGAATACTTAATGAAACAGATGGATTTGTACGTAGCACTTATGGATCTGGAGAAGGCATATGATAGGGTCGATAGAGATGCTTTGAAGAAGGTAGTAAGGGTATATGGGGTGGGAGGTAAGTTGCTAGAGGCAGTGAAAAGTTTTTATCAAGGATGTAAGGCATGTGTATGAGTAGGAAGAGAGGAAAGTTATTCGTTCCCAGTGAATGTCGTTTTGCGGCAGGGGTGCGTGATGTCTCCATGATTGTTTGTTTATGGATGGGGTTGTTAGGGAGGTAAATGCAAGAGTTTTGGAGAGAGGGGAAAGTAAACAGTCTGTTGTGGATGAGAGGGCTTGGGAAGAGAGTCAGTTGTTGTTCGCTGATGATACAGCGCTGGTGGCTGATTCGGGTGAGAAACTGCAGAAGTTGGTGACTGAGTTTGGTAAAGTGTGAGAAAAAAGAAAGCTGAGAGTAAATGTGAATAAGAGCAAGGTTATTAGTTTCAGTAGGGTTGAGGGACACGTTAATTGGGAGGTAAGTTTGAATGGAGAAAAGTTGGAGGAAGTGAAGTATTCTAGATATATGGGAGGGAATTTAGCAGCGGATGGAACCATGGAAGCGGAAGTGATTCACGGGGTGGAGGAGGGGGCGACGGTTCTGGTAGCATTGAAGACTGTGTGGAAGGCGAGAACGTTAACTCGGAGCAAAAATGGGCAAGTCGACCCCGGTGTACCACATCGTTCCATTTCAATCTATTCCTTGTACGCCTTTCACCCTTCTGTATGTTCAGGCTCCGATCGCTCATCTTTCCAACTCCAATCTGGTCTCCCTCTTCTCCTCGTTCCCTATACCTCTGACACATATATCCTCTTTGTCAATATTTCCTCACTCATTCTCTCCACATGTCCAAACCATTTCAACACAGCCTCTTCTGCTCTCTCAATCCCACACATTTCTCTTACCCTTTCATTACCTATTCGATCAAATCACCTCAAACTACATATTATCCTTAAACATTTAATATCCAACACATCCACCCAACCCTATCAAGCCCATACCTCGCAACCATATAACATTGTTGGAACTAATATTCCGTCGAACCTACTCATTTTTGATCTCCGAGATAACGTTCTCTCCTTCCACACATTCTTCATCGCTCCCAGAACCTTCGCTCCCTCCCCCACCCTGTGACTCACTTCCGCTTCCATGGTTCCATTCGCTTCTAAGTCCACTCCCAGATACCTAAAACACTTCACTTCCTCCAATTTGTCTTCATTCACATTTACATCCACTTAACTTGTCCCTTCATCCTACTGAACCTAATAACTTTGCTCTTATTCACATTTACTATCAACTTTCTGGTTCCACACACTTTTCCAAACTCAGTCTCCAACATCTGCAGTTTGTCACTCGAATCAGCCACTAGTGCTGTTTTATCGATGAACAACTGACTCACTTCCCAGGCCCTCTCATCTCGAATGGACTGCATACTCGCCCCTCTCCAAAACTTTTGCATTTACCTCCCTAACCACCCCAACCATACAAAAATTAAACATCCATGGGGACATCACACAACCCTGCCGCAGACCGACATTCACTGGGAACCAATCACTTTCCACCTCTTCCTACTCGTACACATGCCTTATATCCTTGGTAAAAACATTTCACTGCTTCTAGCAACTTACCTCCCACAAAGCATCTCTATCAACCCTATCATATGCACTCTCCAGATCCATGACTGTTACATACAAATCCATCTGTTTTTCTAAGTATTACATACAAATCCATTTTTTTTTAAGTATTCCTCAGACACATTCTTCAAAGCAAACACTTGGTCCACACATCCTTTACCATTTCTGAAACCACACTGGTCTTCCCCAATCTGATGTTCTGTATATCCCTTCACCCTCTCAATTAACACCCTCCTATATAATTTCCCAGGAATACTCAACAAAGATATTCCTCTGTAGTCTGAACACACCTTTATCCCCTTTGTACAATGGCACTATGCATGCATTCCTCCAATCCTCAGGCACTTTACCATGATCCATACAGACTGAATATCTTTACTAACCAATCAACAACAGTCACCCCCTTTCCTTTAATAATTCTACTGCAATACTGTCCAAACCTGCCGCCTTGCCGGATTTCATCCTCCGCAAAGCTTTCACTACTTCCTCTCTTAACCAAATCATTTTCCCTGACCCTCTAACTTCGCACACCACCCCGACCAAAACACTCTATATCTGCCACTCTATTATCAAGCACATTATACAAACCTTCAAAATACTCATTCCATCATTACTACTTCCCAACTTACCCCATTCACCAATGTTCCCATTTGTTCTTGGCTTATGTATGTTATTTACCTCCTTTCAAAACATCTTTATATTCTCCCTAAAGTTTAATGATTCTCTCTCACCCCAACGCTCATTTGCTTTCTTTTGAACCCTTGCACCTTTCTCTTGACTTCCAGCCGCGTTCTCTTATACGTCTCTCAGTCATTTGCACTCCTTCACTGCAAGTATTGTCCCAATGCCTCTCCTTTCTCTTTCACTAACAATCTTACTTCATTCCACCACTCACTACCCTTGCTAATCTGCCCATCTTCCACCTTTCTCATGCCACATGCACCTTTTGCACATACCACCACTTCTTCCCTAAATAGAGCCCATTCCTCACTCACTCCATTTGTGTCATTTGCTCTCACCCTTTGCCGTTCAACAATTAATCTCTCATGGTACTTCCCCACATAAATCTCTATTCCAAGCTCACTTACTCTCACCACTCTCCTCTTTTGTGAAAACCTCTACAAATCTTCACCTTTGCCTCCATAAGACAGTAATCAGACATCCCTCTAAGCACATTATGTCAGGAAAGTTAGGTTTAAAAGCACAGATAAGGTTGGTGAAATGTTCCACAATAACTGGTTTCAGTCTCTCTCATCACCGTTCCTAGAAAAAAAATAAGAATCTGAAAGAGGAGAAAAACATAAAATCTCCCCGAGAATAACTTCAACTCTTTATTTTCTTTTGAAAACCACCAACTTCATCATATAAGCTAAGTGTTTGTATCATTGCCCAGCAGAGACAATTTCATCTTGTTCAGTTTGCTAAATATGTCGACAAGATATGCCAATTGTGCAAGCCAAGTTGTCCTTTCAAAAAATGTGGCAAAAGATCCATGTTCCGATAAAAGGGAGTCAGCCTCATCTCGCAACTCGAACAACCTGGCGAGTACCCTCCCTGTCGACAGCCAGCGCATCTCTGTTTGTGAAACAAGCGAGCATCAAGTGGCCTCTACTTTATAAAGTTGTTTACTTTGACGCCATCATCCAGTATCCCATGCAACTCTGCACTCGTTCTTTTGGATGCTAATGATTATCTGTGATTGACGCAATGAGTCCACTCCACATCAGGATTTTCCTTATTCCATGCGACAAGTCCCTGCATTTTCCCGGTCATTGACGCACAGCGGCACCTGTACACAAGTTAATGCATGATTTCCAACAAAGCCCTTTTTCAGAGAACTGATTAATGACTGAAAATGGCTTCCCCAGTTGTGTTCTAATTTTTTGCAAAAAAGCACATGTTCATATATATATATATATATATATATATATATATATATATATATATATATATATATATATATATATATATATATCTTTTTATTATACTTTGTCGCTGTCTCCCGCATTAGCGAGGTAGCACAAGGAAACAGACGAAAGAATGGCCCAACCCACCCACATACACATGTATATACATACACGTCCACACACGCACATATACATAACTATACATCTCAACGTATACATATATAAACACACAAACATACATATATACACATGTACATAATTCAAACTGTACATGGTTTGGTCACATGGAGAGAATTAGTGAGGAAAGATTGACAAAGAGGATATATGTGTCAGAGGTGGCGGGAACGAGAGAAGTGGGAGACCAAATTGGAGGTGGAAAGATGGAGTTAAAAAGATATTGAGTGATCGGGGCCTGAACATGCAGGAGGGTGAAAGGCATGCAGGGAATAGAGTGAATTGGAACGATGTGGTATACCAGGGTCGACATGCTGTCAATGGATTGAACCAGGGCATGTGAAGCGTTTGGAGTAAACCATGGAAAGTTTTGTGGGGCTTGGATGTGTAAAGTGAGCTGTGGTCTCGGTGCATTATACATGGCAGCTAGAGACTGAGTGTGAACGAATGGGGCCTTTGTTGTCTTTTCCTAGCGCTACCTCGCACACATGAAGGGGGAGGGGGATGGTATTCCATGTGTGGCGAGGTGGCCACACACGCAAATATACATACCTATACATCTCAACGTATACATATATATACACACACAGATATATACATATATACACATGTACATAGTTCATACAGTCTGCCTTTATTCATTCCCATCGTCACCCCGCCACACGAAATAACTCCCTCCCCCCCAAAATGTGCGCGAGGTAGCGCTAGGAAAAGACAACAAAGGCCACATTCATTCACACTCAGTCTCTAGCTGTCATGTATAATGCACAGAAACCACAGCTCCCTTTCCACATCCAGGCCCCACAGAACCTTCCATGGTTTACCCTAGACGCTTCACATGCCCTGGTTCAATCCATTGACAGCACGTCGACCCCAGTATACCACATAGTTCCAATTCACTCTATTCCTTGCAAGCTTTTCACCCTCCTGCATGTTCAGGCCCTGATCACTCAAAATCTTTTTCAATCCATCTTTCCACCTCCAATTTGGTCTCCCAGTTCTCGTTCCCTCCATCACTGACACATATATACTCTTGGTCAATCTTTCCTCACTCATTCTCTCCGTGTGATCAAAACAGTTCAAAATACCCTCTTCTGCTCTCTCAACCACACTCTTTTTATTACCACACATCTCTTTTACCTTATTATTACTTACTCAATCAAACCACCTCACATCACATATTGTCCTTAAACATGTCATTTCCAGTACATCCACCCTCCTCTGCACAACTCTATCTACAGCCCACGCCTCGCATCCATATAACATTGTTGGAACCAATATCCTTCAAACATACCCATTTTTGCTTTCAGAGATAATGTTCTCGACTTCCACACATTCTTCAAGGCTCCCAGAACTTTCGCCCAATCCCCCATCCTATGACTCACTTCCGCTTCTATGGTTCCATCCGCTGCCAGATATCTAAAATACTTCACTTCCTCCAGTTTTTCTCCATTTAAACTTACCTCCCAGTTGACTTGTCCCTCAACCCTACTGTAACTAATAACCTTGCTCTTATTCACATCTACTCTCAACTTTCTTCTTTCACACACTTTATCAAACTCAGTCATCACCTTCTGCAGTTTCTCACATGAATCAGCCACCAGCGATGTATCATCAGCAAACAACTGACTCACTTCCCAAGCTCGTTCATCCACAACAGACTGCATACTTGCCCCGCTTTCCAAAATTCTTGCATTCACCTCCCTAACAACCCCATCCATAAACAAATTAAACAACCTTGAAGACATCACACACCCCTGCCGCAAACCTACATTCACTGAGAACCAATCACTTTCCTCTCTTCCTACACGTACACATGCCTTACATCCTCGATAAAAACGTCTCACTGCTTCTAACAACTTGCCTCCCACACCATACATCATCAATACCTTCCACAGAGCATCTCTATCAACTCTTATCATATGCCTTCTACAGATCCATAAATGCTACATACAAATCCATTTGCTTTTCCAAGTATTTCTCAAATACATTCTTCAAAGCAAACACCTGATCCATACATCCTCTACCACTTCTGAAACCACACTGCTCTTCCCCAGTCTGATGCTCTGTACATGCCTTCACCCTCTCAATCAATACCCTCCCATATAATTTACTAGGAATACTCAACAAACTTATACATCTGTAATTTGAGCACTTACTTTTATCCCCTTTGTACAATGGCACTATGCAAGCATTTCGCCAATCCTCAGGCACCTCACCATGAGTCATACATACATTAAATAACCTTACCAACCAGTCAACAACACGGTCACCCCCTTTTTTAATAAATTCTACTGCAATACCATCCAAACCCGCTGCCTTACCGGCTTTCATCTTTTGCAAAGCTTTTACTACCTCTTCTATGTTTATCAAATCATTTTCCCTAGCCCTCTCACTTTGCACACCACCTCGACCAAAACTTCGTATATCTGCCACTCTATCATCAAACACATTCAACAAACCTTCAAAATACTCACTTCATCTTCTCATCACCTCCCCATTTGACCCCTTCACTGAAGTTCCCATTTGTTCCCTTGTCTTACACACTTTATTTACCTCCTTCCAATACATCTTTTTATTCTCCCTAAAATTCAGTGATACTGTCACCCCAACTCTCATTTGCCCTCTTTTTCACCTCTTGCACCTTTCTCCTGCCTCTGTCTTTTATACATCTCCCACTCATTTGCATTATTTCCCTGCAAAAATCGTTCAAATGCCTCTCTCTTCTCTTTCACTAATAATCTTACTTTTTCATCCCACCACTCACTACCCTTTCTAATCTGCCCACCTCCAACGCTTCTCATGCCACAAGCATCTTTTGCGCAAGCCATCACTGCTTCCCTAAATACATCCCATTCCTCCCCCACTCCCCTTACCTCCTCTGTTCTCACCTTTTTCCACTCTGTACTCAGTCTCTCTTGGTACTTCCTCACACAAGTCTCCTTCCTAAGCTCACTTACTCTCACCACTCTTTTCACCCCAACATTCTCTCTTTTCTGAAAACCTCTACAAATTTTCACCTTCGCCTCAAGATAATGATTAGACTTCCCTCCAGTTGCACCTCACAGCAAATTAACATCCAAATCTCTCTTTTGCACACCTATCAATTAACACGTAATCCAATAAGGCTCTCTGGCCATCTCTCCTACTTACATACATATACATATATCTCTCTTTTTAAACCAGGTATTCCCAATCACCAGTCCTTTTTCAGCACATAAATCTACAAGCTCTTCACCATTTCCATTTACAACACTGAACACCCCATGTATACCAATTATTCCCTCAACTGCCACATTACTCACCTTTGCATTCAAATCACCCATCACTATAACCCAGTCTTGTGCATCAAAACTACTAACACATTCACTCAGCTGCTCCCAAAACACTTGCCTCTCATGATTTTTCTTCTCATGCCCAGGTGTATATGCACCAATAATCACCCATCTGTCTCCATCCACTTTCAGGTTTACCCATATCAATCTAGTTTACTTTCTTACACTATCACATACTCCCACCACTCCTGTTTCAGGAGTAAAGCTACTCCTTCCCTTGCTCTTGTCCTCTCACTAGCCCCAGACTTTACTCCCAAGACATTACCAAACCACTCTTCCCCTTTACCCTTGAGCTTCGTTTCACTCAGAGCCAAAACATCCCGGTTCCTTTCCTCGAACATACTACCTATCTCTCCTTTTTTCTCATCTTGGTTACATCCACACACATTTAGACACCCCAATTTGAGCCTTCGAGGAGGATGAGCACTCCCTGCGTGACTCCTTCTGTTTCTCCTATTAGAGAGTTAAAATACAAGGAGGGGAGGGTTTCCAGCCCCTCGCTCCCATCCCCTTTAGTCACCTTCTACGACATGAGGAATGCGTGAGAAGTATTCTTTCTCCCCTATCCCCAAGGATAAATATATGTAGAAGTATATCCACCAAAAAGCACATAATCTTCCTTGTATTGCCAATATTAAGGTAGGCCTGTTTTCTTTTTCTTCACAGCTGCTTGATTTCCTTCACTTGCATTGCTGCTACAGCTATCACGTTTTATCAATCTATTCATATTTCTTGCTGATAAAGAATTTACCGTCAGTAAGCTTACAGGTGATTTTGAGAAAGATGCTCACACTCACTCCTAAGACGAAACTAAGCATGAGCAACTCGAGCGGGGAGTTCAGCAATGTTCCACTAAATGTCCTGTCCCTACCCTTTATTCCCATCTCCCCTTAATTTCTTTCTCCGTTTTAATTCTTACTCTGGTCTCGTCATTCAATTAAGTTGGAAACTGCGTAAGTGTTGTGGTTATTCAATCACTCTACATTCTTAAACAATCACCCATGGTGTAAGTGTTGTGGTTATTCAGTCGCTCAACATTCTTGAACAATCACCCATGCACATGTACACATGACTGGTAAAGTTACTGATCCAAGATGTCATATGACCAATATGTGACAGTCTGAAAAAGAATGTTTTTTCATTATCATCTCAAGTATCCCTTTGAACAATGATGTGTACCCCTAGGATTCTACATTTATCCCAGCTTGGAAAATACTGCTTTATCCAATGCAAACTTCACACCCTCTACACGTTCAGGTCTCAACCACTCGATGCATATTTCATTCCATCCTTCCCTCTTAGCCTCTCCATATGTCCAAAGCATTTCAGCATGCCCTTTTTCTCTATTATGCATACTCCTCTTACTACCAAACTCCTCTCTAACACTATCATTTCCTAAATGATCAAGCATCCTCAACAAATATTGTCCTCAAACCTTTCATTTCTAATATATCTACCCTCTTCTTGACTTTTTCATCTTGGGACCACACCTTGCATCCATACAGTACTGTTGGGATTACTATGCCATCAAATATACACTTGTTCCTCAATGACAGTGCCCTTCCTTTCCAAGGATGTGGATGTGGGAAAAAGTTGAACCTATATTTAAAAATGAGAATAAGAAAACTGCACTGAACTATGGGCCATTCTCACTAACATTCCTTCACCCTATGATGCTTCTACTACTCTCATGGCTTTCCAAGTAATCTCTTTTTGGAATGTCCAGAGATCTTCTCTAAGGACACAAGCAAGGCTTATGGTTCTAATGGCATCCAGCACCATGCATAGAAAGACTGTGCCTCTGGACTTGCACTTGTGCTTGTTCATCTGTTCCATTTGTTCATAAACCAAAACTTTTCCTTCTTCCTAGCTAAACCTATCAACCATGCTTTTATTCGCATTCACTCAACTTTCTCCTTTCATATACACCGCCAAACTCAGTCATGGTTATTTTAGCTTCATCAATGCCACCCCCCAACAAAAAATAAAAAAATAAAAACCTAATGAACATCGATCCACATCTTCAGCCATCTCATTTCCCCTTTCAATCCATATTTCTACCCTGCTTTGACTGCATCCAGTTGCACTAACTAATTCTCAGTTGCCATACTTGAAAATATTACAAACAAAATATGATCAGGGACCTGGAGAAGATATATGATAGGGTTGATGGAGATGCTTTGTGCAAGGTCTTAAGAATATATGGCAAGGGAGGAAAAATGCTAGTAGTGGTGAGAAGCTTTTATCAAAAGTGTAAGGCTTGTGGACAATTAAGAGGAAAGGAGAGCAAATGGTTTCAAATGAAGGTTGGTCTGTGGTAGGGGTGCATGACCTTACATCACCATGGTTGTTAAATTTATTGATGGTTGGGGTAGCGAGGGAAGTAAATGCTAGTCTTGGAGATAGGGGCGAGTATGCAATTGTTGGTGGGGATAAGAGGGCCTGAGAAATGAGTCGGTTGCTGTTTGCTGACGATACAGCACTGGTGGCAGATTCGAGTGAGAAACTACAAAAGTTGGTGACCGAGTAATGGAAGAATATGTGGAATGATAACGTTAAGTGAATGTGAATAAAATCAAGGTTATTAATTTCAGCAGGGTTGAGGGACATGTTAGGTGGGGCATGAGTGAATGGATAAAAGTTGGAGAAAGTGCAGTGTTTTAGATTCCCGGGAGTGGACTTGGTAGCAAATGGAACCGCTATAGGTAAAACTGCATAGAGGAGGGTGGATGTGTTGGAAATTAAATGTTTGAGGACAATATGTGGTGTGAGGTGGTTTGGTCGAGTAAGTAATGAAAGGGTAAGAGATACATGGTAATAAAAAGACTGTGGTTGAGATAGCTGAAGAGGGTGTGCTGAAATGGATCAGACAAATGGAGAGAATGAGTGAGGAGAGGATGACAAAGGATAAATGTGTCTATAGTGGGAGACCAAATTGGAAATGGAAGGATGGAGTGAAAAAGATTGAGCAACCAGGGCCTAAATATACCAGGATGGTGAAGGGCATGCATAGGAGAGTTAATTGGAATGATGTGGTATAATGGGGTTGATGTGCTACATGTGGACTGAACCAGGGCAAGTGAAGTGTCTAAGGTAAACTATGGATAGGTCTGTTGGGCTTGGTTGTGGATAAGAAGTTGTGGTCTGAGTGTATTACATATGCCAGGTAGAGAATAGATGTGCCTTTTCTTTGTTTTCTTCCTGGTACTACCTTGCTATAACGGGAAACAGCAACCAAGTGAAAGATAAGAAATCCATTAAAGTAAAACAGGGTTATCGTATAAAGACAAATGTGGACAATATATTTCACTTCTTGGTAGGAAAGAAATTACCATGAAAAACCCATCGAAGCTTTGATAATTTACTAGCATTACAAAATTCCAAGCACTTTGAAATAAGTCACCACAAGGCACAAATTCTTAAATCTATGTAGTTAAAATATTTCATCACTTAAATGAAAACATCAATTCTTGCATTATCTTGATAAAAGAACCTAAAACTAAAAATACACCTTTATTCTTGAATATCAAATTATTGCAAACATACAAACATTACAGCTCGGATTTAGTACATCATATAAAGTTAATGCAAATAATGAGTTGATTCAAAGTAAAAAGCAAATCATAAATAAAGTACACAATATTAAAAAGTGAAGAAAGCAGAAAAGATTTCTGTAATGCTGTTGTTTTCAATATAAAAGAAATATTTTCTTATAACTCCATTGCTGAAAACTACAAAAAAATAATAAAAAACAAGAGAATATCAGATGTTATCCGTCAAGTTGGTGGTGGTGATCTTGCAACTCAAAATGGATTATCCATCAGAGGACGAAGAATGTTGAGCCTCAGGCTTCACAGATATATTTATTTATATTTTGCAATGAATTCTTTAACTTTCTCCTCATTTGCCCCAGAGAAGGAGTCGAGCTGTGAAGAAAAATAGGGATTTGCATTGTCAATTTATACATGTAGATAAATGTATTTTCTTTTATAATGACAAACATAGCCATCCGATGTAATATTAAGTTGAGTAAGAAAAACAATAACGAAATTTTAGACCTCAACCCTGAAGATACAAAGGTTAAAAAGAGGAGGGAATGAAGGGAGAGTTCCACAACTTTGCTGATCAAGAGATGAATATATAACAAATATTAATCCTGATGTGGCTGTTCTTCAATCACTAACGTAATCACCAAATTATGATCATGTACAAGCCTTGGTGACAGAGGCATATGAATACAAGAGTAACTCAAAATAATACCAGAAGAACTTGGAGAGGGAAAGAACATTACACTGAACAGAGGGGGATGGCTAAAGAACAGTAGTTTCTGAGGCAATGCCTGGAGAATTAATGAAGTGTAAGGTTTTTGATAACCTCAGGCTACGAAAGAGATCCATGAAGAGTCACTTGTAAAAAAAAATATATATATGCAAAGTGAGAGGGTTAGGGAAAATTATCTGGTAAACAGAGAAGAGGTAGTAAAAGCTTTGCGGAAGATGAAAGCCGGCAAGACAGCAGGTTTGGATGGTATTGCAGTGGAATTTATTGAAAAAAGGGGGTGACTGTATTGTTGACTGGTTGGTAAGGTTATTTAATGTATGTATGATTCATGGTGAGGTGCCTGAGGGTTTGGTGGAATGTGTGCATAGTGCCATTGTATAAAGGCAAAGGGGATAAGAGCGAGGGCTCAAATTACAAAGGTATAAGTTTGTTGAGTATTCCTAGGAAATTATATGGGAGGGTATTGATTGAGAGGGTGAAGGCATGTACATAGCATCAGATTGTGGAAGAGCAGTGTGGTTTCAGAAGTGGTAGAAGATGTGTAGATCAGGTGTTTGCTTTGAAGAATGTATGTGAGAAATACTTAGAAAAGCAAATGGATTTGTATGTAGCATTTATGGATCTGGAGAAGGCATATAATAGAGTTGATAGAGATGCTCTGTGGAAGGTATTAAGAATATATGGTGTGTGAGGCAAGTTGTTAGAAGCAGTGAAAAGTTTTTATCGAGGATGTAAGGCACGTGTACGTGTAGGAAGAGAGGAAAGTGATTGGTTCTCAGTGAATGTAGGTTTGCGGCAGGGGTGTGTGATGTCTCCATGGTTGTTTAATTTGTTTATGGATGGGGTTGTTAGGGAGGTGAATGCAAGAGTTTTGGAAAGAGAGGCAAGTATGAAGTCTGTTGGGGATGAGAGAGCTTGGGAAGTGAGTCAGTTGTTGTTTGCTGATGATACAGCGCTGGTGGCTGATTCATGTGAGAAACTGCAGAAGCTGGTGACTGAGTTTGGTAAAGTGTGTGAAAGAAGAAAGTTAAGAGTAAATGTGAATAAGAGCAAGGTTATTAGGTACAGTAGGGTTGAGGGTCAAGTCAATTGGGAGGTAAGTTTGAATGGAGAAAAACTGGAGGAAGTAAAGTGTTTTAGATATCTGGGAGTGGATCTGGCAGCGGATGGAACCATGGTAGCAGAAGTGGATCATAGGGTGGGGGAGGGGGCGAAAATCCTGGGAGCCTTGAAGAATGTGTGGAAGTCGAGAACATTATCTCGGAAAGCAAAAATGGGTGTGTTTGAAGGAATAGTAGTTCCAACAATGTTGTATGGTTGCGAGGCGTGGGCTATGGATAGAGTTGTGCGCAGGAGGATGGATGTGCTGGGAATGAGATGTATGAGCACAGTAAGTGGTGTGAGGTGGTTTGATCGAGTAAGTAATGTAAGGGTAAGAGAGATGTGTTGAGAGAGCAGAAGAGGGTGTTTTGAAATGGTTTGGGCACATGGAGAGAATGAGTGAGGAAAGATTGACCAAGAGGATATATGTGTCGGAGGTGGAGGGAACGAGGAGAAGTGGGAGACCAAATTGGAGGGGGAAAGATGGAGTGAAAAAGATTTTGTGTGATCGGGGCCTGAACATGCAGGAGGGTGAAAGGAGGGCAAGGAATAGAGTGAATTGGATCGATGTGGTATATCGGGGTTGACGTGCTGTCAGTGGATTGAATCAGGGCATGTGAAGCGTCTGGGGTAAACCATGGAAAGCTGGGTAGGTATGTATATTTGCGTGTGTGGACGTATGTATATACATGTGTATGGGGGTGGGTTGGGCCATTTCTTTCATCTGTTTCCTTGCGCTACCTCGCAAATGCGGGAGACAGTGACAAAGAAAAAAAAAAAAAAAAAAAAAAAAAAAAAAAATATATATATATATATCCCTGCGGATAGGGGAGAAAGAATACTTCCCACGTATTCCCTGCGTGTCGTAGAAGGCGACTAAATGGGGAGGGAGTGGGTGGCTGGAAATCCTCCCCTCTTGTTTTTTTTTTTCCCAAAAGAAGGAACAGAGAAGGGGCCCAGGTGAGGATATTCCCTCTAAGGCCCAGTCCTCTGTTCTTAACGCTACCTCGCTAATGCGGGAAATGGCGAATAGTGTGAAAGAAGATATATATATATATATATATATATATATATATTATTTATATATTTTTTTTATTATACTTTGTCGCTGTCTCCCGCGTTTGCGAGGTAGCGCAAGGAAACAGACGAAAGAAATGGCCCAACCCTCCCCCATACACATGTATATACATACGTCCACACACGCAAATATACATACCTACACAGCTTTCCATGGTTTACCCCAGACGCTCCACATGCCTTGATTCAATATATATGTATGGATCTGGAGAAGGCATATGATAGATGCTCTGTGGAAGGTATTAAGAATATATGGTGTGGCAGGCAAGTTGTTAGAAGCAGTGAAAAGTTTTTATCGAGGATGTAAGCCATGTGTACATGTAGGAAGAGAAGAAAGTGATTGGTTCTCAGTGAATGTAGGTTTGCGGCAGGGGTGTGTGATGTCTCCATGGTTGTATAATTTGTTTATGGATGGGGTTGTTAGGGAGGTGAATGCAAGAGTTTTGGAAAGAGGGGCAAATATGCAGTCTGTTGTGGATGAGAGAGCTCGGGAAGCAAGTCAGTTGTTGTTCGCTGATGATACAGCGCTGGTGGCTGATTCATGTGAGAAACTGCAGAAGCTGGTGACTGAGTTTGGTAAAGTGTGTGTGAGAAGAAAGCTGAGTAAATGTGAAAAAGAGCAAGGTTATTAGGTACAGTAGGGTTGAGGGACAAGTCAATTGGGAGGTAAGTTGGAATGGAGAAAAACTGGAGGAAGTGTTTTAGATATCTAGGAGTGGATTTGGCAGCGGATGGAACCATGGGAGCGAGTCATAGGGTGGGGGAGGGGGCAAAAGTTCTGGGAGCGTTGAAAAATGTGTGGAAGGCGAGAACGTTATCTTGGAAAGCAAAAATGAGTATGTTTCAAGGAATAGTGGTTCGAACAATGTTATGTGGTTGCGAGGTATGGGCTATAGATACGAGTTGTGCAGAGGAGGGTGGATGTGCTGCAAATGAGATGTATGAGGACAATACGTGGTGCGAGGTGGTTTGATCGCGTAAGTAATGAAAGGGTAAGAGAGATGTGTGGTAATAAAAAGAGTGTGGTTGAGAGAGTAGAAGAGGGTGTTTTGAAATGGTTTGGTCACATGGAGAGAACGAGAGAGGAGAGATTGACAAAGAGGATACATGTGTCAGAGGTGGAGGGAACTAGAAGTGGAAAGATGGAGTGAAAAAGATTTTGAGTGATCAGGGCTTGAACATGCAGGAGGGTGAAAGGACTGCTAGGGTAGCACTAGGAAAAGACAATAAAGGCCACATTCGTTCACACTCAGTCTCTAGATGTCATGTATAATGCACTGAAACCACAGCTCCCTTTGCACATCTAGGCCCCACAGAACTTTCCATTGTTTACCCCAGACACTTCACGTGCCCTGGTTCAATCCATTGACAGCACGTCGACCCCAGTATACTACATCATTCCAATTCACTCTATTCCTTGCACGTCTTTCACTCTCCTGCATGTTTAGGCCCCGATCAATCAACATCCTTTTCACTCCATCTTTCCACCTCCAATTTGGTTTCCCACTTCTCCTCGTTCCCTACACTTCTGATATATACATCCTCTATGTCAATCTTTCGTCACTCATTCTCTTCATGTGACTAAACCATTTCAAAACACCATCTTTTGCTCTTTCAACCACACTCTTTTTATTACCACACATCTCTCTTACCCTTTCATTACTTATTCGATCAAACCACCTCACACCACATATTGTCTTCAAACATCTCATTTCCAACACATCCACCCTCCTCTGCATAACTTTATCTATAGCCCACGCCTCGCATCCATATAACATTGTCGGAACCACTAATTCTTCAAACATACCCATTTTTGCTTTCCAACATTCTCGCCTTCCGCACATTTTTCAACGCTCCCAGAACTTTTGCCCCCTCCCACACCCTATGACTCACTTCCAGTTCCATGGTTCCATCTGCTGCCAAATCCACTCCGAGATATCTAAAACATTTCACTTCCTCCAGTTTTTCTCAATTCAAACGTACCTCCCAATTGACTTGTCCCTCAACCCTACTGTACCAAATAACCTTACTCTTACTTACATCTACTCTCGGCTTTCTTCTTTCACACACTTTACCAAACTCAAGTCACCAGTTTCTGCAGTTTCTCATTCGAATCAGCCACCAGTGCTGTACCATCAGTGAACAACTGACTCACTTCCCAAGCTCTCTCATCCACAATAGACTTCATACTTGCTCCTCTTTCCAAAACTCTTGCATTCACCTTCCTAACAACCCCATCCATAAAAAAATTAAACAACCATTGAGACATCATGCACCCCTGCCGCAAACCAACATTCACTGAGAACCAATCACTTTCCTCTCTTCCTACACGTACACATGCCTTACATCCTTGATAAAAACTTTTCATTGCTTCTAACAACTTGCCTCCCACATCATATATTCTTAATACCTTCCACAGAGTATCTTTATCAACTATCATATGCCTTCTCCAGATCCATAAATGCTACATACAAATCCATTTGCTTTTCTAAGTATTTCTCACATACATTCTTCAAAGCAAACACCTGATCCACACATCCTCTACCACTTCTGAAACCACAATGCTCTTCCCCAATCTCATGGTCTGTAAATGCCTTCACCCTTTCAATCAATACCCTCCCACATAATTTCCCAGGAATACACTACAAACTTATATCTCTGTAATTTGAGCACTCACCTTTATCCCCTTTGCCTCTGTACAATGGCACTATACAAGCATTCCGCCAATCCTCAGGCATCTCACCTTGAGTCGTACATACATTAAATAACCTTACCAACCAGTCAACAGCACAGTCACCCCCTTTTTTAATAAATTCCACTGCAATACCATCCAAACCCACCACCTTGCCGGCTTTCATCTTACATAAGGCTTTTACTACCTCTTCTATGCTTACCAAATCATCTCCCTAACCCTTTCACTTAGCACACCACCTCAACCAAAACACCCTATATCTGCCACTCTATCATCAAACACATTCAACAAACCTTCAAAATACTCACTCAATCTCCTTCTCACATCACCACTACTTGTTATCACCTCCCCATTAGTCCCCTTCACTGATGTTCCCATTTTGTTACCTTGTCATATGCACTTTATTTACCCCCTTTTTATTCTCCCTAAAATTTAATGATACTGTCTCACCCCCAACGCTCATTTCTTCTCTTTTTCACCTCTCAGCACATGAACATCCAAAAGTCTCTTTCACACGCCTAACAATTAACACGTAATCCACTAATGCTCTCTGGCCATCTTCCATACGTATACTTATCTATATCTCTCTTTTTAAACCAGGTAATCCCAATCACCAGTCCTTTTTCACCACACAAATCTACAAGCTCTTCACCATTTCCATTTATAACGCTGAACACCCCACGTACACCAATTATTCCCTCAACTGCCACATCACTCACCTCTGCATTCAAATCACCCATCATTATAACCCGGTCTTGCATCAGAACTACTAACACACTCACTCAGCTGCTCCCAATACATCAAAACTACTAACACACTCATTCAACTGCTCCTAAAACACTTGCTACTTGCTTCTCATGATCTTTCTTCTCAAGCCTAAGTGCATTATGTACCAATAATCACCCATCTCTCTCCATCCACTTTCAGTTTTACCCATATCAATCTAGTCTAGAGTTAACTTTCTTACACTCTATCACATACTCCCACCATTCCTGTTTCAGGAGTAGTGCTACCCCTTCCCTTGCCCTTGTCCTCTCAACAACCCCTGACTTTACTCCCAAGACATTCCCAAACCACTCTTCCCCTTTACCCTTGAGCTTCATTTCACTCATAGCCGGAACATGCAGGTTCCTTTCCTCAAACAAATTACCCATCTCTCCTTTTCTCTCATCATGGTTACATCCACACACATTTAGACACCCCAATCTGAGCCTTCGAGGAGGATGAGCACTCCCCCATGTGACTCCTTCCGTTTCCCCTTTTAGAAAGTTAAAATACAAGGAGGGGAGGGTTTCCAGCCTCCCGCCTCCATCCCCTTTAGTCGCCTTCTACAACACGTGAAGAATGTGTGGGAAGTATTATTTCTCCCGTATATATATATATATATATATATATATATATATATATATATATATATATATATATATATATATATTTTTTTTTTTTTTTTTGCTTTGTCGCTGTCTCCCGCGTTTGCGAGGTAGCGCAAGGAAACAGACGAAAGAAATGGCCCAACCCACCCGCATACACATGTATATACATACACGTCCACACACGCAAATATACATACCTACACAGCTTTCCATGGTTTACCCCAGACGCTTCATATGCCCTGAATTCAATCCACTGACAGCACGTCAACCCCGGTATACCACATCGATCCAATTCACTCTATTCCTTGCCCTCCTTTCACCCTCCTGCATGTTCAGGCCCCAATCACACAAAATCCTTTTCACTCCATCTTTCCACCTCCAATTTGGTCTCCCACTTCTCCTCGTTCCCTCCACCTCCGACACATATATCCTCTTGGTCAATCTTTCCGCACTCATTCTGTCCATGTGCCCAAACCATTTCAAAACACCCTCTTCCGCTCTCTCAACCATGCTTTTTTTTATTTCCACACATCTCTCTTACCCTTACGTTACTTACTCGATCAAACCACCTCACACCACACATTGTCCTCAAACATCTCATTTCCAGCACATCCATCCGCCTGCGCACAACTCTATCCATAGCCCACGCCTTGCAACCATACAACATTGTTGGAACCACTATATATATATATATATATATATATATATATATATATATATATATATATATATATATATATATCGCTGATGATACAGCGCTGGTGGCGGATTCATGTGAGAAACTGCAGAAGCTGGTGACGGAGTTTGGTAAAGTGTGTGGAAGAAGAAAGTTAAGAGTAAATGTCAATAAGAGCAAGGTTATTAGGTACAGTAGGGTTGAGGGTCAAGTCAATTGGGAGGTGAGTTTGAATGGTGAGAGGCTGGAGGAAGTGAAGTGTTTTAGATATCTGGGAGTGGATCTGTCAGCGGATGGAACCATGGAAGCGGAAGTGGATCATAGGGTGGGGGAGGGGGGCGAAAATTTTGGGAGCCTTGAAAAATGTGTGGAAGTCAAGAACATTATCCCGGAAAGCAAAAATGGGTATGTTTGAAGGAATAGTAGTTCCAACAATGTTGTATGGTTGCGAGGCGTGGGCTATGGATAGAGTTGTGCGCAGGAGGATGGATGTGCTGGAAATGAGATGTTTGAGGACAATGTGTGGTGTGAGGTGGTTTGATCGAGTAAGTAACGTAAGGGTAAGAGAGATGTGTGGAAATAAAAAGAGCGTGGTTGAGAGAGCAGAAGAGGGTGTTTTGAAATGGTTTGGGCACATGGAGAGAATGAGTGAGGAAAGATTGACCAAGAGGATATATGTGTCGGAGGTGGAGGGAACGAGGAGAAGAGGGAGACCAAATTGGAGGTGGAAAGATGGAGTGAAAAGGATTTTGTGTGATCGGGGCCTGAACATGCAGGAGGGTGAAAGGAGGGCAAGGAATAGAGTGAATTGGAGCGATGTGGTATACAGGGGTTGACGTGCTGTCAGTGGATTGAATCAAGGCATGTGAAGCGTCTGGGGTAAACCATGGAAAGCTGTGTAGGTATGTATATTTGCGTGTGTGGACGTGTGTATGTACATGTGTATGGGGGGGGTTGGGCCATTTCTTTCGTCTGTTTCCTTGCGCTACCTCGCAAACGCGGGAGACAGCGACAAAGTATAAAAAAAAAAAAAAAAAAAAAAAATATATCTGCCACTCTATCATCAAACACATTCAACAAACCTTCAAAATACTCACTCCATCTCCTTCTCACATCACCACTACTTGTTATCACCTCCCCATTTGCGCCCTTCACTGAAGTTCCCATTTGCTCCCTTGTCTTACGCACTTTATTTACCTCCTTCCAGAACATCTTTTTATTCTCCCTAAAATTTAATGATACTCTCTCACCCCAACTCTCATTTGCCCTTTTTTTCACCTCTTGCACCTTTCTCTTGACCTCCTGTCTCTTTCTTTTATACATCTCCCACTCAATTTCATTTTTTCCCTGCAAAAATCGTCCAAATGCCTCTCTCTTCTCTTTCACTAATACTCTTACTTCTTCATCCCACCACTCACTACCCTTTCTAATCAACCCACCTCCCACTCTTCTCATGCCACAAGCATCTTTTGCGCAATCCATCGCTGATTCCCTAAATACATCCCATTCCTCCCCCACTCCCCTTACTTCCATTGTTCTCACCTTTTTCCATTCTGTACTCAGTCTCTCCTGGTACTTCCTCACACAAGTCTCCTTCCCAAGCTCACTTACTCTCACCACCCTCTTCACCCCAACATTCACTCTTCTTTTCTGAAAACCCATACAAATCTTCACCTTAGCCTCCACAAGATAATGATCAGACATCCCTCCAGTTGCACCTCTCAGCACATTAACATCCAAAAGTCTCTCTTTCGCGCGCCTGTCAATTAACACGTAATCCAATAACGCTCTCTGGCCATCTCTCCTACTTACATAAGTATACTTATGTATATCTCGCTTTTTAAACCAGGTATTCCCAATCATCAGTCCTTTTTCAGCACATAAATCTACAAGCTCTTCACCATTTCCATTTACAACACTGAACCCCCCATGTATACCAATTATTCCCTCAACTGCCACATTACTCACCTTTGCATTCAAATCACCCATCACTATAACCCGGTCTGGTGCATCAAAACCACTAACACACTCATATATAGGGTGTTTTGGTCGAGGTGGTGTGCAAAGTGAGAGGGTTAGGGAAAATGATTTGGTAAACAGAGAAGAGGTAGTAAAAGCTTTGCGGAAGATGAAAGCCAGCAAGGCAGCAGGTTTGGATGGTATTGCAGTGGAATTTATTAAAAAAGGGGGTGACTGTATTGTTGGCTGGTTGGTAAGGTTATTCAATGTATGTATGACTCATGGTGAGGTGCCTGAGGATTGGCAGAATGCGTGCATAGTGCCATTGTACAAAGGCAAAGGGGATAAGAGTGAGTGCTCAAATTACAGAGGTATAAGTTTGTTGAGTATTCCTGGTAAATTATATGGGAGGGTATTGATTGAGAGGGTGAAGGCATGTACAGAGCATCAGATTGGGGAAGAGCAGTGTGGTTTCAGAAGTGGTAGAGGATGTGTGGATCAGGTGTTTGCTTTGAAGAATGTATGTGAGAAATACTTAGAAAAGCAAATGGATTTGTATGTAGCATTTATGGATCTGGAGAAGGCATATGATAGAGTTGATAGAGATGCTCTGTGGAAGGTATTAAGAATATATGGTGTGGGAGGCAAGTTGTTAGAAGCAGTGAAAAGTTTTTATTGAGGATGTAAGGCATGTGTACGTGTAGGAAGAGAGGAAAGTGATTGGTTCTCAGTGAATGTAGGTTTGCGGCAGGGGTGTGTGATGTCTCCATGGTTGTTTAATTTGTTTATGGATGGGGTTGTTAGGGAGGTAAATGCAAGAGTCCTGGAAAGAGGGGCAAGTATGAAGTCTGTTGGGGATGAGAGAGCTTGGGAAGTGAGTCAGTTGTTGTTCGCTGATGATACAGCGCTGGTGGCTGATTCATGTGAGAAACTGCAGAAGCTGGTGACTGAGTTTGGTAAAGTGTGTGGAAGAAGAAAGTTAAGAGTAAATGTGAATAAGAGCAAGGTTATTAGGTACAGTAGGGTTGAGGGTCAAGTCAATTGGGAGGTGAGTTTGAATGGAGAAAAACTGGAGGAAGTGAAGTGTTTTAGATATCTGGGAGTGGATCTGTCAGCGGATGGAACCATGGAAGCGGAAGTGGATCATAGGGTGGGGGAGGGGGCGAAAATTTTGGGAGCCTTGAAAAATGTGTGGAAGTCGAGAACATTATCTCGGAAAGCAAAAATGGGTATGTTTGAAGGAATAGTGGTTCCAACAATGTTGTATGGTTGCGAGGCGTGGGCTATGGATAGAGATGTGCGCAGGAGGATGGATGTGCTGGAAATGAGATGTTTGAGGAAAATGTGTGGTGTGAGGTGGTTTGATCGAGTAAGTAACGTAAGGGTAAGAGAGATGTGTGGAAATAAAAAGAGCGTGGTTGAGAGAGCAGAAGAGGGTGTTTTGAAATGGTTTGGGCACATGGAGAGAATGAGTGAGGAAAGATTGACCAAGAGGATATATGTGTCGGAGGTGGAGGGAACGAGAAGTGGGAGACCAAATTGGAGATGGAAAGATGGAGTGAAAAAGATTTTGTGTGATCGGGGCCTGAACATGCAGGAGGGTGAAAGGAGGGCAAGGAATAGAGTGAATTGGAGCGATGTGGTATACAGGGGTTGACATGCTGTCAGTGGATTGAATCAAGGCATGTGAAGCGTCTGGGGTAAACCATGGAAAGCTGTGTAGGTATGTATATTTGCGTGTGTGGACGTGTGTATATACATGTGTATGGGGGTGGGTTGGGCCATTTCTTTCGTCTGTTTCCTTGCGCTACCTCGCAAACGCGGGAGACAGCAAAAAAAAAAAAAAAAAAGTTATCCCTGGGGATAGGGGATTAAGAATACTTCCCACGTATTCCCTGCGTGTCGTAGAAGGCGACTAAAAGCGGAGGGAGCGGGTGGCTGGAAATCCTCCCCTCTCGTTTTTTTTTTTTTTTTAATTTTCCAAAAGAAGGAACAGAGGGGGCCAGGTGAGATATTCCAAAAAAGGCCCAGTCCTCTGTTCTTAACGCTACCTCGCTAACACGGGAAATGGCGAATAGTTTAAAAGAAAAAAGAAATATATATATGTACACAAGTGGATGTGCCATTCTTCATCTGCTTCCTGGCGCTACCTCACTGACATGGGAAACAGCAACTGAGTATGATAAATAAATCATGGAAAGGTGTGTGTGGAGCCTGGATGTGAAGCTGTGGTTTCAGTGCATTACACATGATAACTGCAGAATGAGTGTGGCCTTTCTGTCTGTATTCCTGGTGCTGCCTTGCTGAAGCAGGGGATAGCGATGCAGTTTTCCTGTGGGGTGGGGTAGGAATAGAAATGGATGAAAACAAGGAAGTATGAATATGTACATACGTATGTATGTAATATCTGCATATGTTTATGTATGTATATGTTGATATGTATATGTGCGTATGTGGGCATTTATGTATATACATGTGCATACAAGTGGATGGGCCATTCTTCATCTGTATCCTGGATTGACCTCACTGACACAGGAAACAACGATTATGTATAATAAATAAATAAATACATGTTTGAGGAAAGAAACCCGGATGTTCTGGCTCCAAGTGAGATGAAGCTCAAGGGTAAAGGGGAAGAGTGGTTTGGTAAAGTCTTGGGAGTTAAGTCATGGGTCGGTGAGAAAACAGGAGCTAAAGAAGGAATAGCAATACTCCTGAAGCAGGAGGTCTAGGAGTATGTGATAGAGTGCAAGAAGGTAAATTCTAGATTGATGTGGGCAAGACTGAAAGTGAATGGAGAGAGATGGGCAATTATTGGTGCCTATGCATTGGGTCAAGAGAAGAAAGATCATGAAAGGAAAGTGTTCTGGAGGCAGTCGGACAAGTGTATTAACAGCTTTGATGCGCGAGACCATGTTATAGTGATGGGTGATTTAAATGCGAAGGCGAGTAATATGGCAGTTGAGGGTGTAATTGGTGTACATGGGGTGTTCAATGTTGTAAATGGAAATGGTGAAGAGCTTGTGGATTTGTGTGCTGAAAAAGGACTGGTGATTGGGAATACATGTTTTAAAAGGAGAGATACATAAGTATACTTACGTGAGTAGGAGAGATGGTCAAGGGGCATTATTGGATTAGGTGTTTATTGGTAGGCGTGTAAGAGAGCGACTTTTGGATGTTAATGTGTGGAGATGGGCACCTGGAGGGATGTCTGATCACTATCTTGTGGAGGCGAAGGTGAAGATCTGTAGAGGCTTTCAGAAAAGGATAGAGAATGTTGGGGAGAAGTGAGTGGCGAGAGTAAGTGAGCTTGGAAAGGAGACTTGCGTATAGAGGTATCAGGAAAGATTGAGTGCAGAATGGCAAAAGGTGAGAGCAAATGACATGGGGGGGAGTGGGTTAGGAATGGTATGTATTTAGGGAAGCAGTGATGGCCAACACAAAAGATGCATGTGGTATGAGAAAGGTGGGAGGTGGGCAGATTAGAAAGGGTAGCAAGTGGTGGGATGAAGAAGTAAGATTGTTAGCGAGAGAAAAGAGAAGCATTTGGACAATATTTGCAGGGAAGTAGTGCAGATGACTGGGAGATGTATAAAAGAAAGCAGCAAGAGGGCAAGAGAAAGGTGCATGAGAGTATCATTAAATCTTAAGGAGAATAAGATATTTTGGAAGGAGGTAAATAACATGCATAAGAAAACAAATTCAAATGTTACCTTCTGACCACTCTTCATGAAAAGAAATGTAGGCATACATGAGATTTGGTACTCTGCAGCCACCTCCTCACACTCATCTACATCTACCTTCAGGAAAACCACTTCAGACATATCTTCACTGAGTTTCTGAAAAAAAAAAAATCTTCAACTAACATTTAAGTAATGGCTGGCAATTAACTGGTTATTGCTGCCTATGGAAGAAATAACATCATATGTCGCCTGGCTCCCACTGTATGGTAGGTAATCTATCAACTGACTGTAGTTACTCATGAACACTTTGAATAAAATATCCGATACTCAAACGAAAAAATATATTTCATGCGAAAGGCACTGCCTGTGTCCTGTTCATCACTAATATAAAATGCTAAGCTGTAGCTAAACCAAGTCAGTTTTGGTAGGTTGCTAAACAGATGCAAACCTGCAGTATTCAATCTGGCATGTAAATGTACTTCACAGACTACTTGATATAAAGTGATAAGGATATCATTTTTGTGGAAGGTCTGAATGATTTATGGTCTGGAAGGAAAGCTGGTAGAAGTAGTGAGGAGTTTTAATCATGTTATATAATGCATGTGTGCAAGTAAGAAGAGAAGAGATCAAGAGGATCCAAGTGAAGGTGGATCTGCAGCAAGAGTGTGTGACGTCAACATGGCTCTTTAATTTGTTTTTGGGAGATAAACGAGTCTTGGAGAGAGGAATAAGCAAGGAGTCTGTAGGGGATGAGGGGGCCTGGGAAGTATATTGCTTGCTGATGACACAGCACTGGTGGCAGATTCAAGTAAGCAATTGCAGAAGTCGGTTTGATGACAGTTTGTGTGTGTGATAGAAGGATACCAAGAGTAAATGTGAATAAACACAAGGTTATTACATTTAGCAGGGTTGAGGAAGAGGTTAGTTTTTATACGAGTTTGAATGGAGAAAAACTGAAGGAAGTGTAGTGCTTTGGATACCTGGGAGTGGACATAGCAGCAAATGGAACCATGGAAGCAGAAGTGAATCAGTTGAGGGGGTGAAGGTTCTGATAGTACTGATGAATGTATGAAAAGAGAGATCATTATCTGGGAGGGTAAGATTAGGCATATTTTTAAGGTACAGTAGAACAAAAATGTTACATGAATAAGTCATGGGCTATGAGGACATGCAGAGGAGGGTGGATGTGTTGAAAATTAAATTTTTGCAGTCACTGTGTGGTGTGAGGTAACCTGATCAATTAAGTTATCAAAGGGTTAGAGAAAAATGTGGTAAACGGTATATGGTCAAGAAAGCTGAGGAAGGTGTGCTGAAATGGTACTGACATGAAGAGAAAGAGTGGGGCAAGGTTAATAGAGAGGATGTTGTGTGTGTCAGAAGTCTAAGAACAAAAAGGGGATCCCAAATTGGAGATGGAAATTTGGATTGAAAAAGGCTCCGAGTGATCGGGGTGTAATAATGCAGGAGGGTGAAAGGCACGAATGGAATAGAGTGAAGTGGAATGATGAGGTAAACTGGGGTTGATGCAATGTCAATGGACTGAGCCAGGGGATGTGAAGTGGCTGGGATAAACCATGGAATGGTCTGTGAACCCTGGTTGTGGATAGGGAACTGTGGTTTTGGTACAGTACAAAAGACAAAGTGGTTGTTAGCAAATGTGACCCTTCTGCTTTTTCCTGATGCTACCTTGCTATAGCAAGAAATGGTGATACAGAAATAAAAATATGCATTCAAAACAAAAGGATACTGATACATTGGTTACAATGCATTACCCCAGAGAATTGTGTGCTCTAACAATGAAAGTGAGTTGGTCAATGTCAACCTGGTACCAGTTGCTGACTGGCTGAGGGCAGGCCAGTAATGAGAAAGCTGCTGTAATCATGTCTGGGTGTTCTGCAAAGGGTGGGTGAAGGGTGATGTCTTACCAGAAATCACAATGAGCTGAAGGTCCTGACCCATTAATTCCCAAGGAATGTATTCCAAGCTCACAGAAAACACTAAAGATGGAAGAAACATTGCTTTTAGTATTGGTATCATGATGTACAGATAATCAAAAATTTACACAAGGTACATCTCAAATATGAAATGCCAAGGACCTGGGCATTGCCAAAATGTTTCATTTTTCCGAATTTCTAGGCATATAAAGAAAAATTGCTGTGCATTTAGTCCACCAATATATCAATCATCTTGTTTAGGTCTTCTCATACCAGGTAGATCATATACACAAAGTAATAATACCTGTATTGCAAATCTTAAAAATAATACATAAAAAAACCCACTGATTTCTGGTATCATGAATTCCATCTAGATTTTTATTGGTGAATCTGTACCAGAATGACAATCTATGGGTATGGAAACACAAAGGACTAGTTTAATCTTCTGAAAAATGAGTAAAAAATAAAACATTTTAAATTCTTTTTATCTTACTTCTGATCGGCAGCAGAACTGCACAATTAGATGGTTAAGAAAATATACATCTAGGTACTCTTGACAAAAAGATTCCATACAAGAGAAGAGGATAATCTTCCAAAAAAGGCTTCAAGTTCAACACTTTGAACTAAACTTCAGGACAATAATCACAGAAGATACATACCTCAAGCTTTGGAGCTATCACTTTGCACGGGCCACACCAAGTGGCATAAAAGTCGACTATTACTAGCTTATCACCAGCTTCAGCCAGTTGCTTGTTAAAATCCTCCTGAGGGAATGAAAAGGATTATACTTTACAAAACAGCAAAGATAAAGAGTTTATCAAAAACACAACACAAGTCTCACACAAGTCTCCTTCCCAAGCTCACTTACTCTCACCACCCTCTTCACCCCAACATTCTCTCTTCTTTTCTGAAAACCTCTACAAATCTTCACCTTCACCTCCACAAGATAATGATCAAACAACCCTCCAGTTGCACCTCTCAGCACATTAACATCCAAAAGTCTCTCTTTGGGGTGCCTATCAATTAACACATAATCCAATAAGGCTCTCTGGCCATCTCTCCTACTTACACATGTATACTTATGTATATCACTTTTTTAAACCAGGTATTCCCAATCACCAGTCCTTTTTCAGCACAGAAATCTACAAGCTCTTCACCATTTCCATTTACAACATTGAACACCCCTTGTACACCAATTATTCCCTCAACTGCCACATTATTCACCTTTGCATTCAAATCACCAATTACTATAACCCGGTCTCGTGCATCAAAACACATTCACTCAGCTGCTCCCAAAACACTTGCCTCTCATGATCTTTCTTCTCATGACCAGGTGCATATGCACCAATAATCACCCATCTCTCTCCATCAACTTTCAGTTTTACCCATTTCAATCTAGAGTTTACTTTCTTACACTCTATCACATACTCACACCATTCCTGTTTCAAGAGTAGTGCTACTCCTTCCCTTGCTCTTGTCTTCTAACCCCTGACTTTACTCCCAAGACATACCCAAACTACTCTTCCCCTTTACCCGTGAGCTTCATTTCACTCAGAGCCAAAACATCCAGGTTCCTTTCCTCAAACATGCTACCTATCTCTCCTTTTTTCTCATCTTAGTTACATCCACACATGTTTAGACACCCCAATATGAGCCTTCGAGGAGGATGAGCACTTCCCGCGTGACTCCTTCTGTTTCCCCGTTTAGAAAGTTAAAATACTAGGAGGGGAGGGTTTCTAGCCTCCTGCTCCCGCCCCCTTTAGTCGCCTTCTACGACACAAGAGGAATGCATGGGAAGTATTCTTCCTCCCCTATCCCCAGGGATTGGTGTGAAAGGGAAACTACCTGTGACATGGTGGAAGAATGAGTGGAATGGTGTATGACGGCGAGGCATACAAGGATGGGGATTAATGGATACTCTTTTGTTGAGACCAACCTCTTGATGCGAGTTCTCAGAGAGAAAGGGCATTAGAAATATAGAAAGATTGATAAATAAAATAACCCACCATATTTCTTACTAGACTATTCCACTGGATACACACAAAAACAAGTACAAATCTCACATACATTTACTGTACAAACAAGTAATTATAACGGGGCAATGATATTAAAAGCTCTTTTAAAACAACTCTGGGCCTGCTTCAAGACACAGAACAGAGTAATGTTCTATATCATAAGTCTACATTGGTATTTGAGATTTTTAATGCCAGGTAATGTGGAATGGTCAAAATAGTTAGTCTAATAAATCTAATGTCTGTAGTTGGTATATCAAAGAAAACTATATGGTAAAAAACTATATTTTTTTTTAAAATTAGCATGCAAGTTGATATCTATTTAGATTTTCAAAAAGCATTCAATACAGTTCCAGGTCAAAGGCTGTACTTAAATGGTTACGATAATGGATGACCAGCCATAAAAAGTGTACAGGTTAATGGTAAAATCTGTGAATGGTTAGATATAACAAGTAATGTGCCACAGGAATGAGTCCAGCAACCGGTTCTCAGTAATTTTCCAGTTTATAGAATCCACATTTCTAGACAATTCAATAACATTTTCTGAAATACACTGTTATGTGCAGAGGTGATTTAGGGGTTGGGATTTTAGGTGTGGTACCAGCAACTGCATCAATTCTGAGTTTTCATGAAGTGGGCAGGGTTTTGAAGAACATGGAAAATGGGGAGTAAAAACACTTGAAATCAATACTATATTATTTTTGCATTTAAGGCATTTTCACTGAAAGCTCAAACAGGAAATGAACAACATCTCGGTCGCTTTCTAAAGTCTTCACTACACACAAGGATAGAAAAGTAATCGACCTGAAGATGGTTGACCAATAACAGTCACCTAGCATTTGTTCATATTCTTACTTATTTATCTATTTTGCCTTGTCACTGTCTCCCACGTTACCGAGGTAGTGCAAGGAAACAGACGAAAGAATGGCCCAACCCACCCACATACACATGTATATACATACACGTCCACACATGCATATATACATATCTATACATCTCAGCGTATACACATATATACACATACAGACATACAGATATATACACATGTACATAATTCATACTGTCTGCCTTTATTAATCCCATCGTCACCCCGCCACACATGAAATAACAACCCCCTCCCCCCTCATGTGCATGAGGTAACGCTAGGAAAAAACAAAGGCCACTTTCGTTCACACTCAGTCTCTGACTGTCGTGTAATAGTGCACTGAAACCACAGCTCCCTTTCCACATCCAGGCCCCACAAAACTTTCCATGGTTTACCCCAGACGCTTCACAAGCCCGGGTTCAATCCATCAACAGCACGTCGACCCCGGTATACCACATCGTTCCAATTCACTCTATTCCTTAAATGTCTTTCACCCTCCTGCATGTTCAGGTCCCGATCACCAAAAATCTTTTTCACTCCATCCCTCCACCTCCAATTGGGACTCCCACTTCTCCTCGTTCCCTCCACCTCTGACACATATATCCTCTTGGTCAATCTTTCCTCACTCATTCTCTCCATGTGACCAAAACATTTAAAAACACCCTCTTCTGCTCTCTCAACCACACTCCTTTTATTACCACACATCCCTCTTACCCTATTAGTACTTACTCAATCAAACTAACTCACACCACATATTGTCCTCACACATCTCATTTCCAGCACATCCACCCTCCTCCGCACAACTCTATCCATAGCCCACGCCTTGCAACCATATAACATTGTTGGAACCACTTTCCTTCACACATACCCATTTTTGCTTTCCAAGATAATGTCCTCGACTTCCACACATTCTTCAAAGCTCCCAGAACTTTCATTCCCTCCCCCACCATATGATTCACTTCCGCTTCCATGGTTCCATCCGCTGCCAAGTCCACTCCCAGATATCTAAAACACCTCACTTCCTCCAGTTTTTCTCCATTAAAACTTACCTCCCAATGGACTTGTCCCTCAACCCTACTGTACCTAATAAACTTGCTCTTATTCACATTTACTCTCAGCTTTCTTCTTTCACACACTTTACCAAACTCGGTCACCAGCTTCTGCAGTTTCTCACATGAATCAGCAACCAGCGCTGTATCATCAGTGAACAACAACTGACTCACTTCCCAAGCTCTCTCATCCACAACAGACTGCATACTTGCCCCTCTTTCCAAAACTCTTGCATTCGCCTCCCTGACAACCCCATCCATAAACAAGTTAAACAACCATGAAGACATCACACACCCCTGCCGCAAACCTATATTCACTGAGAACCAATCACTTTCCTCTCTTCCTACACGTACACAAGCCTTACATCCTCGATAAAAACTTTTCACTGCTTCTACTAACTTGCCTCCCACACCATATATTCTTGATACCTTCCACAGAGCATCTCTGTCAACTCTATCATATGCCTTCTCCAGATCCATAAATGCTACATACAAATCCATTTGCTTTTCAAAGTATTTCTCACATACATTCTTCAAAACAAACACCTGATCCACACATACTTTACCACTTCTGAAACCACACTGCTCTTCCCCAATCTGATGCTCTGTACATGCCTTCACCCTCTCAATCAATACCCTCCCATATAATTTCTATAGGGCTTTATTCCATTCACATTTACAAAACAAGTGATGGTGTCAAAAACAAGAAACATTCCTGTAGTGTGTAGAAATACCTATCACTATCATTCATGCATTCCAGTGAATGATGCCATGCCTTATAAGGGTGAACGCGATCTAATCCGAGTTTTGCAAATGTGCTGTGGGAGTTTGTTGTACAAGTTAATTTAGGGCTTGAATTATTGCTTATGAGATCTTTCCCACACAGGATAAGATTCTATCTCTGTAGACAGACATCTGAACCCACTGTTTACACTACCAACCAAATGGAAGAAAATGAAAGAGATGAGTGGAACACCAAGCTTTTCATAATATGTGATAATATCAAGATCTTTGTAAATGCAAAGAATATATGAAAATATCGAAATCTTCATAATTGCAAACTTTAAACATTTCCCTGTTCCTAATGATCAGACCACTAAAAAGTTAAATGTAAAAAGATAATTTTAAAGGAACTAAAACAAAAGCCAAAACTCTTATATCATTCTTTACAGTAGCAACAAGGATTCCATTAGAGAAAAAGTAAGAAATCAAACCTAAAAAGTGGCATCTATTCTAGACTTAAACCCAGTTCTCTTTCTCATATATATATCTATGATGCAGATAATGGGCTGCACTGTAACATATGTAAATTTGCAGATGATCCACACTTCGGAAATAATTCTACAACAGAAACTGAATGGACTTATCCAAGAAGTGGCAAACAAATTCTGCTATAGTTAAGAGCAAAGTTTTAAATATCTTAAGCAAAATTGAATAGGCAAGCTACAATATGAATCTATTGAGCTACAAAGGGTAAATGAGGAAAAAGACTTGGATGTAACAATTTCTGGTGACAAAGACAAGTAAGCAGTAAAATGGGTAAACTCTGGTACGCCCCTATCTTGAGTACTGCATTATTTTCGTCACCCATCTTTGGGAAAGACAGACAAATGGTGAGAGTACAAAAGCTAGTTACCATGATGATTTCCAGCTTGAGAAACAAATCCTATTAGAACCAACTAAACACATCAAATCTATTTGCCTTAAAAAGGAGGTTAAGATGTTCAAATACAAATATACAGTATCATTTAAGGCTTTGCTAACCTCAATCTCACAAGCTACTTCAGGGCAGATTCATTTGATTTCACTCGAGTCATAAATATAAAATTGTGCACGTTTTACCTAAAATGACGTGAAGTGTTTTTCTACACCTAGAATGTTATCAAACAGAATAATTTACCAATCAGAGAAATTGAAAGCAACACCATACATAAACTTATGCAAAAACTTGAAAAATATTTTGCTTCAAATACACAACTGACATTATTTGCACCTCTGATGTAAGATCGGTAGGGCTTTCTGCTCCCATAACATTATGAGCTTCTGTTCTCTTCCATTCTCAAAAACAGCCTCGTTATAACCCACTAGTCTATTTCTGTGAGAATTCAGTGGCATTCAGTTAAAGTTCATTGTTGCAAACAAATTATTTCTTTATATTCATCCTGGGTATTTCTGATTTCCCCCATCAGTTTTCCTAATACTGATGTTAGGGTAAAGGATACCAGACACTTCATCCCTTTCCGGTTCATCACCTAACATTAGCAGACACTAGTACACGTAACTAAATGAACCCTAACCTAACAATGTAACCTAAGGAAGGGGACGGAATATTAGTCTGAGCCAAGGTGGCTAACCTAGATCAAATGCTTCCAAACTATTAGAGGGTACAAAGTTACTTTTACGCCACCTTCCCTTATCCTCTAGTCATCCTGTTTTCATTCCACCACGGTTCTATGCCATGAGATGTGAGGCCAAAAAGGGCATGAAAGATGAGTGGTGGAAAGTTTTGTTGGTTTTCTGCATTTAAGCCCTTATGCTCCTTTACTCGCTCCTTGATAAACTTAAATAAATATACATAAATATATATTCCCAGGCCCCCTTTTGGACCCCCGAGTCCGGGTACGATGTACCCCTTGCACCCTCCGTCTCATAGGCCGTGTGGTTAAGCTCCATGCCAATGAACTTGGAAAACAAATCCCGATGTTGAAAAATCCAACACCCAAGGTTGTAATAGCAAGACCAAACGTTGCAGTGACTATGCTCTAAGAGTAGAAGCCATCTGACCAGCTGTCAAAGGTGGACCACTTAAGTACAATCCACACTGATAATCAGCAAACTGGCCTTTAAAGAGAAAGCTGTATTTTCGCTTCCCTTTGACTACGTTGGTGCACGTAATGACTCTCATTATTGCACGTATATGCCCTGTATACAGCTTATGTGATAAAGATGTATTAGAATCAATAGTCCAACTCTGATAAAACACCAACAATACATCAGTTACGTAACCTCTACATTGAGGTTCGAGCAAAAAGCTCAAACAGAAACATTACGTTGACATGTACAGGATCGAGCAGCATTTACAGCATTCTACATAACAAATACAGGCAGAAGCTTAAAACCTCTAAGGTAATGAAAAGCCGCCCTTTTTATATAAATATATATATAAAAACTTCACCGGCCGTTCTTACCAAATTCCATCTACTGTTTGCTAACGACAGCAACAGCCACCTGATCCTCACTAAATCAATAAGGCAATTCTTCAACAGTTCGTTCGGCTTAACTCTGAAACCCTATGGAACAGGTTCTTTTACTACTGTGGAATGTGAGCGAGCACAGGCCCAGCGCGCTTCATCACGTGTAACGTCAAACATCTACAGTTAACAATCAATATCTTTATCAACATACTTCGTTTCTTTACAGTTGAACGGGAGGAAAGTTTCATACCTTACTGGTAACCGAGTAAACCATCTTGGTGGTGTGACGACAAAAGTGCACTGAAGTTCAGAACTGTGTAGCGACGTTACTGGTCACCAGCGGCTCAACTGACGCACTGAGGTAGAGTAGCTTGCGGCGGGCACCTTGCCGAGCCGACCCTGAACCAAACACGGACCATTAACATGGTAATCAAAGACTAAGCGACAGGACTAAAGTTGCTACTACAGGAATTTTTCTTAATATTTAAGCGTGATGATTCATCAAAAAAAAATCAATCATTATGCTGAGAATTTTGTACCGTGGATACAAATGGCTTTTCCCTTATACAAAACTAATGTTTTTGTTGTTTGTTGGGTTCTACGGCCCGCGACCTATGAGGAAGGTCATTAGGCCTGCAACTCTACTTAATATGTGATTGAAATCATCCCTAATTACCAAATCTATAATAAAACTAGAAAAAAATAAAAGAGTATAATTTTGATATTATGACAGAAATAGAATATAATTAAAAATGAATAATGGAAAGAAAAGATTTTGTGTGTTGAGCCAACGTGGTGGCAAACACCGGCCAGTCGGCGTGGCACCCACAGTTTCAAAACTCGTGGCACTTTGCGCACGTTATCCCTATCCCACAAGGCTCCGGATGCCTTACGAATGTAATTCGTTTCGACCTATTGCACTCACGAACTGTATTTGTAATGTCATGGAGAGAATGGTTAACATAAGGCTACTGTTTTGTTAGAATCGAAGGGTTTATTAAATGATCAACAGTGTGCTTTCCGTCGTAACAGAGGCCCATTGGATCATTTGATAACCTAGAACATTCTATATTAGAGTCATTTAGTAAAGTGCGTCTTTTAGCTGTTGTATTTTTTTGATTTAGAAGAAGACTTCGACATGACATGGCGAAACGAAATTTTAAGAAAACTTTATGTTTTGGTTTAAGAGGTTATTTACCCATATTCATTGGAATTTTTTTGAACGAAAACGCTGGCGTACCTCGCTCTCCGATGTATCGGCCTTTTTGGCTGGAAGCCAGCTCGTCTTTATGTTAATTTCTGAATCCTCCCAGGGAGGTAAGGAGTTTTAAACCAGCAAGTCCACTTCATTCACTTTCATACCGGATTTTTCACAGAGGAAGTGTATCCTGACGGCCAGGGGCCTGACGCCTCATTTGTCGAGCTGTGAACATTCCAGAATGAGGCGATAGGCAGTTGTATTGTTCCTCTTGGCCATCAGAATACCGCTTTGCCATGACAGGATCTCACGTCTTAGCCGAAGAGAAGGTACATGGGCCTCAACTTCCAATTGTGGAACTGGTACAGGTTAGGGCTCCAAGACACATTCGTAAACATTTATTCTGTATCACATTCAACCTCCTCAGTGTATACTCACTCGCCAAGGCATACACCTGAGAGCCATAGTCTAGCATAGATTTAATCAAGGACTTATAAATTATTAATAAAGATTTTCTGTCAGTTTCCCAGAGGGAACCCGAAGGACATTTAAGAAAATTTAATCTCTGTAATTTGTTACTAAATAATCAACATGAGTTTTCCAATTAAGTCTTTTGTCAGAATTTGAGTCTAAGAATTTTACTGTATTTCGAAATGAGATGGGGTTGTTGTCAAAAGTTTAAAGCAAAGTCGGGATATTAATTTTTCGGGTAAAGACATCTGCGATACTTTGTTGGGTGAGAACCTAAATCCCACTGTAGCGCCCAACGATGAATGGACTCAAGCGCAGCTTGAACCTGTTCAGCCGAAAATTGTGCACAAGGCGAAGAATGCCAAAGTGTACAATCACCAGCATAAAGTGAGTATTTAAGATATCGTGGAACGGAAGCTGGAGGCAGAATAGCATTAATCATAATATTAGATAACGTTGGGCTAAGAACGCTGCCTTGCGAAGTGACATTGAGTACTGTAAGTTTCACAGCAAAAGTTCTATTATTTGAAAAAAAAAAAAAATCTAATAAATATGGGTAAATAATCTCAAACCAAAAGTATAACATTTTTTATAAAATTCCGTTTCGCCATGTCATGTTGAAGGCTTTTTCTGAATTTTAGAATACAACAAAAAAAAAATTTACTAAATAACTCTGAGATAGAATATTCTAGGTGTATCAAATGATCCAATGTGCATCTGTTACGACGGAAACCTCACTAATGATCATTGATAAACCCTTCGATTCTAACAAAAAATAGTAGCCTTCTGGTAACCATGCTTTCCATGACCTTACAAACGCAGCTCGTGAGCGCAATAGGCCGAAACGAGTTTATATTCACAAAACTAATGTTTTCTTTGGAGGAAAAGTTCATTTGCTTACCTAATAATGCCAGACCTTGGGGCTATGTTAATTGATGACAGACGCTTGCCACACTGTATCCTTACAGTTAGTAATGATTTATCCTTTGTTGCTTCAATAAATCGCCATACATTAACAAACGACTAACCATCATAGATAACATACCACACCGTTTATGAGCATTTGTATGAGCATGAGCATAGATATATAAAAAACTTTGTATGTAGAACTTTGGTTATCGCTAAATTTGGCAATAGGATGGATTCTGAAACGCTTTAGGAATCAGGTACTAATATCATGACGACACAACGTTTGTGTTGTATTCTTCGACCTAGAGACAACACTACATAGAAAGGAAAATATGGAGACAACTATCATATTCAGTGCAATAATATTTCGAGGGGATTGCATACAAGAAGGCTTACTCGTCAAAGTATGGAAGATACAAGGACATTAGTTAGAGTCCTTCCACATCCTTTTCGGGCAATATCCATGTCTAACTTATACTGCCACATACCATGAGAAACTGTCAGGATGGAGAAGCCAAACACCATATTTTGTATCTAACAATTAAAGAATATTGGTCCCAAAGCATTACGCAAACTAAACAGAAATACTCAAAACTCTACAGGAAAGGTCCCACCCCGTTAACTGGGCGTGGCCCGGCAGACGTCAATACCGGCCTCTCCCAAAATTCAAAGAAAAGTATGTCGCGCCCCCAAGGACGCGCACTCTCCCACATGACTTCGCCATTAGCAGCTTGTGACTGCCTATCCGAGACATCTGCTTCTGCATTATTAATCTCACACCTACACTCGATGTTGGCGGTGGTAGACAAAAGCTGCTTCTCTATTTACAGACGACTTAAAAAGCTTTTCATAAGAGCTGCTCTTACGGACAAGTTCAAGTCCACCAGCAAGGACAAAGGTCAGAAGCTTGCGACATTTGGCTTCCACGTCTCTCATTCCCTTTGGTCTGTGATCTCATCATCTCTCCAGACAAGGGTAGAATTTACCCTCACCACAACCCAAGACTTATCCCAGTGTTCTCTGTTGGAGACATATTGTCATCCCTCTATGCATGCAGTACTTCTACCTTGGAGCACCAGCTCACATACCTCGCGCCATCAGCCCGACAATCGATTCCAAGACCTCTTGGATCGTCTTCAGGAGCGCCTTGCCACTCTGAAATGAATGACTCACCAACAACGCTGCCGGGATCCCCTATTCCTGTGGCCCCAATCGTTTACGTTGCGTTAATACGTTCAGTCGTCGATTACCTTTCACCTGCTTTAATTCAACTGCCAGCACATCCCTGGAACCCCTTGAAGAGTAACAGACTAACTTGATGAGAGTTTTCCTGGGATGTCTCATCTCGACCAGGATAGGTAACATGCAAACGGAGCTCAACCTTCCTCCTCTTATTGAGAGAATTTGCTCAAATGTTACATATTTCACCATTGAATGTCTCCACACACCCCCCATTTTCCCCACATTACTCTCACGTGATCAAGACTTCCCTGGAGCCTCACTCACCCATACCTCAAATTCAGGCTGGCGGTCCAACATTCAGTAAGACTATGTTCCATGCTTCAGGGACTAAGTATTGATGTTCCTGAGGCAGAGGTTGGTCATGGTGCTCATCCCTGCATGATTCCCACGCCAGCAGTCTGCTACACTCCCACCTCGAAGGCGAACCTCACCTCCCCTCCCCTCTTTCCTACAGAAGCAGCTGGCCCTGGACACCATGGCATGATTGCGACAGTATCCTCCTCAGTCCCTTCACCACACCTCCCATACACTGACGGCTTCCAGCAGCCAGATGGGCGAGCGAGGAGTGCGGTATTCTCACCTGATGTGGGTCCGCCAGAGGGTGGGCAAGTCGGTCGCGGACCTCCTGACTCCATTGCCTGAACTGTATGGTATCCTAGATGCAGATGGTCTTCTCCGTCAAACCGAACAGAACAGTTATATGTGACTCACACTCTGGCCCTCAGGCTCTCTCATCCTCTGAACCCAACTGCCATCTTGTGGTACGCGAGCGTAGTTGACACATTAGATTTTTGTGGAGACCCTCACATGTACGAATCTCACACTTGACCAATTAGCCAAAACTGACCCCCCCCCCCCCCCCAATCGTGGCGCTGGTCCCTCATCCTCGCTCACCAGCAGCTGCCAGTTGAGAGCTTCACTCAGCTGCAGTTGAGAGCTTCACTCAGCTGCACTCCTTCCCACCACAGCCCATTGTAGGAGGGCCAGACCCAGACCCGACAGTGTATCAGTACAACACTACGACTCGTTCCGTCACCACCGATACAACTACCGTCGCCTGGGAATGATGGTCGGCGAGCACAATGTAGTTTCAGTTCGACTAAGACTGGGTTGTGACAGGTTGCCGGGGTAGGGGATCCGCCCCACTTTTCCTCTTGCCCCCTGTGTCACTCACACTCCACTGGAACACATCGCAACACCACTGCCTGGATTATCCCGCGGTCAGTGACATGCTGCCGAGGGGACACTTCCTCACCACAATATGTCACCGCCTCATAATGCAAGTAAACCTACGTAGGTCTGATTCTCACTCGCCAGACGCACTTTGGCAGGTGTTAAACCTAGGCGCCGTGCACTAGCACATTTTGTCCTGCGCAGCACTGGGGCCTTTTAAATATCATTGTAATGTACCATATTGTTATTGTATTGGTTTGACGCCCTAGGGTGCAATTAACTGATTAAAACAAAAAAAACACCACCTTTTGAAATGCACGGGTGTCACTGCAGCAAACCAGCCAGGCAGTGAGAAGTAGAAGAGGCAAACTTCCAGAAACCTGGTAGATCATGGAAGACCTGAGACATATGAAAGCTTCCGTCTGAGCTACAGTGGAGAAGCAGCTGGTCTCCAGAGAAAGAAAATCCGAAGATGTTCGTCCCAACAGCGAGCGGCCTGTTATACATGGTCCTCTTGTCCTGACCTTCCTTATTAACAAAAACATCGAATCTCTTAACTTTCATTTCTTGTAATCATCGGGGTCTGATACCCACACTCTGTTCTTTTAAGCTTGAAGCTTCATCTTCAAGGCTCTGTCCTTAAGCTTAAGCTCTGTTTCAGCCACGATTCCTCTTCTCATCAAATCAAGTCATCAGATAAATACACTGACGACTTACCCTGACGGTCCCCCTCCCTCACTGGTGAGGCGTATGACAGCCTCACGTGAGATCATCTCGGGGGAGAGGAAAAAAAAAGTAAAAGGAAAAATAAAAGAAGAAATTACTAAAAGCTCCGTAGGTGTAGATAGACCTGATTATTAAAGGAAAAAAAAAGTTTTATAAAGAAGGATAAATGGAAGAAGGAAGAAAATTCGACAGTGTAGCTGTTCGAGGGAAGGAGGTTTCATAATGGCCAGTCATCGAGTGGCTGGTCTCCCCACAGCAGACAAACGCAATGCCGCGGGTCCAGACCTTGTGGGTGGGGACACGTACAGACAATTGACGAGAACAGAGGCCAATAAAATATCTATCTACAGAAGAGAGAGAGAGAGAGAGAGAGAGAGAGAGAGAGAGAGAGAGAGAGAGAGAGAGAGAGAGAGAGAGAGAGAGAGAGAGAGAGGCAAGACCGTGGCGTACGGAAAGGGAAGGTTGAAGAGAGGTGATCCCGGGAGAAGTCACGGGAAGGCTTTTGATTCCACGGTTGTTGACAGCGAGGTGGTGGATGAGCCACCTCAGATGTCAGTAGCCCAAATTTGGCGAATAAACCCCCAGTAGATATGAATCAGCTGCTCACCAGCAAAACAGTGACGACACCTATGTAACACTCCAAGCTTTTGGGAAGCAGACTTTGTGATGCTGATTTTGTGGGGTTCTCTCAAATCCGTTCTATCTCCCCTTGAGCAATGTGTGTCACGTCCATTCGGTCTAGGTTAGCCTGTGGACAGGATTTCCCGGTTGAGGAGACACAGTTAAGCTGTTTAACGCTAATCCAAAACCCACTTTTTCAAATTCTCTTCCTGAAATCTCGAATAACATCTCAGGATCCTTTCTTTGCTGTATAATTCCACCAGTTAACATAATGAACATACTTGGCATTACGAAACATCAACTCTGTCCTGTAAACCTTTCATTTCTCAAATTGCTAAGTCTCCCTGTACGAAGCTGTGCGTCTTGTACAGATGCCACAAATAATTTGGGACACTTCCTCTGATTGTATAGAGTTCAATCCTCTTCGTGTGGAGTACTGTTATCACATCTGGGCAGGTTCTAGATCTTCGAAACTTACCTGACCGAATCCAAAGCGATCAAAATGACTAACCCTCCCAGTTTGAATTCAAAACTTGACCCACCTGTCCTACACTGCAGTGATGGGTGCGTTCTCCTTTTTAATTTTGGTTTCTTGTCACGGGATCTGCCTGCTTGTCTGCCCTTTTCCATAGCAAGTGAAGGGTTGAGCTGTCATAATATCTGATTCTTTCCCAGCATTATCAGATTTTGGAAATCTTTACCTTATATATCTCTCAACGATTGCAGCCTGTCCCTTTTCATTAGGCAGGTGTTCTACCTTCTCTAAGACTCGTGCATTATTTTTCGTCCATGACGGAAACCTTGCACATCAGAGCCCGCACGATGGAGTATGTTGCTCTGGCCTTTCACCTGACACTGAGGGATCGGGTGACACACCTCACCATCAAACCTATGACTAATACCGTCGTGCTCACGGGTCTTACCGTCGTGCTCACGGGTCTTACCGTCGTGCTCACGGGTCTTATCGTCGTGCTCATGGGTCTTACCGTCGTGCTCACGGGCCTTAACCGTCGTGCTCACGGGTCTTACCGTCGCGCTCACGGGTCTTACCGTGCGCTCACGGGTCTTACCGTCGTGCTCACGTGTCTTACCGTCGTGCTCACGGGTCTTACCGTCGTGCTCACGGGTCTTGTCGTCGTGCTCACGTGTCTTACCGTCGCGCTCACGGGTCTTGTCGTCGTGCTCACGTGTCTTACCGTCGCGCTCACGGGTCTTACCGTCGTGCTCACGGGTCTTACCGTCGTGCTCACGGGTCTTACCGTCGTGCTCACGGGCCTTAACCGTCGTGCTCACGGGTCTTACCGTCGCGCTCACGGGTCTTACCGTGCGCTCACGGGTCTTACCGTCGTGCTCACGTGTCTTACCGTCGTGCTCACGGGTCTTACCGTCGTGCTCACGGGTCTTACCGTCGTGCTCACGGGCCTTAACCGTCGTGCTCACGGGTCTTACCGTCGCGCTCACGGGTCTTACCGTCGTGCTCACGGGTATTACCGTCGTGCTCACGGGTCTTACCGTCGTGCTCACGGGCCTTAACCGTCGTGCTCACGGGTCTTACCGTCGCGCTCACGGGTCTTACCGTGCGCTCACGGGTCTTACCGTCGTGCTCACGTGTCTTACCGTCGTGCTCACGGGTCTTACCGTCGTGCTCACGGGTCTTGTCGTCGTGCTCACGTGTCTTACCGTCGCGCTCACGGGTCTTGTCGTCGTGCTCACGTGTCTTACCGTCGCGCTCACGGGTCTTACCGTCGTGCTCACGGGTCTTGTCGTCGTGCTCACGGGTCTTACCGTCGTGCTCACGTGTCTTACCGTCGTGCTCACGGGTCTTACCGTCGTGCTCACGGGTCTTGTCGTCGTGCTCACGGGTCTTACCGTCGTGCTCACGTGTCTTACCGTCGTGCTCACGGGTCTTACCGTCGTGCTCACGGGTCTTGTCGTCGTGCTCACGGGTCTTACCGTCGTGCTCACGGGCCTTACCGTCGTGCTCACGGGCCTCACCGTCGTGCTCACGGGTCTTACCGTCGTGCTCACGGGTCTTACCGTCGTGCTCACGGGTCTTACCGTCGTGCTCACGGGTCTTACCGTCGTGCTCACGGGCCTTACCGTCGTGCTCACGGGTCATTACGCCGTGAACACACCTCGCATTCTCGTGCTCGAGATTTTGGTACTAAAAGTGTTGACCACAATTCTTATATCATACTAAAGTGTAGCTTTCACAAGGACTAACATACAAGTGTATCAGAGCACAAACGCCAGTGAGTACAATCTACAGGTAAGGGTCGACTCATTTTCTGTCCCAGCCGGATCAAACGCACTAGGAAATGACGTGCCTTGTTTTCCAGAAACCGCTGGTGAATACTTGTGACCATATCCCACTGACAGAAGCAATCTCACACACAGTCTTCCTCGTTCTCAGCCGCCACCGCTGTGGAGATGGAGTCGGCATTCTGCGACCTTATCATAAGGCTCACATTCGGGGGAAAAATGATTGACGCTAAGTGTATTGCAGTTGTTGCGCTCATCCTCCTTGTTTGGCTCCGAGATAGCAATGTGGAACTCGATGGCAGTATGATCATGCTCACATGCCCCGTGTGTCTGGCTCTATGGAGGATCGGCTTCAACCGAAGCGTCCTGGTCGCAGGAATTTGTCAATGGTGACGAAATGTCCTCGTTTACAAACTTATTCTTGCTCATTGAATTGTTGTAAACCTTAGATAAGATGCTGAAGGCTTTGTTCAACAAAGAATAATACATATTTGTAAAAACAAAAAGAATCTAAAAGATATTCAAGTAGCTACAATTACCCATGTATAGAATGCATTCCATATAAAGTTACAGAACCGGAACATATACTATGCATGATTTATGTGGTTCCATAAAATTTTTTAAAGATCTGCCAAAGTGGAGAATGGAAAACATTCTGTTCCAGTACCTCCTTAGTACGCCACTATCCCTAATAAACCCTCATTCATTTTCTCTTAAATGAAGTAATTTACAAATGCCATAACAGGTAAAGCAGCGCAAGTGTGTATGTATATCGGCATGCATAACGCAGCTGCTAACTGTAATGCTAATTCAAGAAGCTTTAAGAAAAATTCACCTTCTCATGCAAGGAGGTAGGCCACTGGCCCGACCATCGAACTTGAAGCCGAGGGTTGTGAGGGCTTGACGTGGGAGCCTGGAGAGGCACTGCAGGATATGTCCTCCCTTAGCCACACCGGAGAGAGGTCTGTGGAGCCCACCTGAGGGAAAGGCAGCTAATAAGAAATGTAGAAAATTTAATTACTAATGTTTCCTGATGTTTTTTCTATGTAAGTTGAGACGGTACCGACAACTGGGCCCTAATCAAGGCTACCTCATTAACGTTATATGTGTGCATATATGTACCCAAGCCTGAGCCAGGTACCCATTATAATGAGCAGATCCTCAGGGTATATGAATAGCTGAGTTGACAGCCTGCCGTAACCATGATTCGAACCCATGTGCTCGATCCTGGGCGGTTTGTAAATGCTTCACGGCTTAGTGACATTGCCTTCTCTGTTACTGTGGTTTCTGATGCCGTAGATGATAGAAATTCGACGCACATGAATTTACTGCAAATTCAATAAATGTCATGGAGTTAGATACTAAGTTTATGTACACTTTGTTCACTGAAATCAAGTTAGTCAAATTCCCATTTTGTCTAATCGTGTGTGTGTGTATGTGTGTGTGTGTGTTTGTATGTTTGTGTTGGTGGGGGGGGGGGGGGGGGAAGACGGAAGGAAGGGGATACTTGGCTAAATTTTTCTGTACGCGGGTCCAGCTGAGAGTGGGTGTCCCCCAGGAGACATTTGCGAAGTTTCAGTATACAAATCATATAATTTACGATCACTGCGCACTTATTACTCAAGGGGATTGTGTTCTCTGCGTTGGTTCAGCCACACCAACTGGGGAAAGAAAGCTCTCTACCATTCTTCTCAGTTAGATCTTAGCAAAGATGTACACATTTCTATCCAGATCAATCCTGGTATGATTACAGATGACAGCTGGGGATTAGAGTATCTGCTCTGTCTTGCTGACAAGGAAGAAGGTTCATGAAGTCGACCCAAAGCGCTCCCACACACACACACACACGGCGCACTGCAACTGCGCAAGCAATCGGCTGACGTCTCATGTTACGAAATGCCATACCCTTGCACGCAACTATTTACTAAATCGATGATGTTCTATAATCTATATCATGGGTCATAACGATGATGACAGATGTGGATTTTTCCAGTGGGACACGGAAAGGGATTTTAGGGTGCCTCTCGACCCCTTCTTTAAATACGTCCGTGTATGACATATCAACCACCACAGTGCCCTTGGAGACGACGCTGAGCCACAGTAGTCAGGCGGCTACTTGTAGGGGCGGCTCTCAGAAACAACGGTCGCGATCAATGACCAATCCACCTGAATAATTTACAGTACCTCCATTGCTCTACCGTGTGTGTGTGTGTGTGTGTGTGTGTGTGTGTGTAATAGCATTTTCGTGATATAAAAGCACACAGTAGGGGGTTAGGGTGTGGGGAGGTAGGGGTCGTCATACGTCAGCGGCCCTATGCCTCTTAGGTTTACCATGCTGCCATTTTGAAGAGTAAAACTTTTTGTATTCTCTATTCCGTCACTTGATAGCTCAACTCAATCGCCAGACTGTTACTATAGCAGAATTTTCTTCACATACTTCTCTCTCCTTGTTTGGTTTCTTGGTGAGTCACGTAGCACTTGTATGTGGGAATCTGATTCTTGTCCACAATGCTAGTTTAGAGCCTTAAAAGTTTAATCATGTCCTCCTTCTCTTTTCCATGACCGACTGATCAAGCAGTTTTTTCTCCACAAGTAATCCATCAGCTTTATTCAATATTGTGTTTCTAGTGGTATCTCTTTACCTAAATGGGATGACGACCAAACTGAAGAGTACTCTGATATGGTTCCATGTTGCAATTTCTTTATGAATGTCTTACCTATGTCCCTGAAGGAGGTTTTCATATATTTTCCTCCTTGTACCGAACGTGGTCTTTTAATGACAAGCAGCGTCTTGGATATAATCACCGCTCCTATACGTTGTATTTGTTTTCCTACATCAAACGTTCGTTACGTTTGTTTGACTTTGTCTTTACTTGATGAGTCAAGTGTCTGACCAATTCTTTCCTCTCTGTTTCGTGTACTTCGGAAGACCAAGTATATAATTCTCTCTCGGTCAGTTCCGTGACGTCCTCAACCAACCTTGTTGAAATTTGTTACGATAGATCTGGTGTTTTTTTTTTTTTTTTTTGTACTCGGGCAGATGTAGTGAAATGTGGCGATTCTTTAAAAGATATCTAATGTAACACAATGATCATGATAACAACAAAATCTACTATATCATTAGACTTGTACTGAGTTATGATCATTACAATAAAAGGAAAATAAACTTCGTTGGTGTTCAGAATGATTTCCAGGATAAAAAGGTGCACAGTGAATTTTCCCCGAATATCATGAAGGACATATGTGAAATTAGAATTCTAGAGGTATCGAGTATCGTTGCCTTGGACAACAAAACACCAACACTTAAGTAACTAGGAAACAAATGACGAGAGTTGCCAGTCAGTATATACCATCGCTATTGTTCTCGTGTATTTCCAAATTCTACAGGGTCTTTTACTTATTTGTCTGAATTCATCTTTTACCATATCAGTAAATGGTAGTTTCATCGATCGTCTGAGAACTACACACATACAGCACTCCGCTAACTCTTGAATTAGCAATGCCATAAATGTTAACTGTGAGGTTTCAAAATTTCTCGTTGCCTCTGATAACAGTATTTCTTATATATATAGAAAGGTCTGACGGACTGTTCACAACTATTTAAAACAGACCTCGTCACATTCAAGCTTAGACATAAAATGGACATGACACGACGCTTTCCTCGGTGTTGCATAATACTGTAACCAGAAGACGATATTCCTTTGTCCGAGCTGAGCACTCATTGCGGTTACGTTGTCTCGCTTCACAGACATTATCATTACGTTTTTCTTTAGAAAACTCATTGGCGTGAGACATTATCATTAGATATTATAAACCGCTTGGATCGTATCTAGACAACTCGTTAAAAAGTAGACAAACTAACAATGAAAATAATGCAATGACTTATAGGAATTCGTTTGCAAATGGTATTCTCAACGAAGAATTTAGACGAATAAAATCTCTTGGAATAATACTAGACACAGAAGACGAATGAAGATTGTAGAGTAGACTTGTAAAAAAAAACCTCAATCTTGCTGGGAATGAACTAAGGAACAGTTGCAGCACGAACACGAGCTACATCTGTTCATATAGGACTCATTTGCACATAATCTCAAAACTGACTTCCGCAAGTTTACAGCCAGCCAAATGATATCAGTGTCTGTAAGACTGATTTTTTTTTTTCGAAAAATCTATAAAGCTTTCATCAGAACTGATACACAATGTACAGAAACGAAATTCACATACATTCACATCAAGTGTGACACTAATTAGTAACTTATTTTTATATGACAATGAAAGGAAGTGCAAACATCATACCATTTTCCCAGACTTGGACAAACAGCATTTGGGACTCAAGTATGGAGAGCTGATGATGCTAGATAACCTGGAAAATAATTGTTAAAAGTACCTTTAGGTCTTGGTTCACATGCTTGCTTTATGCTTGATAGTTATGACAATCTTTTTTAGATTTCTAGCTGAAAACAAGTGTTGATGTAAGTGCATCTGATTAGCCCAAGTATCTCCTAGAAGTTCCCCAAAAGGTCATGCGGGAGTCTTGAGACGGAAAACCTATATCTCTGTGTACACTACATTTTGCTACCTTTGTTTGAATGGGACTCAAAGCCAGCAGTACTCTTATAGGTCAAGAAACTGGCTCCTGGAATAAGACCAAGGGAAAGGGACAGAATTACTTCACAGGAATCTTTCCAGAGGCATATCAGTAACATAATGTTATGTTGGAGGATGGCTGAGATGGAAGTAGAGAAACAGAAATTCTCTAGAGAATAAGCTGAAAACTAAAATTCAAAAGGTGTAAGTTCTGACTTTTCAGGCTGACGGACTGAAACCATCACACCCACTCACCGGTACTCCACTCTGGAGTTATCTTCGTCGATGACACTCTGTAGAAATGTGACACTTTATTTGAAAGAGTGGCTTTTATATTTTGCTTTACAATCCGACGAAATATCCCAGTGTAAATTCACATGTTTGCTCGCAGGAATGCACATTGTTCTAGATCAGCACATATTTTTGTGAACGTGCAGGTTAAAAAAGACTGTTTCTATTGTTATCTGGACATATCTCCATATGTCCTGACAATTTCAGTAGACCCCCTTCAGCTCTGTAACAAGTGCTCCTCTTATTACCACACTTCTCTTTTACCCTTTTATTACTTACTCAACCAAAACACCTCAAACCACATTTTTCTCAAACATTTAATTTCCGGCACATCTACCCTCCTCTGCACATTCTCATCTATAGTGCACGCCTTTCATCTGTACATCAGCACTGGGACTACTATACCTTCAAACATACCCATTTTTGCTCTCCTAGATAATTACCTCTTCCCATGCATTCCTCAGTTCTCCCACAACTTTCACCCTCTACCCTACAACACCACAGCTTCTAACGTTCCATTCACCACCACTCGCAGGGTCTAATACACCCCACTTCTTCAGATTTTATTTTTCTATTCAAAATCACAACCCAACTAACCTGTCTTTCTACACTGCTAAACTTCATAACCTTGCTTTTACTCACATTTAGTCACAATTTCCTCCTCTCACATGCTCTCCCAAACTTATACACCAACTTGTGCAGTTCCTCACTCAAATATGCCACCAATGCTGTGTCGTCATCCGCAAAAAACAACCGACTCACTACCAGGGTCCGTCCTTCCCTATAGATGACATACTTGCCGCTCTCCCTATACCTTTGCATTTACCTCCCTCAGCTACCCCATCCATAAACAAAGTAAACAGTCATGATGATATCCTACACCCCTGCTACAGACCCACCTACACTTATGAGCCACTCACTATCCTCTCTGCCTACTCTCATGCATGCCTGTTACTTCTCACTGGTTCTGTTAATTTTCCTCTGTCACCATATATTTGTTATACCTTCCAGAAGGCATGTCTATCAACCCTGTCATAGGCTTTCCCGAGATCAAAAAATGCCACGTACAGATTTTGTTATTCGTATCTCTTACAAACATTCTTTAAAGCAAATACCTGATCTGCACATCCTCTACCACTACTGAAACCACATTGTTTCTACCCAGTCTGATACTCTGTACATGGCTTCACCCTCTCATTAACTACTCTCTCATGCACCTTACCATGAACACTTAACAACTATTTTTGCAGTTAGAACACTCTTTGGTTGTTGATGGATCAGCCTCCCACCTTTTTTACGTCAACAGCGGTGTCCCTCAAGGTTATGTTCTGTCCCCTACACTTTTCCCCCTTTTTTTAACGATTTCCTCTCCTCCACAAATAATCCAATGCATTCACACACTGACGAATCAAAACTGCATTCATCCACATCATTCAATTCTGCTTCCTCTTCTTTCAATCGATCTGTATCTCATCTTAACACAGCTTCCTCAATAAACTGAGACTTGGACAGGATATCTCAGTGGAATACAAAAAGTCTTATTAAGTTTAATGCCTCTAAGACCCAGTTTCTCCTCATCTCTCTTTTGAAAACTCACAACTCTCGTTTCTCCATTGACGGTTCTGTAATAAATAATCTACTGAAGCCATAATGTTAGCAGGGAAATAATCTGCTGAAGCCAAAAGGTTAGCAGGGATATAATCTGCTGAAGCCGAAAGGTTAGCAAGGAAATAAACTGCTGAAGTCATAAGGTTATCCGGGATATAATCTGCTGAGGCCATAAGGTTAGCAGGAAAATAAACTGCTGAAGCCATAAGGCTAGCAGGGAAATAATCTGCTGAAACCATAAGGATGGCAGGAAAATAAGCTGCTGAAGCCATGATGTTAGCAGGGAAATAAACTGAAGCCATACGATTAGCAGGGAAATCTGCTGAAGCCATGAGGTTCGCAGCAGCCAGTTGCACTACTGAAACCTTAGGTCAACAGGCAGCTGATTGTTTCCTATTGAATTTTAGCTAACCTTCTCCACTGTAAAGGTTGCCCCACGGCAGAACTCGTCCTCACGCCTGGAATGCCCCTTCTAAAACGATTTCTTACAAGAGAACTCTCATACAGTTATGCTTGCGTTTCACTACAAAGTTTTATTTGTGTCAGTTAGGCTTCTCTGCATGCTTAGGGAAATCTACCTATCACTGCCATGGCGACTTCACGCCAATAGGCTCTTCGCTACGAAGACCAAATTTTTGGTGAGTTTATGCATAACGATGGCTGGTGAAGAAGGGGTAGACTGCAGTGTGAGAAGTGGGGGGGGGGGTGATCCGGATATTGCACAAAACGATGTAAATCCCAGCCAAGGTCAACCACGCCTCAACCAACTAAATATGATAAACGCTGGAAGTACTGTCAAAATTAGAGGAGATAGAAACAAACGTTGAGCCAAGCAGTGATGTCATATTCTGCAAAATGTTTCGGTTAAAAAACGCGGTATCTGGCAACTACCTCCACCTCTGGCGTCCCCAAGTCTTATTTGTCCTTTGCAAAGCTTCTCTTAATAAAAGGCACTTCATAAGTCCAATAACTAAGTTTTATTCGATTTATAGACATAAATATATTTGGCTGTCCGCCAATAAGTGTTAAATAACTTACCTCCTTTGGCGAATCGAGGTGGATGTACTAGCAGACGCTGCCGTTAAAATGCCACAGTACTGAAGCTTTTATAACCCATACTTACAGAGTGCCCCGCTCATTCTAGATGCTGCCAAAAACACTAGCAAAATGTTATGTTATTCTGGAAAGAAAAAAGATAGCTTACAAATTTGATGTGACCAAGCATCAGCTGAGTGGATATGCAAAGACTATGGTGAGGAGGTGGGCGGGAGGGACTGGGGAGAGTGCCATATGTGCTACAATCAATATGAGTTGGTCAGCTGTAAATGCTAAATATAGCAATACATTGATTCGTGTATTCTAAAGTACTAAGCAACGTCTTTTCTGTTCATTTTATGTTTTATTTCTGTTATGCAACGTCACGATGAGCATAGATAATTACCCTTTTCAATATGGCACCACCTACTTGCTGGGAACGGTTTTTTCCCCATTCATCCTCCGCTCCATCCCCCTTCCTCCCACCTCGCCGCTACCTTAAGAACAATCAAATGCCCATTCTGTTTGCTACAAATGTTGAAGATGATCTGGAAAACATTAGTCTGTATCCCACCCAGCCCCCTTCAATATCAGACACCCTTTGTTCCACCTGTCTTGGCGCGTGTCGCCCACCCTTAGACTTTCTTCCTCTCTCTGGAAAATAATTCATTGTATTATTATAATAATAATAATAATCAATAATGATAATAATAATGATAATGATAATAATAGTAATCATAATAATAGTAATGATATCAATAATGATTATTATCATTATTATTGTTATCATTATTATTATTATTATTATTATTATTATTATTATTATTATTATTATTATTATTATCATTATTATTATACATAATCGCCAGGAAGCAGACGAAGAATGGCCCATCCACACACACACACACACACACACACACACACACACACATATATATATATATATATATATATATATATATATATATATATATATATATATATATATATACCGTCGGGCTCAAAAGTTACAGCGACGCAGGTCCTCCGTGGGGCTGGACAAGAATGAGACAGCAATACCCAACTGTGTAGTCAGCCTTAAGGTTCAAAAACGACCCGCATTATCAAAAATGAAACAAACGTTGATAATTCAGGTGGTGCACTGAAATGTCTAATTACAATTAAAGCGTAGGGATAAAGAGGAAACATAAAAGATACATTGATAAATGGGTTACGTACTTTATAGATGATTATGAATTTTAGAAAATCAAAGGAGAAATAGTGAAGTTACGACATTGGAAGATGGTTTGTTACTGTAAACAGTTATTTTAGACAATATGACTAAAAGATTAAGCATATATATATATATATATATATATATATATATATATATATATATATATATATATATATATATATTTTTTTTTTTTTTTTTTGCTTTGTCGCTGTCTCCCGCGTTTGCGAGGTAGCGCAAGGAACCAGACGAAAGAAATGGCCCAACCCACCCCCATACACATGTATACACATACGTCCACACACGCAAATATACATACCTACACAGCTTTCCATGGTTTACCCCAGACGCTTCACATGCCTTGATTCAATCCACTGACAGCACGTCAACCCCGGTATACCACATCGCTCCAATTCACTCTATTCCTTGCCCTCCTTTCACCCTCCTGCATGTTCAGGCCCCGATCACACAAAATCTTTTTCACTCCATCTTTCCACCTCCAATTTGGTCTCCCTCTTCTCCTCGTTCCCTCCACCTCCGACACATATATCCTCTTGGTCAATCTTTCCTCACTCATTCTCTCCATGTGCCCAAACCATTTCAAAACACCCTCTTCTGCTCTCTCAACCACGCTCTTTTTATTTCCACACATCTCTCTTACCCTTACGTTACTTACTCGATCAAACCACCTCACACCACACATTGTCCTCAAACATCTCATTTCCAGCACATCCATCCTCCTGCGCACAACTCTATCCATAGCCCACGCCTCGCAACCATACAACATTGTTGGAACCACTATTCCTTCAAACATACCCATTTTTGCTTTCCGAGATAATGTTCTCGACTTCCACACATTCTTCAAGGCTCCCAGAATTTTCGCCCCCTCCCCCACCCTATGATCCACTTCCGCTTCCATGGTTCCATCCACTGCCAGATCCACTCCCAGATATCTAAAACACTTCACTTCCTCCAGTTTTTCTCCATTCAAACTCACCTCCCAATTGACTTGACCCTCAACCCTACTGTACCTAATAACCTTGCTCTTATTCACATTTACTCTTAACTTTCTTCTTTCACACACTTTACCAAATTCAGTCACCAGCTTCTGCAGTTTCTCACATGAATCAGCCACCAGCTCTGTATCATCAGCGAACAACAACTGACTCACTTCCCAAGCTCTCTCATCCCCAACAGACTTCATACTTGCCCCTCTTTCCAAAACTCTTGCATTTACCTCCCTAACAACCCCATCCATAAACAAATTAAACAACCATGGAGACATCACACACCCCTGCCGCAAACCTACATTCACTGAGAACCAATCACTTTCCTCTCTTCCTGCACGTACACATGCCTTACATCCTCGATAAAAACTTTTCACTGCTTCTAACAACTTGCCTCCCACACCATATATTCTTAATACCTTCCACAGAGCATCTCTATCAACTCTATCATATGCCTTCTCCAGATCCATAAATGCTACATACAAATCCATTTGCTTTTCTAAGTATTTCTCACATACATTCCTCAAAGCAAACACCTGATCCACACATCCTATACCACTTCTGAAACCACACTGCTCTTCCCCAATCTGATGCTCTGTACATGCCTTCACCCTCTCAATCAATACCCTCCCATATAATTTACCAGGAATACTCAACAAACTTATACCTCTGTAATTTGAGCACTCACTCTTATCCCCTTTGCCTTTGTACAATGGCACTATGCACGCATTCCGCCAATCCTCAGGCACCTCACCATGAGTCATACATACATTAGATAACCTTACCAACCAGTCAACAATACAGTCACCCCCTTTTTTAATAAATTCCACTGCAATACCATCCAAAACTGCTGCCTTGCCGGCTTTCATCTTCCGCAAAGCTTCTACTACCTCTTCTCTGTTTACCAAATCATTTTCCCTAACCCTCTCTCTTTGCACACCACCTCGACCAAAACACCCTATATCTGCCACTCTACCATCAAACACATTCAACAAACCTTCAAAATACTCACTCCATCTCCTTCTCACATCACCACTACTTGTTATCACCTCCCCATTTGCGCCCTTCACTGAAGTTCCCATTTGCTACCTTGTCTTACGCACTTTATTTACCTCCTTCCAGAACATCTTTTTATTCTCCCTAAAATTTAATGATACTCTCTCACCCCAACTCTCATTTGCCCTTTTTTTTCACCTCTTGCACCTTTCTCTTGACCTCCTGTCTCTTTCTTTTATACATCTTTTATATATATATATATATATATATATATATATATATATATATATATATATATATATATATATATATATATATATATATATATATATATATATATTCCTATGAGTCCACGGAGAAAATGGAACACGATAAGTTCCCAAGTGCACTTGCGTGTAATAATCACATCATCAGGGAAGAACACAAGAGAGAAATGTAACAGTCAGTTGATGTACAACGAAGAGACGTAGCTAGGAAGCCATTTGGTAAACATGCGATTGTGCGAGACAGACAACGAGCGTATCATAAACTTATCATTTTACAAATTTTATCAACAATCAAGTTATCTAATTTGTATAGACCATCACTAATATTAAGATTATAATTCTTTGTGTATTTAATAATAGAATATTCATTGATATCTCTCGTGGTAATAGAGTTAATAACTGAGATGGCATTACTCCATGACCATAGTTTTTAACGTGATGAAATAAGGCATTTGATTCTTGTCCCGTTCTCATACTATATTCATATTCCTTAAGTCTAACAGAAAGATCCTTACCAGTCTACCCAACATAAAATTTATCAATTTCTACATGGCACTTTATAGATGCACGCAGGAGAATTTTCTGGTGAATTCCTGATTAAGAAATTCTTTATAGTATCATTGTTGCTGAAGGCAACATCTACCTTAAAGGATTTAAGCAACATGGGAAATAAAGTAAAATTATTATCAAAAGGGAGAACTAAAAGATTCTTGGTGTCAATGGGAGGTTTGAGCTCAACTCTATGAAATGATTTCTTTGCTAACTTAAGGGATTTATCAATGAAAGATCTAGGGTACTTTAACTTAGATCCAATAAAATATATCTTCTCAAAGTCATCATCAATATACTCTGGACTGCAAATACGTAATGCCCTAAGTAACATAGATTGAAATGATGATAATTTAACTGTCATGTTGAGATGAGTAATAATGGATATATGAGCATACATTGGACTGCAAATACGTAATGCCCTAAGAAACATAGATTGAAATGTTTGTTTTGCACAATCGCAAGTTCACCAAATGGCGTCCTAGTTACGTCTCTTCGTTGTATATCAACTGACTGTTATATTTCTGTGTTCTCCCCTGATGATGTGATTATTACACGAAACGGCACTTGGGAACTTATCGTGTTTCATTTTCCCCGTGAACTCTTGCGAATATACTTATCAAGCGCAAAATTGTGATCCTTTCCAATATATATATATATATATATATATATATATATATATATATATATATATATATATATATATATATATATATATATGCAAAGGTGAGTAATGTGGCAGATGAGGGAATAATTGGTGTACATGGGGTGTTTAGTGTTGTAAATGGAAATGGTGAAGAGCTTGTAGATTTGTGCTGAAAAAGGACTGGTGATTGGGAATACATGGTTTAAAAAGATATATATATATATATATATATATATATATATATATATATATATATATATATATATATATATATAATATATATATATATATATATAAGTATACGTTTGTAAGTAGGAGGGATGGCCAGAGAGCGTTACTGGATTACGTGTTAATTGATAGGCGTGTGAAAGAGAGACTTTTGGATGTTGATGTGCTGAGAGGTGCAACCGGAGGGATGTCTGATCATTATCTTGTGGAGGCGAAGGTGAAGATTTGTAGAGGTTTTCAGAAAAGAAGAGAGAATTTTTGGATGAAGAGAGTGGTGAGAGTGAGTGAGCTTGAGAAGGCAACTTGTGTGAGGAAGTAACAGGAGAGACTGAGTGCTGAATGGAAAAAGGTGATAGCAAAGGATGTAAAGGGAATATATAGGGAAGCAGTGATGGCTTGTGCAAAAGATGCTTGTGGCATGAGAAGCGTAGAAGGTGGGTTGATTAGAACGGGTAGTGAGTGGTGGGATGAAGAAGTAATATTGTTAGTGAAAGAGAAGAGAGAGGCATTTAGTCGATTTTTGTAGGGAATGGTGCAAATGACTGGGAGGTGTATAAAAGAAAGAGACAGGAGGTCAAGAGAAAGGTGTAAGATGTGAAAAAGAGAGCAAATGAGAGTTGGGGTGAAAGAGTATCATTAGATCTTAGAGAGAAGAAAAAGATGTTTTAAAAGGAAGTAAATAAAGTGCGTAAGACAAGAGAACAAATGGGCACATCGGTGAAGGGGGCTAATGGGGACGTAATAACAAGTAGTGGTGATGTGGGAAGGAGATGGAGTGAGTATTTTGAAGGTTTGTTAAATGTGCTTGATGATAGAGTGGCAGATATAGGGTGTTTTGGTCGAGGTGTTGTGCGAAGTGAGAAGGTCAGGGAGAATGATTTGGTAAACAGAGAAGAGGTAGTGAAAGCTATGCGGAAAATGAAAGCCGGCAAGGCAGCAGGTTTGGATGGTATTACAGTGGAATCTATCAAAAAAGGGGCGACTGCGTTGTTGACTGGTTGGTGAGGACATTCTATGTATGTATGGTTCATGGTGAAGTTCCTGAGGATTGGCGGAATGCATGCATAGTGCCATTGTACAAAGGCAAAGGAGATAAAGGTGAGTGTTAGAATTACAGAGGTATAAGTTTGTTGAGTATCCCTGGGAAACTATATGGGAGGGTATTGACTGAGAGGGTGAAGGCATGTACAGAGCATCAGACTGGGGAAGAGCAGTGTGGTTTCAGAAGTAGTAAAGGATGTGTGGATCAGGTTTTAAAGAATATATATGAGGAATACGCAGAAAAACTAATGGAATTGTATGTAGCATTTATGGATCTGGAGAAGGCATATGATAGAGTTGATAGAGGTGGTCTGTGGAAGGTATTAAGAGTATATGGTGTGGGAGGCAAGTTGATGGAAGCAGTGAAAAGCTTTTATCGAGGATGTAAGTCATGTGTACGAGTAGGAAGAGAGGAATGTGAATCATTAGTTTTCAGTGAAAGTCGGTTTGCGGCAGAGGTGTGTAATGTCACCATGGTTGTTTAATTTGTTTATGGATAGGGTTGTTAGGGAGGTGAATGCAATAGTTTTGGAGAGAGGGGCAAGTATGCAGTCTGTTGTGGATGAGAGAGCTTGGGAAACGAGTCAGTTGTTGTTCGCTGATGATACAACGTTGGTGGCTGATTCGGGTGAGAAATTGCAGAAGGTGCTGACTGAGTTTGGTAAAGTGTGTGAAAGAAGAAAGCTGAGAGTGAATTTGAATAAGAGCAAGGTTATTAGGTACAGTAGGGTGGAGGGACAATTCAGCTGGGAGGTAAGTTTGAATGGAGAAAAACTGGAGGAAGTGAAATGTTTTAAATATCTGGGAGTGGATTTGGCAGCGGATGGAGCCATGGAAGCGGAAGTGAGCCACAAGGTGGGGGAGGGGGCGAAAGTTCTGGGAGCGTTGAAAAATGTGTGGAAGGCGAGAATGTTATCTCGGAAAGTAAAAATGGGTATCTTTGAAGGAATAGTGTTCCAACAATTTTATATGGATGCGAGGCGTGGGCTATAGATAGAATTGTGCGGAGGAGGGTGGATGTGCTGGAAATGAGATGTTTGAGGACATTATGTGGTGTGAGGTGGTTTGATCGAGTAAGTAATAAAAGGGTAAGAGAGATGTGTGGTAATAAAGAGTGTGATTGAGAGAGCAGAAGAGGGTGTATTGAAATGGTTTGGTCACATGGAGAGAATGAGTCAGGAATGATTGACCAAGAGGGTATATGTGTCAGAGGTGGAGGGAACGTGGAGAAGTGGGAGACCTAGTTGGAGGTGGAGATATAGGGTGAAAACGATTTTGAGTGATTTGGGCCCTGAACATGCAGGAGGGTGAAAGGTGTGCAAGGGACAGAGTGAATTGAAATGATGTGGTATACCGGGGTCGACATGCTGTGAATGGATTGAACCGGTGTATGTGAAGCGTCTTGGGTAAAGCATGGAAAATTTTGTGGGGCCTGGATGTGGAAGGGGAGCTGTGGTTTCGGTGCATTATACATGACAGCTAGAGACTGAGTGTGAACAAATGTGGCCTTTGTTGTCTTTTCCTAGCACTACCTCGCGCGCATGCGGGGAGAGGGGGTTGTCATTTCATGTGTGGCGGGGTATCGACGAGAATGAATAAAGGCAGCAAGTATGAATTATATATATATATATATATATATATATATATATATATATATATATATATATATATATATATATATATATATATATATATATATATTATCCCTGGGGATAGGGGATTAAGAATACTTCCCACGTATTCCCTGCGTGTCGTAGAAGGCGACTAAAAGGGGAGGGAGCGGGGGGCTGGAAATCCTCCCCTCTCGGTTGTTTTTTTTTTTCCCAAAAGAAGGAACAGAGAATTGGGCCAGGTGAGGGTATTCCCTCAAAGGCCCAGTCCTCTGTTCTTAATGCTACCTCGCTAACGCGGGAAATGGCGAATAGTTTAAAAGAAAGAAAAAAAAGATATATATATATATATATATATATATATATATATATATATATATATTTTTTTTTTTTTTTTTCATACTATTCGCCGTTTCCCGCGATAGCGAGGTAGCGTTAAGAACAGAGGACTGGGCCTTTGAGGGAATATCCTCACCTGGCCCCCTTCTCTGTTCCTTCTTTTGGAAAATTAAAAAAAAAAAAAACGAGAGGGGAGGATTTCCAGCCCCCTGCTCCCTTCCCTTTTAGTCGCCTTCTACGACACGCAGGGAATACGTGGGAAGTATTCTTTCTCCCCTATCCCCAGGGATAATATATATATATATATATATATATATATATATATATATATATATATATATATATATATATATATATATATATATGCGTGTCGTAGAAGGTGACTAAAAGGGGAGGGAGCGGGGGGCTGGAAATCCTCTCCTCTCGGTTTTTTTTTTTTTTTTTTTTTTTTAAAGAAGGAACAGAGAATTGGGCCAGGTGAGGGTATTCCCTCAAAGGCCCAGTCCTCTGTTCTTAATGCTACCTCGCTAATGCGGGAAATGGCGAATAGTTTGAAAGAAAGATATATATATGTGTGTGTGTGTGTGTGTGTGTGTGTGTGTGTGTGTGTGTGTGTGTGTGTGTGTGTGTGTGTGTGCGTGTGTGAATCGTCTGGGGTAAACCATGGAAAGTTCTGTGGAGCCTGGGTGTGGAAAGGGAGCTTTGGTTTCGGGCATTATTACATGACAGCTAGAGACTGAGTGTGAACGAATGGGGCCTTTGTTGTCTTTTCCTAGCGCTACCTCGCACACATGAGGGGGGAGGGGGATGTTATTCCATGTGTGGCGAGGTGGCGATGGGAAAGAATAAAGGCAGAAAGTATGAATTATGTACATGTGTATATATGTATATGTCTGTGTGTGTATATATATGTGTACACTGAGATGTATAGGTATGTATATTTGCGTGTGTGGACGTGTATGTATATACATGTGTATGGGGGTGGGTTGGGCCATTTCTTTCGTCTGTTTCCTTGCGCTACCTCGCAAACGCGGGAGACAGCGACAAAGCAAAATAAATAGATAAATAAATAATGTATATATTATATTATATATCTATATATAATATATTATATATATATATATATATATATATAGTAATATATTTATATTATTCCTGGGGATAGGGGAGAAAGAAATACTTTCCCACGTATTCCTATGCGTGGTCGTAGAGGAGACTAAAAGGGAAGGGAGCGGGGGGCTGGTAATCCAATCCCTCTCGTTTTTTTTTTTTTTTTTCCCAAAAGAAGGAACAGAGAATTGGGAGGTGAGGGTATTCCTCAAAGGCAGGTTCTGTTTTTAAAGCTTACCTCGATAACGCGGGAACTGCGAATAGTTTAAAATGAAAGAAAAAAAAGATTATATATATATATATATATATATATATATATATATATATATATATTTTTTTTTTTTTTTTTTCATACTATTCGCCGTTTCCGGTAGCGAGGTAGGGTTAAGAACAGAGGGTCGGGCCTTTGAGGGGAATATCCTCACCTGGCCCTTCTCTGGTTCCTTCTTTTGGAAAATTAAAAAAAAAAAATGAGAGGGGGATTCCAGCCCCCTGCTCCCTTCCTTTTTAGTCGCCTTCTACGGACACGCAGGGAATAGTGGGAAGTATTCTTTCTCCTATCCCAGGGTCATATAATTTAATATTATATATATATATATATATATATATATAAATTATTACTATATATAATATATATATATAGGCGTGTCGTCGAAGGAGGACTAAAAGGGAGGGAGCGGGGGGCTGAAAATCCTTCCTCTCGGTTTATTTTTTTTTTTTTTTTTTTTTTTATAAGACGGAACAGAGGAATTGGGGCTGGTGTGGGTATTCCTCAAAGGCCCAGTCCTCTGTTCTTAATGATACCTGCGTAATGCGGGAATGGCGATAGTTTGAAGAAAGATATATATATGTGTGTGTGTGTGTGTGTGTGTGGTGTGTGTGTGTGTGTGTGTGTGTGATGTGTGTGTCGATTGTGTGTGTGTGAGTGTGTGTAAATCGTTGGGGTGTAAACCATGGAAAGTTCTGAGGAGCCTGGGTGTGGAAAGGAGCTTTGGTTTCGGCTTATTAACATGACAGCTAGAGACTGAGTGTGAACGAATGGTGCTTTGTTGTCTTTTCCTAGCGCTACCTCGCAACATGAGGGGGGTGGGGGATGTTTATTCCATGTGTGGCGTGGTGGCGATGGAAGATAAAGGCAGAAAGTATGAATTATGTTAATGTGTATATATGTATTTGTTGTGTGTGTTATAGATGTGTACATGAGATGTATAGGTATGATATTTGTTCTGCGTGTGTGCACGTGTATGTAATACATGTGTATGGGGGTGGGGTGGGCCTTTCTTTCGTTGTTTCCTTGCGCTACCTCGCAAACGCGGGGGACAGCGACAAAGCAAAATAAATAGATAAAAAACTAAATGAATATATATATATCTCTATATTTATATATATATATAATATTATATATATATATATATATATTATATATATATTATCCCTGGGGATAGGGGGAAAGAAATACTTCCTCGTATTTCCCTGCGTGTCGTAGAAGGCGACTAAAGGGAAGGGAGCGGGGGCTGGAATTCCTCCCCTCCTCGTTTTTTTTTTTTTTTTTTTTCAAAAGAAGGAAAGAGAAGGGGGCAGGTTGAGGATATCTCCCTCAAAAGGCCAGTCCTTTGTTCTTAGCGCTACCTCGCTAATGGGGAAATGGGAATAGTATGAAAAAAAAAAAAAAAAAAAAAATATATATATAATATATATATTTAATATAGATCATATATATATATATATATATTATATATATATATATATATAAAGTTGAAATGTATAGGTAATATATGTGCGTGTGTGGACGTGTATGTATATGCACGTGTATGTGGTAGGTTGGGCCATTCTCTAGTCCGTTTCCTTGCGCTACTCGCTACCGGGAGGGAGACAGCGACAAAGTATGATATTAGATAAATAAATATTTATTACCACGTGAAATATCATTGATCTTCTATCATCAAATACAAAAGAATTATAATCCTTATATTGTGATGGTTATACAAATTAGATAGTTTACTGTTGATTTAAAATTTTAAATGGTATGTTTACGAACGTTCGTTGTCTGGTCTTGGACAATCGCCTGTTTACCAAATGGGCGTCCTAGCTTCGTCTTTTCGATGTATCTCAAAC